>NC_135013.1:21900590-22500590 GCF_051020955.1 Megalopta genalis | reverse complement strand
CTTGTAGTTCCGGCGAACGCCGCCACCGGGAGACAAATGGCGGCGGTTATCTCGGGAGCGGTTGGAAGGGGGTGGTTGGAGGGTGGTGGCTCGGGGGCGGAGGGGGTGGGGTTGGAGAAAGATAAAGAGAAATACCAGGGAGAAGACTGAAATCGGTGGAACGGCGTCCGTGGGGGTGGAACGAATGGAAAAGCGGCGGCGGGGGCAGGGGGGGCAGGGTGCACGGGCCGGAGCCGAGTAAGGAAGATGGGATGAAAACATCGATTGCAGGGGCTTGTAACACCGCGGTACGAACAGAGGGATCAGGCCGAGCGATAAACCAAGCGGCCTGGAAAATGCCGGATCAACGGCGCGATGTTTCAGCAAAAACTGTCTGGAATCGGTACAGCTCGAGGAGGCCCGAGGAAAAAGCGCGGGGGAGGGCCGCAAACGGGTCCGAGAAAGAACGGAGAGTTATACTCCTCGTTTCTGCCTACGAGCCCCTACTACGTGCCACCGGCAGACAGATATACGTATATACGTGTACATAGCTATCGCGTTATATGCGACATTATATCGCTCAACCCCCCTCAGACTTCAACCGCCTAACCGTCCGCCCCCTCGCGGCCACCAAACCCGACGAATTTATGAGGAAAGTAATACGAATTAAACTGACGGCTGTCCTTGTTCCATCTGTGTATACGGGGTGGCCCGAAAAATGCGTTGTCAGAAGAGATATCAATTGGACGCTCCTGATCACTTCTGCGAGTAGTGCAATTCGATATACTTATGGCGAATATTTTGGGATTGGGTCGGATTTTTATTGAATGCACAGATCATTCTATGGACTTTTGGATTTATTAATTAGTTATAAACAGTCGGAACAAAAAGACTAGGTCACGAATTAATTTAAATATATTATTTTATATATTAAATTATATATTATATATATTTATATTTTATATATATAAATATATTATTTTATATTATAATTAAATATAGTTACGAATCAATTTGTATACCTAAATGATAGTTATCAGATTTGTTCGTTAAAATGTAAGTTAGAGTAATATTTGCAGATATTGGTACTATAAGAAGACGGAAAGGAAAGGAAATAAAAATTTAAAAATGTTTGCAACATGCTACAAATTTCTGTTTAATATTTGTTCATTCTGTTGTATTAATAACTCGTTACAGTAAATGTAATATAAATATTGAAACTGCCTCCTTTTTTTATGAAGGGAGAAACGTATTAGTAAACAGTAGTACAGCAAATTCTTTATTTGTATAGTAGCAGCTACAAAGAAAGTAAGTAAAGAAGTTAAAATAAATGATTTTGAGATATTTAGGATCTCCTGGTTTGGGAGAAAAATGATTATAGTAGTAGCTGCTAAGAAAGTAAGTAAAGAAGTTAAAGTAAATGATTTTGAGATATTTAGGATATCCTGGTTTGGGAGAAAAATGATTATGTATAGTAGGATGATGTTCTCGTATACATGATAAATTGGTGACAGAATCAGAAGCAAAATTTGAATCTAGCGCCACATTTGAACTTCTTAGTCCACCTATCGACAGAATGCTAAAGCTGGTAGACAGATTTAATTTCAGAAGAGGTACAAGGAAAATGTTTCATTAGTAACCCGTATCACTGATAGATGTAGAAGCGACTGTAGCGGATGTAGGTAATGTAAATTTCTATTTTATCAACGTTCTCGAATTCGTTGATTCGAAATAATAAACACAAGCATGCGGAGTTTTCTGTCTCAGGTTGGAGACCCCTTACCATTTTGTGGTAAAGTCGCGCTCAGCATTACCGACAGTTCACGAATATGAGCACGGTAGCAAGAAGCGAATATGCTATATATTGCATGTATGTATGTATGCTGTGTAATGTTTTCAATTTTTAGCTACAATCTCACGCTGAAATATTATACATTGTATATTGAGGGTCGACTACACTGTAAAATATAAACCAAATTTCTGTGCTGCAATTTCACATAGTTTTCCAGCTGACAATTCATTTTGACAGAGGGTGCGAGGAAGCTTCAGGTTCAGATTCAGAGTTGCCGACATTTGGCTTCCCCCTCCATACCAACCGGCGCTCGCCGCGGCTGGACTCCCTCCTCTTGCCACGCGATTCGACTTACCCCACGAGTACCATGGCTTAGAACGTTACCTATATACCTACTGCGTATGCGACACGAACATTTAAATAATGAAAATCTTCCATCTTCCAATAGTGATAGAGACATTATTATATTGTACAGTGTAGTATTATTTATTATAGAAAACATATATTGTTCATTTTAAACTTTTAGATCGAAATATCTCGAAAATAATATAATTTTGGGAAAAATGTTAAATATAAAAGTTACTCGATTTTAAGGAGAAAATTCAACTATAGTATATACTATAGTATACATATAGTAGAGACTCTCTTATCCGACTATTTATTTTTATAATATTCTGCTATCCAAACGTACTATTATCTAATTATTGTATTATTTAGATATATTATCAGCTAGTAAATTTACGGCTTTCTACTCTACGTAATATTCATACGAATGTACATATGTATTTTCAAATCGACTTTTATCGACTTTTCGATATGATATTTAATTCTCCACTGAACCTAAATATATCAATCGTAAATTATGATTTTCTAGCTCTTACTAGACTTATCGGAAGTTTAAACATTTCTACGGTATTAAATCTGACCAAATCATACTAATTCGTAGCTGAAATAAGGTATACAAAATACTCGATTCATATTAATAGGGCCATATTCCTGAACTATCGATAACGTTGCGCATGGCACTGAAACGATAACAAAATCTCAGGGAACTCGTTATGATAATTTATTTATGATTATACTTTGCCAATAACAAATTACTTATTTATACATATATAAATATATATAAATATATATTATTATATAATATTATATAATATTATTATTATTATTATCATATTATATTATATTATATATATATTATTATATTATATTATTATTATTATATATATATATATATATATATATATATATTATTATTATATAATATTATTATATAATATATATTATGTAAATATATAAGTATATTATTTATACATATTTATATATATATATATATATATATATATATATATATGTATATATATATTACAATTAACAAATTACAACAATTATTAGTTAATAATTAATAATTTCTGAACTAAATATTTGCAATATTGTCTATTTCTTTAAAAAAGGATCCTATAGTCGTTGGTTACAGGAGAAGGAGAAATGAAAACCTCGTGAGATCATGAATTTTCATTGAAATATGTAATATCATTTCATTTGACTGTTCGATACAAATAGGTTTTATCGTTGTGCTTCCCGCATACTTGAACTTACAACGTGTACTTCCGCTTTTACGAGACATACATATAAGATACATGAATAGAATTATCTTTCACAAGACTTAGATTACCGGCAGTAATGTTTAAATGGTAGTTCGCATTCAGAGAGAGACTGATCAAAGTGAACATAATACAGCAGCAAAACCGAAGGTTAGTTTGTTTTACGTGCAACAAGATACAATCGTATTAGCAACCATAATCGAATGACAAACGAAAAAGAAGCGCAATCAATATTTCTTCATACAAAATCTTTCTTTTTTTTTTACAGACGTTTCGCATGTCACGTTGAACGTAGAAGGTACACTTTAATCGTTATAGAGTGCCATAAATGACTAGTTTGCATTCTACGCCGTAATACTGTACAGGGTTTTCTTTTCTTTTTTTTAAATATTGATTTACAATAAATTAAGGAAATGATGTTTTGCTGTGTTCGTATTTAATACCGACGCTTAACGGAAGGACGATCGAATTCGAATACGACAAAGAATTCCAGAAGTACACTTTACAAATATCATTCGTCGAATTGTTAGCACGCAATGGAACACTGACTTTTCATAGAAATTTCCTTTCGTAGCTTAAAAAGATACATATTCGATGACGACGCCCTGTACACATACGTGGCTATCGAGTAACATGTATACTTTTTTTTTGTTTTAATGATTTGTCCCTTAAATTGTCACCTGTATAATACAAATAGTTCCTAGATCGTTGTACATTGGTGTATTACCAGTCCTCGCCTATGTGAAATTTAATTACATCCTCTCGTCCGCTTTTCTTAGCCGCTAATTAAAATATAAATACCTATATATTTATATTTATATTTATATATATATATTTATATATTTATATATTCCTTTACATAGTCTACTTATGTCGATTTTGTTTAAGCTTCATTAGCCATAGACAATCTGCTTGATATTTACAGAGATTAGATACAAAATTATAAACAGTTCTTAGTACAAAATAATTTTATGACTATAACGATTAAGGTTCAATAGCGTAGAGCAGGCTTAGGCAACCTTTCACGGCCTATCAACGATTTTTCTCTCTCTCTCTCTCTTTTTCTCTCTATGTCTCCCATTGTTTCTTTCTTCCTCTCTCTTTCTCTCTCACTCCTGTTTTCTTTTGTCTTCTCACTTTTTAAAGACCTGTTCGACAATAATCATCTGGAAGAAAGATTAATTTTTTACTGGTTTTCGGAATGCAATATTTACAAATCCATTGGTTACCAAAGATCATTAGCAATCACTAGCAATAATCAGCATCACGATTCCATCTAGATGGTCATCGGCTGTGAACTAAACTATAATAACCATATATTTCATTCGATAGCTAACGAAACATTTAAAGAGTCCTTGCTCGCTTCTACGAAACAATTAATACGAACGAAGGAACGCTTTCCAAATCGCTCTTTTAATATCTCGTTTCGACAGTAATTCAAGCCTTCACTACACGAAATATAATTAATAATGGTCAAATATTCTCAAACTTTGTTCAACTTATTTGTGTTCTCGCGTCCGTCTTTCTCGTTGAAGCTCGTCGATTTAAGCTGCGAATTATTAGGCCATTATGTATGAACTGCATACTTTACTCTATAATTTCACTATAAAATCTATGTATTTCATGCTTAATGACCTAATAATTATAACGCACGATAAACAGATAATGATCACATGTTAATGTAATTCTGTAAATCTTCAAAGACCTGCTTAAAAGTTCGTTCTATCATATACATCAACTTTATCTATTTCTAAATCATGTTTAAATCGCACGATCGGATAGCAGCCAAGAAATTGTGCTGAAATGAAAAACAATTTCAAACTGATAAAAATAATACTGACGATTTCGTGTAGCGAAACGTTTGCCACGTTAAATTTAGCCTGCGGATTGTACGAATATATGGCAAAAAGTAATATAATATAATTAAAATACAAAATCGTAGAAATATTAGAAAACTTTACGAACGTTGTTACACTATTTTCAACCTATTAAAATTATTAAAGAAGAAAATATCATTTAATTTAACTTATGTTCTCTAGGATCGACGTAGAAAATTTCTCTTTTGCTTTTAAAGATCCACAGTCTAATTATACTGTACCGAGTGTCCGATTAATCGGTACATTATTTTCTTATGCGAAAAGGAAACGACTATTCGATATAAAAAAAATAACAAACGTCAAACAACACGGCAACAATGATATGCCGTAATGAAAAAGCCAGAGATTGCCCGTGCCTGAATAGAAGATACAGCTAGGTGAGCTCTCTACAGTCTTCCGCGATTATCTCTAGATTTCTCTCAATTCCACGTTAGGTTAACAATCGGGTGTATCAGAAATCAGATTCTAGAAATCCGCAGAACAACAAAGATCGCCAAAATGTAGCGTCATATTTTCCGCTTAAAAACAAGTGAAATCCCTGGGACGGTCGTTTTACATGGTGTGGTTCGATGGCCGTGGTGAAAACTTAGGCTACGATTCTGAGAACTACTTATGATAGTTGAATTAATATAGAGCGTCTAGACATTAACTTGTCCAATGCGATTTCTTTTAAATGATTATTAATACGACCATTTTTTTACTTCTTCTCAATGATATGCGTTTCCAAGATTTTCAGTGCATCCTCTCAAACATGATCGTCTTCTGAATTTTATCTGTTAACAAACAATGCTTATCTACCGTACATTTACTTTTTATATACAAGAATCAAAGGTTGTCAATATTTTCGCCTAGAAAGGAGAAACATCAATTGTCATAGAATTCGAAGGAAAGCGGCATACGATAATTAATAATGTTCTACCGAATATCGTCTACCGATATTCACTATTTCGTGAACAATAAAGATTTGCGCACTGTTCAAGATAGTTCTCCCGAGAAGATTTGCTGATTGTAGAAGTAAACTGAGCTTCGGTCTTAATAAACTTTTGCTTCCGGCTAATTATTCGTCGCGCTCTTTTCGCCGAACATCGGCGAAAACTGTTCTACAAAATTAACTATCGGGTTGGTATACACTCAAGTGTATGAGTCGCAAATATTGCCACGAATCAAGATCGAATTTCGCTCGTTCTACACAGATATTTTAATAAGAAAAATTTCGATCACCACGCGTCATGTAAAACGCACGCGATCGCGGCGCAGTCGGGTCTTAAATTGCGAGCGAACGGTTCGCAAAACTTGGCGTAGATGTTCGTGAAACGTTAACCCTTTCGGTACGAGCGCCGGATATATCCGGCATCCATCTGGTCATATTCATATTCGGTACAATATATTATACCTCAATTTTTAGTACAACATATATTGCACTTTAATATTCAATATAACATATTGTACACTTTAATATTTAGTATAATATATTACACTTTAATATTCGGTACAATATATTATACCTCAATTTTTAGTACAATATATATCGCACTTTAATATTCAGTATAACATATTATACACTTTAATATTCAGTACAATATATTGTACCTCAATTTTTAGTACAACATATATTGCACTTTAATATTCAGTATAACATATTATACACTTTAATATTCAGTACAATATACTACACTTTAATATTTAGTATAATATATTATACTTTAATATTCGGTACAATATATTATACCTCAATTTTTAGTACAATATATATTGCACTTTAATATTCAGTATAACATATTATACACTTTAATATTCAGTACAATATATTATACCTCAATTTTTAGTACAATATATATTGCACTTTAATATTCAGTATAACATATTATACACCTTAATATTCAGTACAATATACTACAATTTAATATTTAGTATAATATATTACACTTTAATATTCAGTACAATATATTATACCTCAATTTTTAGTACAATATATTACACTTTAATATTCAGTATAATACAGGGTGTTCCACAATTATTTTAACAGCCGAAAACGAGGGGTATAATATTTAGGGGTAATATTTGTTTACGAGTTATTAACGAAAAACACTGGCCAATGAGAGGTGACTGTGCGAGAGATTATTAAATTATTTTTATAATATATATATATAATAGATAATATTATATATAAATATAAAATATTATATATTATAATTCTAAAATATATCTTCGAAACTTGTTCATAGATTTTAACATATTCCAGGCCCTTTACAGAATGTTTACAGGAAACCAAACATTTAGAAACGGATTAAGCACAGTTGTTACTTAACGCTTGAGAAAATCTTCGTACAAAAGTGGACCGACCCTGCGTTATGTGCGCATTTTCGGCACGGCACCCTGCACAGTGTGAGTGTCACGGCGGACAACGCGCTCGTACCGAAAGGGTTAATCGAACAGTGCCGGAATGAAACGGCAGTTCCACTGTCGCCGACTTTTCTTCGCAGTTGTCGATACCACTTGCGACAGCACCAACATGGAAGAATTGAACGATCCCGGAAGCCGTCGAGGCCAGAGCGTGATTGTCGATCGTTACGCTTAGCGAAGAAAACGCGGAACATCGTTGTCGCGGACGCGGACACAACGTCGCGTAGAAACTTTTCACCGATTGCCAATTCACCCTCGTCCAGTGGATCATCGAAATCAACGTTAGAGCTCGCGAACCTAAGCGGCGTCGATGAAACGTTAGGTTCATTGAAACACCGAGGCGTTCTCCGGCCGACAACAAAGAAGCACCGTTGCCAGGGGAGCGCCCGTCGGGAACGGAAAGAGCGACGAAGTATTAGAAATCACAGGAGAAAAGATTCGCTTGTCTTCGAAGTAGCTCTCGAAAGGATTACACCTGCTTCCTTTTGTCTTTCGACGATCTTTCTCTCCGTTGCGCGATCGTCTGAATCATTTTTCCGACTCGTTCGCGAGAAATAAGACGTTTCCCGGTTCGAGGAAAATGTACCGAGTAGAAAAAGTCAATTAGACGACAGAGTGCAAATTTTCGTGCTAGCAGAGAAGTTGGTTGGGTGTGTTCTCGAATCGTTACGAGTATTAGCAGACTACTTAATTTTCTGATATCGTATTCTCGATCAATAATAGTTAGAAATACACAGATCCGACTCGATAATTCCTGATCAGTGATCGAAATAGATCTGATTCAATGTTCCTGCTCAATGATAGAAACAGATCTGATTCGATGCTCTTGATCAATGATATTTTAGAAATAGATCCGATTGAATCGTTTCAACGAAAACGTACTAATTAGAAAAAGTTAATTCGACGACAGAGTGCGAATTTTCGTGCTAGCAGAGAAGTGGTTGGGTGTCTCGAATCGTTACGAGTATTAGCAGACTACTTAATTTTCTGATATCGTATTCTCGATCAATAATAGTTAGAAATACACAGATCCGACTCAATAATTCCTGATCAGTGATCGAAATAGATCTGATTCAATGTTCCTGCTCAATGATAGAAATAGATCTGATTCGATGCTCTTGATCAATGATATTTTAGAAATAGATCCGATTGAATCGTTCCAACGAAAACGTACTAATTAGAAAAACTAATTAATTCGACGACAGATTGCGAATTTCCGTGCTAGCGGAGAAGCAGTTGCGTGTCTCGAATCACTGCGGACATTAGCAAACTACATAATCCTTTGATCAACAACATTCCTGATCGATGAAAGGTCAGATTCAATCGTTCCCGGTTTCTTCTTCGCTCTCGCATCATCGAATCGAATGATATCCATTTCGAGGAATACGTACAGGCTAGAAGAAAGTCACTTATTAGACAACAGAATGCTAATTCTCGTGCTAGAAGAGAAATCGTTGTGTGTGCGTGTGTCTCGAATCGTTGCGAACAGAAGCGAACCGAACTATATGTAGTTGATTTCCCTTTCCTTCTGATACGATATTCCTGGTCAGTGATAGTTAGGAATAGATCCGACACAATCGTTTCCGTTTTCATTTTCCATTTCGCATCATCGTTGATTCACGTATAGTCTCCGAGTTGAGATTGAACGCAGCGCAAGATGAATAATCCTTTTGCTACTGAGATTTTCCGAACCGGTAGGTACAGGTAGGTACGTAGAGATACACTAAATTATCACATGAGTAGACAAGTCGAGTTACTCGTTAGCAGTAGTGGGTTTGGGGTGGGGTGGGGTGGGGGCAGGAATGGAGAAGGAGGTGAGGGGCAACGATACAGCCAAAGGCAGCAATATGCTTACATCGATGAATCTAAACGCAACTACGATTCGTCGTTTTCCTAATGTAACGCGCGCGCGCGATTCTCGGCAGTTTCTTTTCTCATCGTTTTGTCTTTTTTTCGTAGGCTTTCGTTTTTCTGTTTTCTCATTTTTTTTTTTCGTTTTTTTGAAACGTCTAACGATCCGGCGACTATTATTATCGCTATCCGAACAACGTGCCTGCGACCGCGGTATAAAATGCTAAATCGTTGAATCGTTCTACGAATACAATCCGAACTAGTTTCTTATACCGATGACTCCATAAGTTACGAGCTACGTGGATTTTTCACCGTGAAACCTAGCCGATTCCTCCTATTTACCGTCTGTTCCGCCTCGTTCCCTTATTTTTTCTTGCCCGCTCGTCCCTCGGGTGGTCAACGACAGAGAGCAGCGATTCTTCGTTACGTTTAAATTCAACGGACGTACGGCTTTGTGTTTTGTGTTTCCTTTTACATGTACGAACGGCTATGCCTCTGATTAAATCTACTACTTACGCGGCGAAAATTACATTAAGATATATAAATAGTATTTTTAATGTCGTAACGGTAACATTACCTACACGCTAGATATTGCGAATGCTATCGATAGTTATTTCATCTGATATAAATACATGGAACATAACGGCTCGAGTGATTAATTAGTTTGAATGTCATGATGAGAATAGCATCGCCGGACGAACATTGAACTCTTCGTGTCTCGCCGCGGTCGCACCGATGCGTTTCCATCGTGGTTTTCGTCCCCCGGTTTCCGAGCGAAACGGGGTCCTCCGATATGTCGCCGCGCGGCGATTCATTCTCGCGCCCCGCGAAAACTCTGCCCGAGCTGGCAGCTTTCGCTTTTGGTCTGCGTCCGATATCGCCTTTCCGCGGAAGAAGCAACGCGGCCACGAATCTTCGTCCCGATCATCGAGACTGTTCCGCTCTGCTAATCTCGTCGCGTTCGCGCGTCCCAGCAATTATGATAAACGTTTCCTTACCTCTCGATGTGTACGCCTATATGTACAATATGCTAGTTGTTTTTTTATTATTTTGTGTTTGTATTGATCCCGCCCTATCAAGTAAAGTTACAATTATGATGTGTCATAGTCGCGGCCCTTATCACCACCGTTCCTTCCTTAACAGAGATTATGTATACCGTTTCTCCTCCTCCTCCTCGTTGGTTACGAACCATGATATCCGTCGAATCCTCGCAGTCACACGACTACAGTGTCCTCTTTCAAAACGAAATTCGATTCACGCTTGTTCCTCTATTTGTTATTCCATCTTGTTCGATGGAGAGGATCGCTAGATGAAAACTGGCATTTTAATTAATAAAAGTGGAAATCACCGATTCGATCAAATCGTATCTTTGGAAATAATGCTGATTAAACCTTCTACGGTAACGTCTCCATAGTTAGCAATCGCGTGACTATTCTGCAGATGATAGTCGCTATTCCCATTCCGTAAGAAGTTCTTTCCGGATCTAGTCAGCAATGTAATCGAGTAAGTTGTCCATTAATTGCTAAAAAAATCTCGTACCTATTCTGCTATTGGCACTCGCAGGCGGAGGTCTCCAGGGTTGACGCTCACATTTTGATGAGACTTGGTACAGTGATAGAGCTTTTTTAGCTGAATCCAATGATATCCGATTTTAGGGGTAGGCGGATATATATATATACCCGATTTTAGGGGTAAGCGGATATATATTATTATTATATATTATATTATTATTATTAATATATATATATATATTATAATATTATTTATAATATTTATATATATAATATATTAATATAATTTATAATATTTATATATATAATATATTAATATAATTTATAATATTTATATATATAATATATTAATATAATTTTTAATAATATTATATATATATTTATATATTATAGATTTCGAGATAATTAATATTAAAGTTGCTAACAAAAATCCAGAAAGCCGCGCTGGATTAGAAAGTGGGGGTTACCTCGCAGATCGCAAGCAGGTAGCCCGCTTTACGACGACGTGATTGGCACCCCCCACTTTCTCTCCGCACGGCGCTTTGCTCCATAATCCAGTGTGTCTTTGTGGCCTTTTATTAGCAACTTTGACATCAATTATCTCGAAAACTAAAAGCCGTCTGCCGCAAAAGCCGGGTATCATTGGATTCAACTTTACAAACTCTATCACTGTGCGAAATCTCATCAAAAAGAGAGTGTCGATCCTGGAGACCTCCCCTTGTCAGCGGTTTCGAGCAATTGTCATCTATGGAGAATTTACTGAATAAACAGAGTCTGGAAAGTATAATTACGTTTAGTACTTAATGAGATAGCGAGCTCTACCTCGACGAAGCAAATAATTCGAATTTTTTACCTCGAATCCTCTCCTCTTCGCTGAAACCACCGTTAACTGGTATTAATGAAATTTGTGAACGAATTTCATTAATAATGAAATTTCTTGTCTGAATCGATAAGACGAAAAGGTCGTGTTGTACATTCGTGAATCAGTGTCGAGGCATGTTCACCAAATACCTAATGTGACCGTGATACTACGATGCTAGACAAAATTATAAGTCCACTTAACTTCATTTTCCTTCTCAGAATACTGCGCGAAGCTGCACGCTAATCGCGAGAAAAGAGTTCGCAATTATTCTGCGCTAAAATAAACGGCTTTTTTCTATAACCGAACTTACACCTTTGTTCGTTCTTGTTTAAAAACAGCAACTTTATCGATGCACGTTAATATCGCGAAATATCTTTTCACGACGTAATTGCTCGCGTCTTTCGCCATAATTACGCGAAGCAACGTAAACTAACTGCGACAATAAAGGAACCGACAATGAAGTGTTCAACTTTTCCGAGCGCTACAAATCACCTACACGTTCCCAGACACACTCATTCATACGATTCTTCTACGCATACCTTCGTTATCCTATCAGTAGCTCCTTCCCAAGAAGAATATGATATTTCAGTTGCCGTATTGCAATACGTTGATAGGATTCTTCCGGATAGGACACCGTCCTCCGTCGTCCCTCGTCCGTTTCCGCCTTCGGATCGGACAACAATTCCGACAGCTCCGGCAAACGAGAGTACCTTTTTACCTTACCGCGAAGATATATCTTTAAACCATGCAAGGAATGTTCACAGTTACATTAAGATTACACGATATTGCTCCTAAATTTTCGACGATCATTGTGGACCCTCGAAGCCCTTGCGATAAACCCGCGTAAACCCCATGCGCCGCTCGCACGGGGAAGCTACGGCAGGGCGGCGACTTCCGCGGGAGCGGAAGCTCGCCCCGCGTTCACCCGCTCGATTGTCGAATTCACAGTTTCACGTTTGTATTCCCTAACAGATCTTACGTATCTAAGAAACAGTTCGTATTCGAATGCTCCGACGTCGTTGCGTTCCGACGATCTCGCGCGTTTCTCGCCGTTGCGTGCCAGAAGATCCGTGGGGACGGTTGCAAGCATGGGGGGATGGTCCTCGCGCGGAGGCCTTCGACAGCTTCGCTGTCCATCGCCCTGATTTTGCTCGTGAACGCTTCGAGTTCGAGCGATCACGAGCGCAACCTACCAAGAATCCTCTATAAGCCGAGGATGATGAACGTGTCTGCTGCCGGAAATCAAGGTCGCTGCGCTGAATGGTTCCGATGTTCCTCCGGAAGCTGTGGCCCGGAGAACGCCCGCTCCCCGCGGGCAATCAGAACTTGGTCCTCACGGTGATCCAGTGAGGATAGAGCGCGTCGTCGACGGTTTCCGGTCCCGCGTTCAAGTAGCTCCTGGCCGGGCACGAGCGACAAACGCCGAGAACATCGTGGTGATCGACGTCGTGGAACGTTCAGTATCAGGACGTGGGCGCGTACCCGAGGTTCTTCCGCTGCAGGAACATCGAGATCTCCCGGAAGGTCGGCCGCTCGTTCTCCTCCCGTCGCCAGCACTCCAGCATCAGGTCGTAAATATCCTTGGAGCACGCGGTGGGCCGCGGCAAATAGTCGAAAAGGTTATCGGCGGCCTCCTTGCAGTCGTTGTTCTCGCCACCGGCGGCGTCGGTGCAGTCCGCGGCACGGTGCAGCCGGCGCAGGTTCTGCACCATCTCCTCGTCGGACAAGTGCTCGTACGGCGCCCGTCGGCCCAGGTTCAGGATCTCCCACAGGGTCACCGCGAACGCCCACACGTCGCTCTTCGTCGTGTACTTGCCCTGCGAAGATTCGTATCGGTTACAGCGATGCACGCTTAAATCTGTCGCGGGCTAGAGCCCGTGTTAGGGTGGACGTGCAACTTGTCGCCGAGAGGAGTGGCCGAGATAAAGGGGTCAAGAATGTTCTCGAAATGGATCGGCAACTTGGGTTGTAAATATGTCTAACCACCGTTCCGGGAATTCGAAGCTATTTTGCAACGATTTTAGAATTCGTAGCGGAAAATGTTCGATCAAATTTGGGTTACGCGGGCGAACAGGTTCTACGAGATTTTTGCGAGCTTTGAAACAATTGTGTTATTAACCTTTTAGGTACGGCTGAATTCTGCGCGAGGCTATTTCTCTGGACGGCAGAGTCTGATGTGTACTCTACAGAGTCTGATACCGTATATACAGGGTGTCCCAAAAATGTCTCGCAATCCGAAAGTGGCGGGTTCCTGAGGCCATTCGAAGCAACTTTTTCCTTTACAAAAATTTTCTCCGAGGCACTGTTAACGAGTTATTAACGAAAAACAGTGACCAATGAGAGACGAGCTCGGCTGGCGCGAGACGATCGAGCCAATGAGCGGAACTGGGCTTCGCGCGCTGGTTGGCTGGGCCGCCTCGCGTCAGCCGTACTCGATTCTTATTGGTCACTGTTTTTCGTTAATAACTCGTTAGCGGTGCCTCGGAGAACATTTTTGTAAAGGAAGAAGTTGCTTCGAATGATCCGAGGAACCCGCCATTTCCGGATTGCGAGACATTTTTGGGACACCCTGCAGACTGTTGTAAATCGATGCGAAGACAAAAGAAGTGTGAAACAATACATATGAAGACGATTATTTGGTTCAAACGATGAGCGAGTGAGCTACTAGAGCAAGCCACTATAGTGGCGCGTTGTGCCTAAAAGGTTAATATATTTCAGTTTACGAAGAAAAATTAAGGAACTGTGGTAAAATGTAAGTATGCGTACCAAGCGTTAGACGAAAATCATAAATAAATGTAATGCAGATTTCATCGTTGACTGGTGAAATAAAGCAATTCTGAACGTCATAAGTTAGTAGGTGAAACACAAAACTGTGAAGATGTTAGACAAATTAATAACGTTATTGCACTTTTTTCGATTGATTAAAGTCATTAAAAGAAAATATACAACGACAATTGTTTTACGATATTTTCGTTTGTCATTAATCTGCAATTTATTTCGTAAAAGAATTCGAGAATTCTACAAATACATACTGGCACCGCAATGCTAGTTTTGTAAAACGAAGAATAATTAAATGGATAGCGAAGTTCTTATTAAAGCGTAGTACTTCGATGTAAAGAATCTAACGAATGAATTAGAACCTAATGAATGAAATTTCGACAAATCGCGATCGCAGGAAATTATCGTACCGGCAAAGCGAGTTAATCATCCTCCGTATCGGAAACAGAGTTTTATCAATGGTAGAATAATCATGCATTTCAAACAGCGTATCCGCAATCACGATCGTGACAAATCACGAATTCATTCGTGCACAATATGCAGACCATTTGGTAAATTACTAAATAAGTGATATATAGAATAAGATAAATACACACACGCGCATGCTGTGTTAATAGCGCGAACGTTCTAATTGGACCGTTCGAACGAAGCTTACCAGAAATATGGACTCCCAGGCCATCCAGCGTATCGGCAGCGGCACCGCACCATCGACTTTGTAATAATCGCACGCGTACAATTCGTTGTCCGTACCGAAATCCGAGATTTTAATGTGATAAGCTTTGCCCACCAAGCAATTCCTGTAATCGAAAATCATTATATCGATGAGGCGCAATCGTGTGTCGCGGCCACTCTAATCTACAAACATCCGATCGACGGCCATTTATTTAACTTCGCGGCCGTAGCACCGGCGCTCGTGCTTTTATTATAATTAACAATTTTCCAATTTACCCTTCGATCCGCGATCGCCGTTCCGCGTCCATCAAATTGACCGATCGCGATCGGTCAACGACAGCGTTTTTATTTTCAACTCGGCTCTCTCTCTCTTTCTCTCTCTCTCTGTTCCTTGTTTTCGTTTTGCTCGCGGCCTCCGTTTCTATCGGCGGTTTGTGGGTGGAGGGGGGGGGGGGGCTTTTGTTTTTTCCGCGCCTCAAAGAGAAAACTACACCGGAGGGGAACATTTTCGAATAATTCCAGACCGGGCCGCAGACACGGAAAGAGGTTTCGACTTCGGTAGCCAGGGAATCCGAATACTTTTCCGATCGATTCAGCTCGGATGAAAAAGCCAGGATCAAATCGATCTCTCGGTCGGTATGTCGGTTGAATAGCGCGGCCGCCAATCTGCATACGCGTACGCATTCTGTGCATCGCAGCAGACCGGAAGCAGGAATGGCTGCCAGCGGGCTCCATTTGCACATACGTGTGGATGAGCTACGCTTCCTGTACAAGCACACGCCACCGCCGTACAATCGAACGTAACTTTACGGCAAACTTTACCATGGACAACAACCGGATCGAATCGCTGCATGATCGTCGGAGATCGTCATGTAGTGTGGCCCAAAGTCATGGCAGCTTCGGGTTACCGATTTAACCGTTTGCGTACCACGAGCCACTTTTGCGCTCTTCAGATTTTGCGTCGAGAAAAGCCAGGACATTTGACCGAAACAGACGACTTACGGCCCACCCGAAATCTGTCGCAACGTGCTCAGTCTTTCGGACGCATGTATACGTCGCGAGTCGCATCGCTGTCAGTAATCCAATTTGCATTTTGTTGTTACCTATTCTAAATTAATAGTATATATATTTTCATTCATAACGTTTTATTTTATGTTTTACGGCTTTTTTCGACACATAATCGAAGGAGCGCTATTGCGCTCGTCGGCTTTTTTCGACACATAATCGAAGCAGCGCTATTGCGCTCGTCGGCTTTTTTCGACACATAATCGAAGCAGCGCTATTGCGCTCTTCGGCGCTTTCCGATCCTGTTTTTTCAGAACCATCTGGTACGCAAACGATTAAATACAGACTCAGATCTAACCGGTAGGTGAGAACGTTCTCGTATTTGGTCATTTGCTGATAATAGTCAGCTGCTTCTCGTTGTGAATGCTCGGCGTGTTGTTAGACACCGTCGTTTTATTCTTTCCTAAGCATTCAATAATTCAAGACAGACATTTGCTTGCTGAATGCGTTCAGTGCCGCGTGAATCGCGTATGGGTGACACTAATTTTTAACTTGGTTTTTGACATTCATTTTTATTGTAATATATTGAGCAAATTGAATATTACTAGAATTTGTAGAATGCTAAATAGCTGAACCAATATTTCCTATGGTGAATTTTCACTTCCTAGTTTCGGTGACATTAATTAAATGAGACTTTGCTATTCGGTGAATTTTCCGAGTTAATATTCTGCACCTAATGAGTTAAAATGCTGTGTCACATTGATATTTTACACAATAGTTGAGAACTCGATGTGTTTTTTGTGACTTCTTGAATTAATTTTAGTCGTTTCGTTGTATCTGTCTATAAGATGAAGTGAAAAAGTTTGTGTAGAAGTTTAAAGAACGACCAACATGTAATCAGATGATTCCAATATGGAATTGTGATCGTTCGATTTATACATTTTTATACGAATCCGAATGTACTGTTTGTAAAAGATAAACTTTTTGGATTTTTACTGAAAATATTCTTTTCTGCGCGTTTAATTTCACGCAGCTGTACACAGTAATTACTCCACAGCGGATCTTATGCATTTGTGAGAACAATGAGTAGTTTTAATGCAAAACAGTAAAGACTCGACTCGTTAAAATTATTATTAATAAGAGAAATGAATATGCGTGTAGCTGCTGTATCTTGCAATTAATGCAGATGGCTCACATTTTGCACAGAAATGCGCGGACTAAAAATTACTTTGTACACGATTTCCTCTATTCTCCTTCCATTAAAATCGTTTTAATCCAATTTTCCTTCAGCTTGTAAACAAAAATGGACAATTTGGGAGAAGGAGATACGATTATTCGAGCTGCAACCATAAAAATGAGCTGCGAGGTTCGAATAATCGTATCTTCCCAAATTATCCATTTTTGTTTACAAGCTGAAGGAAAATTGGGAAAAATGTACTAAAGCGAAGAAAGTCGATTACTTCTGTATTTAAAATTCAATAGGAAGAGCATTATTGCGTGGCCAGTCATATACAGGGTGGGGCATTTTAAACCCAAAGTGACACAGAAAAGCAAAGCTAAAATACAGTAAAATGGCAAATAATCGAAAAGCACTCTGAGACAATTTATTTTTTCTTGCAGTTGACTTTGGGTGACCTTGAATCACCTTCATAATAGTTCATTGTATTCGCCTCGAAACACTCTATCAGAATGTAAATAAAAAAACTTACTGTTCCATTTAAAAAAACAGAATTGACCTTTGTATCTCCTTGACGCCTCCACCTACAGAAAAATTGGTAATACCAGATGATGAGCCCCCCGATACCAAGTAAGTTTGGTCTAATGCGTTTTCTCCTATCTTCAAAAACAAGCGAGTTATTCAGGTGACCCGTTTAAAATGCCTGTATAGTTGTAAAATCGAAGCGCGTTAATAAAATCTGACGTAGACAACCTGGTAACGACGAAATAGCTGAAAGTGGCGAGTATCTAGGCTGGCATGAAATGAGTTTGTGCCTCGACAGAGGACTGTCGAGCTCCGTGAAGTATCCGGTTGACAGTTTTCGGCTCTGATCTCGTGAGGCGACTGCCTCCCGGTTTCAAAGACGAACTATAATTCTCGCCGAGACAAACGAGCAACCGAACGGTGTTCGAGTATCCAGCGTTATCGAGTGAATGGAGTCAATTAATTTCATCGGTGGAACAAAGCTCCAATTTGGAGGCAGAACCCAGGTAATTAGCGGCGCTTTATCGATCACTGTGATTGGCTGTGCCACGCTCTTCGAGTTGAACGGCGGCGAGACGGTGACCTGATCCACCAAAGTCCCGGGTCAGGACCCTTAATGCAATAAGCAATATTCACTCGCCGGATCCCATCGAAACCTTTGTGTGACTTACGGAGCGTCATCCTACGAGTAATACGGCTTTTACCAGTCGAGTATACTTAATGCAAATGAACATTTCTCTCCGCGAATAATCGAGTGCTTCAACGGTAATGCTCGGTTTCGGGATCCATTCGACGGAACTTGAAGCAAACTCGACACTTTTGCCACTTCGATCGCTGTCTTACGCGTATGCCAGTGATAGCTTTAGATTGGAGTTAGAAGGGAATTTCAGGTATCGGCAGAGCTTTATCTTGCACTTGGATATCGTTGATGTAAGTTCCGTTGTAAATGTTGGAAACTGTAAATGTAACATTATTCTCTGACTTGTGAAGATCTCTGTTCTCGATGGAGGAACTGATCTTTAGGAACAGATCTTTAGCAAAATCAAAAGTTTGTGAAAAACTTATTGCAATATATTAAATTTGAGCTGAGAATATTAAAGTAGAATATATTTAACAACAAATTAGTCAGAAACGAAAAAAGCAAACTGCACTATTTCTTAGTCAATTTTTATGTTTTCTCAAAATCGGAACTTCCAGCCCTGGTCTCCCCTACTTCGATTTGGTGGAAGCTACAACAACGGAATCACGCTTTCGTGACACCGATCATCAAATACAGTAATGTCTCCCTAGAATGCCAAATTTCGGGTTGCTGTGAATTTTCCTGTGCTAATCCTACGCTTATGAAATTTATTGCTACGTCGATGATGAGGTTCGATGGAGTCGGTCAAGCATGTAACAACAAGATACGTGACCAATCTCCATCGAATCATGGCATATGACCTCCGAATTGCCTTGGAATAGTGGCACGTAGACTCCGAATTGTCTTCGAATCGTGGCAAAAAATTAGAAATAAAAAAGTTAAGTCATTGTTTTTATTCTAGCATCACTATACAGGGTGTCCCGAAAATGTCTCGTAATCCGGAAATGGGAGGTTCCTGAGGTCATTCGAAGCAACTTTTTCCTTTGCGAAAATTTTCTCCGAGGCTTCGTTTACGAGTTATTAACGAAAAACACTGACCAATAAGAGGCGAGCTCGGCTGGCGCGCGGCGGCCCAGCCAACGAGCACGCGGAGCCCGGTTCCGCCCATTGGCTCTACCGTTTCGCGCCAAATGATCTCGCCTCTGATTGGTCACTGTTTTTCCTTAATAACTCGTAAACGAAGCCGCGGTTTGCATTTTCGCTAAGGAAAAAGTTGCTTCGAATGACCTCAGGAATCCCCTGCTTTCGGATTGCGAGACATTTTTGGGACACCCTGTATATTCATATTAATGTACACCGACAAGCTAGCCTCTGCCATTTCTTGCCGGCTGCCCCGAGTTACCATAAAAGCGAGGCTCGAAGAATCGTATCCCAGCGCGACTTGGTATTCTCAGATCTGCGTGTTTCGATTCCGACTCCAAACATTTCTGGGAGAAACGATTGTATGTCGTATCCAATTTCGTCTCAATCACGTTGAAAAGTCCACTGCCCGTTAAAAGTAAATAATCCTGAGACAGTCTCGCAAACTGCGACTAGAAAAGTCTTCGCGATGCAGGAAAGAATGCGACCTCCTACGGCGAGACGACATCGTCCCGAAGAAAGTATCCACTTTCCCATCATTTCCCCCGACAACCGTGAGGAGAGTCTCTCTTATAGCTATTATCGGCTGCGAGTGCGATCAAGTGTGTCCTCGATGATACTTTAACGTTAGAAGCCGCGTAAGGGGCTTCATGGTGGTGCGGTCACGTGTGATCGGTAGGACTTCGACCTCGTGATGCCTCGATGTTAGATCGAAAGGTAAGTGCGGGCTGGTGCGCGGGTCGGAGGGTAGCATTTGTCGTGAGAAATATAGAGGAGCCGGGAGGCGGAGGCGTGCGGGTTGAACGATCTAAGAAAGAAAGGGACGAGTGGAAAAGAAGAAAGGGTGGTCGTGGGCGGGGGGCGGCGGGCGGGGAAAGCCATTCTCTACATTTGTAATCGAAGTCGGAACAAAGGCGGCCCCGCGTACTCGGCGGCGGAGTACTTACATCGAGTCTTCGTCGAGCTCTACCACCGGGCTACACGTTCTTGCGGCGTGTGCGACCACTATCACTGTTTCTGGCAACACCAGCACAACCGCTGGTATCACCGCTATCGGCGTCGACCACATCGAACCGTCAGCTTGCGCCTCCGCCGGTTCTTTCAGCCTCATCGTCTTCCTCTCCGCCCTTAAGTGTTTCACCCACACGCGCCTGCCAATGTACTTTCATCCGCGATCACACGCACGTTCTCTCTCTCTCTCTCTCTCTCTCTCTCTCTCTCCCATTTTCCCGACCATTGCCGAACGGCCGAGGATATAGACACGCGCTCGCTGCACACTGCCACCGGGGCAAACCGGCCCTTCCTTTCTCGGACCCGGCCAATTGAATTGCATTACCGTTTGATCAGCAATCGATTCTTTCCTCTTTTCCACTCGGTCCGGCGCCGAGAATGACTTTATACGGCCCCCGCTGCCGAATAAAATAAGGTGCCGCGAGAAATTGGCTACCGGGTGTTACGACCAGAGCCCGGGGTTGCGGCCCACGACGCGACGGCGACGTCGTTGACGCATACGCGGTCCTCGCCGATTCGAATTTATTCAATGCCCTTTGAACGCGCCAGATTTTAGTCCGCCGTTACCGACGACGCGACAGAACTCTCATGATTTTGCCTGCTATTGTTCGGTATATTGCTATAGCGAACGCCGTAAGTTTAACGGGACTTAAATTCTTTATTGTTGTAGAATTTTCGTTGGAAATTCATAAACATTTACGAAGGACGCTTGTTCATAGGATATGAGCCGCGAGACTCGAATATTCGTATCTCCACTTTCCAAATCATCCATATTCGTTTACAAGTTGAAGGAAAATTAGGGAGAATTTACTGCATTTTGGAGAGAAACTGAAGTTTATATTCTGCATTTCAAATTGTACAAGTCCCAATAACTTCACGGACTAACAAATTTTCTAGATTTCATCTAACGTCACCTTATTAAAGGAAGTCTCCTCTCTAAAACGATCTTTCGAAAGTTGATTTATACTATTTTCTATCACGATTTTATTATAATTTAAAGTATGCTGGAATTAGAGCAACGCAAGTAGAAGCAATACAACAGTAAAGACGTCATACTAGACGAATTCAAATTTTCATTAGTTCTTTTGGCGAAACAGGAACGATGAAAAATACATCGGTAACATTGTATCAGATTGTCTTATCGTAAACTTGGTTTAAATTGTCAATGGATGAATGTAAAAAAATGTACACAGATGAATAAACAGACATTTGTTAGTTATAGTTCGTTCGTTAAACATTTATTATTACAAAAAGAAATGTTATTTATTTTCCTCTATTATAAATCTGAATATTATTTTTATTTCTTTTCTCCATTTGTGGTTTATAAACTGTTCAAGATAGCTACAGTCTATAATTCTATAACAAAGAAGAGCTCCACTCTTTGAAACAAGAGATATTCGTGTCGAAAAATTAAGCTGTGAATTCTTTGAAGATTTAATTGTTCATTAGAGTCGCCGTGCTCGTTGTACCTTGTTCAATGGATAGGGATTCTTGCATCGATAGTTCGACTATTCGAAATATTCGAGGACGGATGCGCGAAACGAGTGACAAAAGGGATCATGCGTGCATACTCGCGGGTATTTGCGTTTCTCTTCCGAGCCCCAAAGTCACGAAGAATTTACGCGGCGCAGTGAAATTCC
Source organism: Megalopta genalis (assembly GCF_051020955.1). NCBI lineage: Eukaryota > Metazoa > Arthropoda > Insecta > Hymenoptera > Halictidae > Megalopta > Megalopta genalis. Next base: position 22,478,180 of record NC_135013.1, on the reverse strand, counting down.
CGCAGTGCCATATGTTTCACGGGAAATTGTCAGTTCGTCACGTCGACGCCTATCATCGAGCCAGCCGTTTATCGTCGGCATTACATTTTGATTAAATTCCGGGTACACCGACGAAATTCTAGTTCCTTCGCAAATGGATTCGACGTGTTTGCGGCGATCTCTAGTTACAACGTATCAATCGAATCGACGATCGGCCGGTTAAATATGCTGGTTAAAAGGCTGGTTAAATATTTTCGCGGCACCGTTAATGACTCGCCGGCAAACTCGCGAAAATCGTCTATCGACTGTGTAATCCGTTTCGCAATTCGACCCGATGCAAATTTTTGCACGGCTGCGGCGACCGTGGTAGATACCAAATTCTCATATCTCAACATTTTAGGTCGCGCCGTATGCAAATTTGTATGGTAATAAAGGTCGAAGCTGATAGACAGACTATAATTTTTAAATATCCTGGCACTCCGAAACAACGCGGCGGCCATAAAACGGTTCTCGAGCGCTAAAATGACGCGGCGCTCATAAAATAGTTTTAACGGCATAAAATAACAAAGTAGTCGTAAAGTAGTTACGCGTCGAAATAGAGTTCAACGAATGATTACTATTTCTTTCTTGTTCTTAACGAGCCTGCTCGAACTCTGAAACTGCACTGCATTCGTACCGGATTGAATCGTCGTGCTTCAAAGGCGGATATGGTTGATGATGAATCAAGAAAGGCAGAGTTATAGAAATCGGATAGTTCTCTAAAACAAGCTTGAACGTTCGAAATCCGCATTCTCGTGACCGATCTTAACCGTTTGCGTACCAGATGGTTCTGAAAAAGGTCCTAGTAATTTTCAATTTGCTCAATATATTACAATAAAAATGAATGTCAAAAACCTAGTTAATGTGAGCCATCTGCATTAATTGCAAGATACAGCAGCTACACGCATATTCATTTCTCTTATTAATAATAATTTTAATGAGTCGAGTCTTTACTGTTTTGCATTAAAACTACTCATTGTTTTCACAAATGCATAAGATCCGCAGTGGAGTAATTACTGTGTACAGCTGCGTGAAATTAAACGCGCAGAAAACAATATTTTCAGTAAAAATCCAAAAAGTTTATCTATTACAAACAATATCGTCGGATTCGTATAAAAATGTATGAATCGAACGATCACAATTCCATATTGGAATCATCCGATTACATGTTGGTCGTTCTTTAAACTTCTACACAAACTTTTTCACTTTATCTTACAGACAGATACGACGAAACGACTAAAATTAATTCAAGAAGTCACAAAAAACACATCGAGTTCTCAACTATTGTGTAAAATATCAATGTGGCACATCATTTTAACAGATTAGGTGCAGAATATTAACTCGGAAAATTCACAGAATAGCAAAGTCATTTAATTAACGTCACCGAAACTAGAAAGTGAAAATTCACCATAGGAAATATTGGTTCAGCTATTTAGCATTCTACAAATCCTAGTAATATTCAATTTGCTCAATATATTACAATAAAAATGAATGTCAAAAACCAAATTAAAAATTAGTGTCACCCATACGCGATTCACGCGGCACTGAACGCATTCAGCAAGCAAATGTCTGTCTTAAATTATTGAATACTTAGGAATGAATAAAACGACGGTGTCTAACAACACGCCGAGCATTCACAACGAGAAGCAGCTGACTATTATCAGCAAATGACCAAATACGAGAACGTTCTCACCAGCCGGTTAGATCTGAGTCTGTATTTAATCGTTTGCGTACCAGATGGTTCTGAAAAAACAGGATCGAAAGGCCCCGAAGAGCGCAATAGCGCTCCTTCGATTATGTGTCGAAAAAAGCCGACGAGCGCAATAGCGCTGCTTCGATTATGTGTCGAAAAAAGCCGAAGAGCGCAATAGCGCTGCTTCGATTATGTGTCGAAAAAAGCCGACGAGCGCAATAGCGCTCCTTCGATTATGTGTCGAAAAAAGCCGTGAAACATAAAATAAAACGTTACGAATGAAAATATATATACTATTAATTTAGAATAGATAACAACAAAATGCAAATTGGATTACCGACAGCGATGCGACGCGCGACGTACACATGCGTCCGAAAGACCGAGCACGTTTCGACAAATTTCGGGTGGGCCGTAAGTCGTCTGTTTCGGTCAAATGCCCTGGCTTTTCTCGACGCAAAATCTGAAGAGCGCAAAAGTGGCTCGTGGTACGCGAACGGTTAAACGATACGAAAAAATGGTCATTTAATGGAATGGATATCGTCCGGTCTGGAAAGATTTAATCTTATTAAGCGCGCTCTTAGGGAAAAATGGTAACAATAAGTCAGGTGGTTCGATATTTCTGGCCGGTGGCGTGGATCGCTGCTTGCTGCACAATCGTCGACTTAAATCGTCCTACGGGCATTTGGAGGCACGTGCAACGCCGTAATAATACCGCGCCGGGAGCGCACAGGAAGCGCATCCTGGTATTCTATTAAGATTTACGAGCGGTCGTTTGAGAGACACTGGTCAACCGGAAACTAGGTTCCACGTGTTGTAAGAGCGCCGCGGTTAGCGTGAATATGTATGTAGAGCGCATATGCACATATGTGCATCTATACTTCCCCATCGATTCGACGGAATGGCCATTGCATTTCAATAACAGGAACGTGGATGGGTTTCGTTGCATACTGGCTAGAAGCTTTTGTCTGCGGGAGTCAAGGGTCCCTGATCCCGAATATTGCACGCCTTACGTATACAACGCCGGAGATCACGGCTTCGCCAGACCAGAACGGATGGAACTAATCTCTTATCCCTTTTCACATTTTTTAAATAAACGTGCGCCGATATCCGCTGTAACAAGCTTCGAAACGATCGCGATAAATTGAAATGGTAAATGCTAAGAATCGATATTGCCGGAATGGAAACGTGTAGAATGTACATTTCGTAAATACAGTGAAACCTCTGATATTTAAATTTGTCGTTCTGTAAATAGTTCGATCTAAGACGATGTAAATGCAGAACTGTATATTATAAAAATCAGTGAAGATTTCATCTAGGAACGTATCTAATTAAATGTTCTATTATCAGTTTCATGTCTTCGTGAGAATTAGTTTCAAAAACCGAGGTTCTACTACAATCTCCTGTCACAGAATTCTCTTTACGATTACAGTAACTCAAAATTCTTCTATTTCCTTTATTTCTGTATATATATATACGTAAAGAGAATTCTGTGACAGGAGATTCTAGTAGAACCTCGGTTTTTGAATCTAATTCTCACGAAGAGATGAAATTGATAATAGAACATTTAATTCTTTTATTTCCTTTATTTCTGTATATATATAACACTTAGCAAGATTAACACTTAGCCAACCGAATGGGGAGATCTCCCCGTTTGAAATTCAGTCGATTGATGACCGAACGGATGATTACTGAAGAATTAAAAATGATTGCTTGATTTTATTAAGATTTGCAAAAGGTACGAATGCTGATGAAGTAATTAATGCCATATAAGTTTGTTTCGTAATTTTTGCTAAATTGAATGAAATATTTTAATTTTATGCAAATTTTTGAGGTTTCCAGCGCGGTCGTGGAAGTGTTAAATGTATCTAAACTGTTTGCCATTTTTATTACAATGTAAGCTCGAACAAAGGAATTTATTCAATCTTTTCTTAAGATAGGGTTTCTTATGATAAGGTTAGCGTTAAAAAGAAAAAGAAAAGAAAAGAAAATTATTCCATTCACATTGGACAGATAAGAAAATTATTTAGTTTCGAAAAATCTGCTTAAAATTTGCCAAAAACCTGCTTAAATAATTGAAGGATATATAAATTGAAAAGTGAAGATGCCACTCAGAATTAAAAGTTATTTTTGATTTCAACGTCGAATGTTCACTCGGAAGAAGAATTTCGCGGAAATTGCGGCAACCAATTGGGGACTGGTTCGTTCGGCAAAAAAAGGAACGAAAATAATTACTTCCCCTAACGAATCAAGAAAATGTTTACCGTTGACAAACTTATCAATGACTGCGAGATTCAGATTTAATCGTTGTTCTCGACGAAAATAAGCCGGTGTTCTTGCTGTTTTCCGCTCGACGGATCACTAACGAATCGTTGATTTCCCATGTGGGTTTCCGGCTTCGTTTGTTTTCGAGCTTATGGAAATGCACCCTGGGAAAGCCATAATTTAATTTCAACGTAAGCGTACAACAGAGGGGCTCAATGGCGGAGTTTCGTCTCGTTTTAATGGATGTTTAGAACTTTCCAAAGACCGACGCACGTCGAGCGATACAAAACTTTATTTCTGGACTTCCGGCGCGTTTCATAAGATAATAACAAGAATTATGATTCGAAACGTCAACGTTCTCTCAAAAATATGTTACTCCTTTTAATTGTACAATACGAAACGCGATCACGTTTATAAATAATGTGTACGCAATCGTTATGCTTTACTTTTATTTCATCGAATTATCTATACATACGAGATTAAAAATCATAACTGTGTTTTGCTAAATTAGGTTAGCAACTGCGAAACATTTTATTCGATCATCCAACAAACAACCCTTCAACAAATTTTCATATTCAAAGCAATCCGAGCGGTACACTCTCGTTTCATAAGCTATAATGCAGAACATCCATATATAAGCTTATTAAATTTAAATTTGAAATCGTGGAGAGGTAAATATATCACAAATCGGTTAATTCTGTTTTATCCAAGGAAACTGAGGTAACACGAAGCAGTAAAAATTATTAGCTGATTCTCGAAACTCTAGAGACATAAAAGAGTATTCGGGACTTATAAAAAAAAAGATAAAAATAAAGTCAAGATAAGATAGCAGCCGGAGACTCATCAAGAATTATGAAGAAATTCGCTCAATGGACGGAAGCAATGTCACTCGGCCAATCAAGCGTCCGTTTAACCGTGTTTCTACCTCAAAATGTCCGGCATTTTCGATGCTATTGAAAATGGGTACTTTGTATGTTTTACGGCCTTGTCCGTTTTTCAGGTAAGACGGCTCTTGCGGCCCATCCGCAGGGCACGCGAGCGCTAAACGCGCGTCGACTCGAGTCGAGCAAATTTTGACTCGAAAGTCCGTTACACGCGGTGCGAGAGCGGATTGGTTATTTATGACCGCTAAGGATTTTCCGACCCACAGTTTGCGCGTCTTCCGCGGTTTTATAGTCAGTCGTCTGCGAGCAGCTTGCGAGTACATTCGTTGTCTCCAAGCTCTTACGAGCAAGCCTGTATATTAGATCTTGCGTTCCCGTGTGTTCAATAAATATACTTTCACCTAAAACTCTGCCTTTAATTATTCGCAAGCAAATAACCAACAAATTTAGAAGAAATGAAATGAAATGGACCTGCTGAACGGCATTTAGTAAAAGACGCATCTAGAGAAAACGTTTCGATTCGGAACAGCTTGAGCCCATTCGATTCACTTTAAATCGTTGTCTTCTAAGCTCTTACGAGCAAGCCTGTACATTAGATCTTGTGTTTCCGCGTGTTCAATAAATATACTTTTACCTAAAACTCTGCCTTTAATTATTTGCAAGCAAATAATCAACACTACCGTTCGAATAATCGAGTCTACATTACCGTGGACCGTTAGCGGATTCCTCCCGAGAAGTCGAAACAACGTTCGCGTGTCTCCGAACGACGAACCGTCCGCGCGCGGGGTAGAAGAAATGATAGTTGGAGGATCTGCTAAGACGCCCGTTTATTCCCTCGGGAAAAGGGAGATCCACGGCTGATACGTTCGCGTGAACTTTCCGTCGTACTCACCTAGTAGCCAGATCCCGGTGCACGAAGTTCAGATTCTCCAGGTACCGCATGCCCGACGCGATCTGAGCCGCCATGTAGATGAGACAGTTGAAACTGAAACGAGGAAACGACGTGAGCCGTCGCCCGGAGGACAAAGTTGAGTCGCGGGGCTTCCAGGTTTTCGGTGGGCGCGGGTGTGAGAAACCTGGAGGACGGCATTCGAGGGCGGCGAGATCGTGGAAACGACGGAACCGCCGAGGATTCGGTGACTGCGCGAAGACTACGTCGCTCACGATTAATAAACGCTTCAAACTCCGGCCCCCGGTGAAACTTATTGGGTGTTAACTTCGCGACGCGACGCCTTGCCACAGCGGATGAAACTAATCGTAAATCTCGAGTCCCGGAGCTGTTGCTCCGCGGGGGAATTATTTTGGAATTCTCTCTGCGACTGATTAATTTTACGGAAGTCACCCGATGCGAACGTCGAAGATCGCGTTACCGGAATATTCGGAATTCTGTTATTTCTTAACTGTTCCTTGATCGAAAGTGACGAGCTTAACCCTTTGCACTCGAAGCTATTTTACATGTAAATATAAAATCATTTTTTTGACTTATAGTATTTCTATTTTATACGACGAAATGCATTTTATGCGTACGAAATTGACTCTTGGGACTCGCGCAACGGTTACGCTCTCAATCATTTTTTAAATCTAAACTTTTTTTGTTAATATATATCAAAATTATCTTAAAAGGTGATGCAACAAATTTTAGCGGTGCCTCAGAGTCACCACTCGAGTGCAAAGGATTAAATCTATTTCGATATTCCGTAATCTTTGATATTAGGTTCTTTTGTCATTTTGATACTCTGGTTGACGAGCGAGAGAGTATAAGTCGAATTTTGAGCAAAATAACGTAATCGTTTTGAAAAGAGGAGGATATTTGTAATTTACATTTTGCGAACCGACGAAATGTGTTTTTCTATATGCGTTAAAGCTTGGTAAAAGGTTCGAAGAATAACATTGAAGCATAATTTGAAAACTGCTTTTTAATTTCGCGATCTGTGTAGGAGTATAGTAAGGTTCAAGGGATCTTAATGGACAAATTACTTTCTCTCTTTTTCGAAATTGTCGATCATTACCTCAGGGTTTTGACACCGATTGGCATCGAGTGGGCATCTTCGGCAGTGATATGCGTTTTTAAGAATTGGCAGAGATCTCCGTGCTCCAGGTACTCCATAACGACGCAGAATGGTTCCTCGCGGCAGCAGGCACCCAAGACTCTAGCTATATTTCGATCCTCCAGAGCAGCCAAGATCCTGACATCTCGTTGAAAGTCTAACCTGAGGAGATTCACAGTAATATTACCAGATGAACATTTCTAAAGTGGAATTCCGCAGCATAAAATGAGCACTGAATTCACTAAAAATATTTTTTACTAAAAGTTAGCATTAACACTAGCCTTTTATATATTATATATTATATATATATATATATATATATATATATATATATATAATATATAATATATAAAAGGCTAGTGTTAATGCTAACTTTTAGTAAAAAATATTTTTAGTGAATTCAGTGCTCATTTTATATCTCATATATATATATATATATATAATTTATATAATTTATATATTATATATTATATATATAATTGCTAGAATATGGATCTTTACGCATTCGCACTATGTTCAGGGTGTAAAAAAGAGGTTATGTCATTTTTATCATAGACCACTATTCTACACCTTCAGATCGATGGAGATCTGTTAAAAAAACTTTCCACGAAAATTACCTGAACCATATTTTTCAAGGTTCAATTTTGTTATCGTTGCATCCTATTCTACTCATTGAGAGGAGCAAACTTGCAAAAGAAACCATATGTCCCGAAACAACAGTTTCGTTATAATTTAATGTTGAACATTTGCCGATTGAATTTGATTTAAATGGCACATAACTGTCGCTAGGGTTTTTCAAGCACTTTCGACAGTCCAACAAAAAGATGTTTCAAACGACAGTTAATTAGTATTTAGTTAATTAGTATGTATTGAAAAATAACAAATTTCAAAATGTTTCATTCGAAACATTATTTTCTTGGACTGTCGAAAGGGCTGGAAAAATCCGAGCGACAGTTATGTGCCACATTCTGTATAAGTTACGATAAATGCAATTTAATCGGTAAATATTCAACATTAAATTGTAAGGAAACGGTTGTTTTGAGATAAATGGTTTCTTTTGCAAGTTCTCCCCTCTCGGTGAGTAGAATAGGATGCGGTCATAAAAAAATTTGATCTTGAAAAATGTGGTCAAGGTTGCTTTTGCAGAAAGCTTTTTTAATAGATTGAACTAAATTTGAATTAAACGAGTAGAATACGTCTACGATAACCATGGCATAACCTTTTTTCACACCCTGTACACTTTTAAAAGGAGCACGGTAACTTGCAAGTAATGCAAAAGTTCAATTATGAAACATACAAAAAACGAAAATTAAAAATATTTAGCTCTGGATAGCGTACATTAACACAAAGTAGTAGTATGTTCATTTCATTTTGCAGTACAGGATACCTTCTGGTTGTGAAAATAAATTGTTTCCATTTATTCTAATTTTTGTTTAAAAAATCTATTAAAAGTCATATCCACAGTCTAGTCCTTTCAATAACAAACATCATCCTGTGTCAATTATAGTGAAAATTATAATATTTAAAATAAAATATTTATAATATTATATATTATATTATTATATATAATATATATTATATATTATAGTATATAATATTATTATTATTATATATATATATATATATATATATATATATATATATTATATTATAATATTTATAATATTTAAAATAAAATATTAAAAATTATAATATTTAAAATCCAAGGATCAAAAATAGAGTTATATATATATATATATATATATATATATATATATATATATACAGTAAACCTTATGACTCAGTTATACAATCGTATTTGCAAGGCAACCGTGACAAATACAGCTTCTGCGAACGAGCTCGGCCGGATAAGACATCGGATCGTTCCATTTTCCGCGGCCTTTATGCATTAAAGTTATAATACCGCAGTTTCATGAATTTCGGCAAATTTTCATTCCGGGGACTCTCGGAACGACAAAGTGGGAACAGGGAATGCCGTACACAGAATCGGGTTTCGCATCGGCGCAAGAAAACCGGCGGATTGTTAAAGGAAATGGACTATTGCTCGGTCCGACGGTGTCCGTTTTGCGAAATAACCGTAAGATTTTCGCGCGAACTTCCGGCATCTCGTTTGCATGCTGGCGCAAAGTAAACGACTCGGGCGGCCGATTCGATTAGTCGACGGGGCGTGCGTTCCTTTACCCCCGGAGGAAACTCCGAGGCAGGAGCACTGCTTTCCAGAAGCGGCGTACGCGTATGGCAACGGTCGCGCGTTTCCACGCAGCATCGTTACTTCGGGCTTACTTACGATCGACTTGGTAATGGCACTCTCGCGTGATAGCTTAATGCGGCTGTTAACAAAACTACGGGGCCCCCGTATCGATTCCCCATAAACTGCGAATTCTGGTGCGTACCGTCGCCGCGGCGTCTTCGAGCCGCGTGGGCGGAGTAACGGCCTTCACCGAGCTTAACTGTACGCGAAATGCAGACATTGTTTCCCGTCTGGGAGACAGGTGCGTCGTATTAAACGGAAACGTTAGGCTAAGACCCGAAATTGTCATGTTTTTTAATCGTGCAGAAATTAGAAGCGAATTGGTCGCATTTTCGTAGAAACGTTCGGACACAATCTCGTTGATCAGTTAATTTTCGCACCAGTTGACACTCATTCTATCGGTGTTCTCACTTACTTCATACGTCAGAAACACGCATACTTGCATATTATAGTACTCGTTACAATAATAGTAACAATTTCGGGATCTTTTCGGTATAATGTTTGAGCAGATGTGTTAGAAATGTGATAGGAAAGGTATTGTTTGTTCGTGTAAAATAAAAATCGTGATCAGCAATTTTCAGGAACGCTGAATAAGTTTCATTATCGCAGAACACTCCTGATAAAAAGAAAGTAATATAAAAAAATAAAGACTCCTAAAACTCCTAATACAGTACTTTTTGTGAATCTTGCATCTGTTTCTCTTGCAATAAAATCTGTCCAACCGTCAGATAACTAAGAACATTCGTGCTACTGCTAGGTTTTGCAATTGTGAAACTGCATGTACACACTGCATTAATTGAAAGAGAACGTATTATGCTTAAACAACTTACTGAACTATTGCTTCATTCAACTAAAAGATCAATAATAAAATCAGCGATTTTGCGAACGACAAGACGTCGAAAGCGTGTTGCAATATTTTTTCGCTACCAAAAGTGGCAATTTTGATGAGAATGGAAAAATTGTAAGTTCATATTTTTATATTGATCCGTATTAATTAAATTGAAAGGTTTCGATTGCAATATATTTGCAATTTATCACAGTCGTATTTATCGCAACGTACCGACAGTGTCTTCGATGGCTTCCCCATCGATTCGATCAATTTCACTGCGGCGGTCTTTGTTACGCCGAGGGCGAGCGGCACAATTAATATTTCGAATGAATATTCATGCCCGCGAAATAAGAAACCGGCGGAGCGCAAGGTTTTTTGTCCGCGGACGAGACGAACGCCGTGCAATTTGGGTTATTTAAACGTTTGTCTCATCAGCTCGCGCTCGATGTTGACGAACAAAACAGAACACGGTCCGCGAAAAATGGAGACTGCACAATTCAATTAAAACCTTATTTCGAAAACTCTAATTAACCGGATGAAAAAGTTCTGCCGTTATTTTCCTACGTGGACAATACGCGGCCCAGGAATCGTGCGCAGATATCACGAAAATTTAACCATTGTAGATTGCTCCGTTGTTAATACTGAACCCGTTCTTTTTTCTTTTTTTTTTTTTAACATAGCCGAGCATTTTCACGTAATCAACAAAGCATGGACAAAGTAAGCTAAATATCGAACAAAAAACAGCTGCGCGAACGCAGCGTATTAATTCAACATCGAGAAACGGAGCGTTGTATGGTCTGAGGTAAAATGTTTCATTTCACATTTTTATAACAAGTGTGATCAGTGATGCAGAAGGTACATACATTCGGGCGGAAAGTTCACGTTTACCGAATACAGTTGGGATCTCGGTTATTAATCGAGGTTCTACTGTACCTCGATAAAACGAGAGCAAGATATTTTTGATCTGGATGAATGCAAATCTAGAGGAGAACTACCATAAATAGGACACGTATTGAACAGCACATTACTATTATCTCATTTCTCCGATAAAATTATACTTGTATTGTAACTACATTAAACTGTACTAGCTAATACGTAACAATGTCACACAACTAATTCTTTTTAGGCTCGGAAGTAATATTTTCTCTTTCATCTCGTAACGTTGTAATGAAAAACTGATAATTTTCATTGAGTTTTTATTTATTGCATTCGATCAGGTATATCTTCGAGAATGTCGATATGTAGCATTGGATAGTCTTTTTTATCGTAGCTATTAACAAAAATGTTTAATCAAATACGAGGATTTCTAAGCAAACAGATATCGTTCCGTACTATGTACATTAATTTTTTCATTCTTCCGATTTATGGAACCCGAGGACATGGTACGAAAATGGTGTTCCAAATAAAATGCTACTCTTCGATTGCGAATATTTAAATATTAATGTGAAGATTGTTATGCAATAAATATAAATGTTCTTTCTCGTATAGGGATTTATTGACGACAAAAAATTGTTAATCGAAGCATCTGCGAAAGAAATCCTAGTGTAAAGAGCTAAAGCAATCTTGAACGAAAATTACTGGTTTTCGATTATGATTAATAATTTGTTTTTTTTGCGATCGTATTTTTAATGTTTGGTACATGCTTTTATACTGAATAAAGAATTAATTCTACAATATAAAATGTTTTTCGTAAAATATTGAAACTAAAACTATGTTTTACAAATGCACGAAGTCTGTAGTTCGATTTCAGAGGAAAGTGACAAAATATGGACCACTGAGTTTTCTGAAAATCTAACAAATGATATGTAAACAGCTTCTGTAATTAATTCAAACTTTCTTTAAATGTGATTTTGCAATCATAGCGCATTTCTCAATGCGAGGAATAAAACTATTTATTGTTCGCCTTTTACAAATACTTTGCACTTTATGTCAGTACTTCTGCCACAGTGCACATGATGAAAAATATATTTTTCTAGAAAGTGACTACAGTTAAACAAATTGACGAATGGACGAAATGCATTTTTTTTAAATTAAAAATAAAGCAAATAAACACAGGAGAAACTCATTGACACTGTGCATTGTCGTAGTAAAGAAACCGATCTACCGAATGTATCAAACCAGAATTAGGTAGATCTTTCAGCTTTTTTGTTCTCCTCCGTCTAAAGTTTTAGCTTTTTTGTCCTCCCCTACAAAGACTAGCGTAAAACGCAATTATGAAAAAATTGTGTTGCGACGAGCGTCCAAAATGATTTCGCGAATAGTCGAAACAATTTCTAGGTCGCGTAAGTTGTTGGTACGGTCTATGGACGAATTCTCTCAGCAGGAGCTATAGATCGGAAGTGGAGAAACTGCATCTTTGTCCTCGAGGGTGTGAAGACGGTGTAAGTGGTGGAAAAGGACACGAGGAAATGGAGCAAACTCCGATCACGATAGGGGCGCGATAAGTCATCCTCGCGGCGCTGCGGGAGACTTGTTGCGTGAGCAGACGCCGAGGAACCGTGGAAACGCCGTGGATCCGATCGTTTTACTTTTTATTTATGACGGTGCGTGAGCCACGCCGCTCGGGACATCGATATTTACAGGAACCACGATAAAGCGTTAGCGACGGGAGTACATTAACAGAAACGATCGGATCACGTGATAAATCGTACACGCTTACCTTTCCGAAATGCGGCACGACGGGGAGAGGGTTTCGAAATCTATTCGGTCACGAGCGCTCGTAGCTTGTGGGAACACCGGTGCTCGATTCGAACGCGAACGCCGACATTTTGCAAATCAGTTTCCAGCTTCAATAGACGAAGAACGAGTGCACTTTCGTTGATGCTTACTATACCGTTACTTTTATATATACTATATATAGCAGTATATATTATATTATATATATATTAGTTATATATCAGTTATTATATATATCAATTATATATTTTATATATATATCACACACAATTATATATCAGTTATTATATATATCAATTATATATATATCACACACAATTATATATCAGTTATTATATATATCAGTATATTATATATATCACACAATTATATATTTTATATATACCAGTATATTATATATATCAATTATATATTTTATATATATCAGTATATACTATACTGATACTTACTTTACCATTACTTTAATGTTTCTTTTGCAACCATTAGAAATTGCCATATTGGCTAAATAATTGCCTCAGGCGCATTGTCTTCGATTCTTTTAGTGGAAGATAGTTTAAACATAAATGTTCAGCGATCAGATATAACTCGAACATTAAAGATAATGTGATTCATATTTTTGGTAGAATTTGAAGATAATTCTTCAGCAAAATGTTTAATCTTGAAATGTTTATTGTTGCTTAAACCGAAAAGATTCCTCGCAGATCCCTCACTTTACAATTCAGAGCATGCAAGAGCTCTTTCGAAGATACATTTGTATTTATTCGATAGATTTATTTAATCGATAGAAATTAAAATACAGTAAATTCTTCTTAATTGATGCTCAGATTGTGCACAAAAATGGACAATTTGAGAAGAGGCGATACGATTATTCGAGCCTTTCAGCTCGTTTTCACACTTGTTAATCGTATCTCCTCTTCCCAAATTGTCCATTTTTCTGCGCAATCCAAGTGCGAATTAGAGAGAAATTACTGTACATATTAAATGGCACATCACCATTGTCTTATTTCTCCAATAAAATTATACTCGTATTGTAACTACATACATTATTCATATCTAAATACACGTAATTTGAAAACTCTACTAGTTAATACGTAACAATGTCACACAATTAATTTTTTTTTATCCTCGAAAGTAATATTTTTCCTTTCATCTCGTAACGTTGAAATGAAGAACTGATCATTTTCATTGAGTTTTTATTTATTGCATTCGATCAGATATACCTTCGATAATGTTGATATATAACATTGAATAGCCTTTTTCATCGTAGCTATTAAACAAATTGATGAATGAACAAAATGCATTAAAAAAAAAGATTAAAAATAAAGCAAGTAAACGTAGAAGAAACTCATTGACACTATGCATTGTGTATACAAATATATCTTCGAATTTGCATAAAGGAATATAAAACAGTCGCTTCAATCGCGCCGTAGATCTGTGTAAAATGAAATCCTTCGCAAAGAGAAAGAAAGATTTTACGCAATTACGACGAAACTGAACGTGTGAAACGTGTCACGGTAAAAATTTCAAAGGACTTGTTCAAATTCAACAATTCCGTTATTAATTTAAACCCGTGTCCGACGGACACCGAGCCTTTTTAATTCCGTTCGTGCAGAAAAGATTCAAGGATCAGGAAGTTACACGTAGCAGGAGTATGCAGAATACGACTGGCTTAAAAGATAAACGAAACGAAACCCATTACCGGAACAAACGAGCCCCATCGGTACGGAAGGAAACGGACCGGGCGCGATATCCCTAGAATTAGTTACAAACTGCGAGGGCTTAAAAGTCTTCGGGACCGAATCATCTTTCCGTACGCTTCCGGCCTTCCTTTTAGCGAACATCGGATAACTCATTCGCGCCGATGAAACTTCCCTGGCGCGTCCTCCCCCCTTCGCCCCCCTCGCCAAACGGGACGCAGAGTTCCTCGCTCACAAAAGGCTGAACTGCTACGATATCCGATGAACGTCGTCGATTTTCGCCGGATGGAAGCTTTGTCATCTGCTTCGCCGGATTCGCTCGTCCCTCCCCCCGTTCTCCCCCCCTGCCCAACCCCCTCTGGCAACTCACCCCATCTGTTCGCGATCCTAGCTGGTTCCTGCTCGTGTCGCCACGAAGCGCGCCGAACTCTCGATACCCTATCTCACCGGTCATTGTATGCAAATCTATTCCATTCGTGGAATCGAACTGGCCTTTTTCTGATGTCTAGCTTGATAGCCGCGAGAACGATCGTCTTCCACGGTGTATCTGGACGTTTCACCGCCGCCGTGGGGTTTCCTCTATAAACAACGCGCCTTGCTGCAGGGGACCATGGCCCCTGGCATTCGGAAGAAACCGGGACATTCGGTACAGAGCCGCGCTATGAATTTTATGTGCAGGACAGCCATTTCGGCTGGACGGCCGCTCGATGCACTTTGAATCTCTCAGTATCGCGAGCTACGGCTACTTTTTGCCCGACTGCCGGAATAGATTCGATTCCGTTGCCACCGTGGAAACTACCTGCTATGCTCGCCAGTGGATGGATACCTCTCCTGCGGCTATCAGATCTATTGCCGATCCGTATACAGTGACTTGAATTGAAGGCGTTAGAGCGAACAGTTTACTGTACAATGGCTAAAATGCAGTAAATTCTCCCTAATTGACGCTATGCTTGGAAACGAAAATGGTCAATTTCGAAAGGATAGATACGATTATTCGAGCCTTGTATTTCGTTTTTAGAATTTCTGACGATCAGCAACTGTAAAAATAAGCTGCAAGGCTCGATTAATCGTACCTTCTCTTCGCAAAATGTCCATTTTTGTTTCCAAACGTAGCTTGTCAATTAGGGAGAATTTACTGTAGTTCTTTTCAATTTTGCTATTACAATAAATTCTCCCCAATTTTCCTTCAGCTTGTAAACAAAAGTGGACAATTCGGGAAAAGGAGATACGATTATTCGAACCCTGCAGCTCGTTCATATAATTCTTGACAATCGGCAACTATAAAAATGAGCTGCGAGGTTCGAATAATTGTATCTCCACTTGGAATGGCAACAAAATAGAAACTCACGATTCTTAACATTTTGATCTGAGCCTATGACCAGAATTTAAATAATAACTTTTGCAGATCTCCAGAGAATCTGCTAGATAGCTTCAGCGATGAGTCCACTAGCAAACCCAGGACGAAATGCTTCCTTTCTTTTCCACTACTCTTGCATTATTCGTAGCGGCGCCAAAGCACTTCAAAATCTCACTGCTCCGACAGTCGCCTTCGGCGAATGCTGGTTTCACGGAACAATCGTGGCGATGCTTCGATAAAATTGAAATTCTGTGTTGCTATTTTCTAGCTGGTTTATTGGAAATAAATTCCGATGGAAAGATCGGCTCTTGAAATGGAATAACTGGAAATTCAATTGTTTCCAGTTACACGCATGGAGTTTTCGGTTCGACGAGCGACCTTTATGATAACAATTATTTTCATAGTGACTCGTAGCATTTCTTTACAATATTCGAGATTTTATAGCTAAATCGTAGGAAATGAATGAAAGATTATAGTTTTTTATGACACTGATTCCGTTTGATTGTCGCACTTGTTTGTTTGATGAGATTCTTCTAGATCTTGTATACAAGAAAAAAACAATCGAACTTTCTTACGTTAGTAAAGTTAGGTTAAAGGAACTATTTTACTAGCGAACGAATTTGGTAACGATCTTTTTCTCAGTCATGCGGATTTTGATGCACAAAAAAGTGCTCTGTTCGAAGAAACAAGAGCTTATGAATTTCTTTCTCTCTTCGATAATTTTAGCAAGTCTAAAATAATATATTCTCTTTCTATTGCATCTTTTTGTTAAGGAAACAGTTATCCATTTTTGTTTAAGATCGTAACATCTACATTTTATTGTTAGCCATCGCAATGATTCCCGCTCTTTTTCCCCAGTTTAGAAGATTTACTCATTACCTGATTCAATATTTCGCAGTTTCCATATGAGCCGTTTATTTTGAAAGTGGCATAAGTCACTCTACCGTAATGAAAAGCGGTGATTTTTTAATGTTTATACGAAATTATTTATACTGAGAAAAATATCAGTATCCTGAGATAACAAAAAGAAAGTTAGCATCCATATTTTGAAACGTGTTAAAACGCAAACCCTTAAATATATCGACTTAAAAACAAAGTGACTTATGCCACTTTCGAAATAAACGGCTCATACGAAACAGAACGTGACAACTGTTCCCAAAAAAATGTCCGGATAACATCATCACCCCCATGCTTACTTGTACAATACAAGTATGTAGTACCGAATAAACGAAGCAAAAGCGGTAGGGAGACAAACGCGAGTCCCCTTAAAATCACAATAAGAAGCGGGCGGTCGTAAATCCGCGTTTACTACGTGAACTTCGAAACTCGCATGAATTTTTATATCCGGTAGGCCTGCGGCAGCGCAATACGGTAAGTACTCCCGACAATACGGTTACGGATCTCAGGTGTCGCCGGCGTAACGTTTTATCTCGGGAATAAAATTATCGAATAACATCGCAGCGAATGAATTCGCAGCTCGAACGGGAGGAGAGAATCTTAATCGAGGTTTCGCCGTCGCGTCGGTTATCTCCGTCCCCCGTTATTCCCCAACAATCGTTTCACTTTCCAACGGTCCACCTTTACCGGATGGCGGAACAAATCTTGCGTAAAATCACGTCCCGTGTAACCGAGCGGTCTCCACGGCTGTAAAATGTTTATCGCGCCGCGTGCGGAGGAAGAACGAGACGAAGGAAGTGGCGGTGGCACGATCGAGTCGTTGTAACAACGGGACACGAAATGCAAATTGCTCGAGCGATACGGTCTAGACACCTGTGTGTGCGCCTGTGTGCATGTGTCTATGTATATAGCTATGCATATATATGTGTATATATATATAGATATATATTATATGTATGTATATATTCGCGTGTGTACTTACTTTTCCTTCTCGCTGGCTTCCGGCAGTAAAAATTTGACGGCGACGAGACGCTTCCCGACGCTGGTCGTCGTCCCGTACTCCGGGATCCCTTCAGCCTCTGCCACGTACACCTTCGCAAAGCATAATTTGTTCACATTATACCGGAATCGTTTTATACGCAGTCCACGGGAATGAAGAAAAATTCGTTCGCAGAACGGGTCCGAACGAAAACGCCTTTGGTCCGTTGCTGCGTTTATTACGGTATAAAAGTCGAGCCGCTCGTTATGCTCGTAAATTCGTCTAACGAGAATAGATGATCCCTGAATTCGATTACTCGTCGCACCTGAATTTATCGCGCAACTTTCGGCCGGCCGTTCGCAGACGCAGCGGGCAGTCGGACCGGAAGCCCAGGGTGCCATTATTACTCGAAAGGAAATTGACCTTCGTCCGTTGGCCTTTTGAGATTCATGTTTTCTGCGCGATACAACGGCGTTTAAATAGAGAGATACGAGCCGTTTATTTTGAAAGTGGCATAAGTCACTTTACCGTGATGAAAAGTGGTGATTTTTTAATGTTTATATGAAATTATTTATACCGAGAAAAATATCAGTATCCTGAGATAACAAATAGAAGTAAATCTTCTCGAAAGTTAAAACGCAAACCCTTAAATATATCGACTTGAAAACAAAGTGACTTATGCCACTTTGAAAATAAACGGCTCATATGTATGTAACAGGAAATTTGGTGAGTTTGAACTTTAAATTAAGATTAAGAAGTGATCAAGAAGTTCTGTCTTATTGTTAGAATGATGATTGGTACACCGACATACATATATCTATGCATATTCTATGCTCTCTGAACAATCTCATGATCTCATACCCGATGAAAAAATTCAAAATTTTTAACTGTA
Organism: Megalopta genalis; assembly: GCF_051020955.1. Classification (NCBI taxonomy): domain Eukaryota; kingdom Metazoa; phylum Arthropoda; class Insecta; order Hymenoptera; family Halictidae; genus Megalopta; species Megalopta genalis. The sequence goes on along the minus strand of NC_135013.1, from coordinate 22,459,697 downwards.
TATTCTCGTAGTCCTGCATTATTGCATTTTTGTTAAAATTTTTCATTTTTATGAGACAACACGCGAGAAATACATGAGGGTGAAATTGAGATAAATTTCCCTTCTGAATAGTTTCGTTAATAATTATATTACTAACGTTTATTATTATCATTATTATTATTACTAACGATATTATTCATAAGAGAAAAGATCTGCATTTCATCCTGTGTTGTCTCATAAAAATGGCAAAATTTAATTTATTCCACACTAAAGCAGCATTGTAAAATAAACGTGAATAAACGTAAATAAAATCATATAAACGGCGGAAGGTTTAGCAATGAAATGTAGAAATAAAAATGAAGCACAAATTTCTCGATTTAATTCTTTACTGATGCAATGATTTCCATAAAACTCGTATAGTAGGGCATTACATACATCACTACTTTTCAAATGGTAAATCTGTTTTAAACGAAATGACAATAACAATAATAATAATACATTACCTATAAGGCATATCCCTGTATTTTCATAATACTATGACATAATACTATGAGAAATGTATTATTCGAACGAAAAGTTTGCTTATTAAAATTATATTTTTAAACATTTTCTAAAAGAAATTGAACGGGGTCCGTAATAACCAACCAACTTATTTTACGTCGCTCTGACGCGTTACCACATCGACGGCGAGTTAAGAATCGACGCGCTAAGCGAAAGCGAGTGTAACTTTCGCGTAATCATTTTCGAGAAACGTACGGGCTTCTGGAGCCCAGTAATTGTCGCACGAACGGGATATAAAATTAGGCTCGTTGTAGAGGGTTGCTGCGTACACTTGCTTGACCGCTGCTTACTCGGGGCTGCGATTGCATCGTAGATCGAAGCGGACGTCGCGATCGCATGCAACTGGGGGATGCAGCTCTCGGGCTGACGTGGCCGAATTGGGGGCAAGTCGTCTCTCGGCCAATCATTAACGACGTGCCGGCGCGGCGCCCGTACAGGAAACAAAAGGGATTTATTAGCCGCTCTAACGCGCACTAAACTGATTATCCTCGACGAGGTAGACGAGGCGCTATTGTGACGGGAAGAATAACAGAGCAGACACTTCGTTAATCGACGTATTGTTGCCGCGAACCCGGTGGCGAGTTGCCCGCGTATGGCCAACAAACGGATTGATTTCTCTGTCGTCGTTTAACAACCGGGAAGGTGAGCCGGCGGGTTACGTTTGCGAGTCGAATCGGCGCCGGTTGATGTCTCTCTATCCCGTTTGCGATCGGGGACAGGACCCCGGCAGTTCGTTGTAACGTCGGTTGTGTGTAATTCAACTCTCTGCGGCTCGATGACGTTACAGTACCCGATGCACTGCGTCACCGTGGTAAAGTGACACTTCAGAAGCCGGGAGTGTATTATGATAATATTGCGGAAATTGCGCGGAGCGAATGCTTTGACGTCGCGAAACCGTGATGATGCGGTTTGGAAGTTGCTGCGAACGGTAGTGCTCGATTTTGAATGAAACATGGTACAACAGCCCGAAGAAACCCGTTGTCAGCGATGCAATTAGGCTCGCGTTAATGCTGGGGTACTATCTTAGTCAACGTTTTCAGGAAAAAATTGATTTCTCGAGTCTCCTCAGAATTCAGATTCAGTTTTCGCGGTCGAAGCCATTTTAACTGTAAAGTCAAAATAGTTTCACCAACCTACGGTATTACAATTTTTTTTTAATCGTATTTTTTTGATACTTTTTATTCATTTTGATTGCTACGTTTTATGCATACGAAATTGAGCTTCGCGACGCATGCATTAATTACGATTGGAAAATGTGAGAAATAAAATAAAATGCTGCAGTTTTGCTCAGGATATTCGGGTTAAAGATATTGAAGAAGAAAGTATAAAATTCAGACAGATCCCGAGATAATATAGAACTACGACAATGCTGGATCCAGTTAATTTAGATTAAATTTTTCTGAACTGATTCCATAAAACTCATACATAGTCACTAATTTTTAAATGATAAACCTGTTTTAAACAAAATGACAATAATAATAATAATGCATTAACGTATAAGGCATATCCTTGTGTTTTTAAAATATCATTGACAAATGTATTATTCGAATTAAAAATTTGTTTATTAAAATTATATTGTATTTCTAATGTATTTTCACGGCGAAGTTATTTAAATTACACATTACCAGTACCTCACCCCGTAAAACGATTTTCCGCAGGTGCGTTAACAGCGATTCAAATCGACCCTGCAAGGTTCGAGCCACGAAGATCGCAGGATACGAGATCAATGGAAATCATAATCACCGGCTCGCGCGGCGCAAGGTGTACCGAAGGGTGAATTATTGGGAAACAATTTGTTATGGAAGTGGCCGTGACGAGTCCCGAGAGCCGAGCGTTCCGCGGGCGTGTCTAATTTAAAATAGATACGTGTTGAACTCTAATAACAATGTCGTTACCGTTCCGAAAGCCCCTTCGGCAAGTTTCGAGAGCATGCGGAGGCGATGCCGTGGGAAGAGTGGGACGCTCGTCTGCTCCAGACGTCTCTTCAGGGCCGAAAGTACCTCCTGTTGAGTCGGGGACTGAAACAGAAAAGAACAATGCATCGCTCGTGGTATCGGCCGATAATCAACGATCTATGATCACGCTAACCGCGCCAAGAGCGTAGGGGGGTATGTCGGGGGTTGGCGTGGCCCAGTCGTCGGATGAATTATTCTGTTGATCTCCGGACCCGTAAATCCTCGGTGATCTATTACACCAGCCCGGCAGACTTACAATAATTTAAGTGTCGAAATTGCCGCTATAAATTTCGGCCGATCTCTCCTTGCGGAAAGTCTACGTGATCGGCGACGAATATACTCGTCCAGCCTACGCGGGGTTCAAATTGGTAGAAGAGAGATCACGCGAATTTAGTAGTTTGCAATTTGGTGTCGATATTATTGGGTTGACAACTAAGTAATTGCCGATTTGTTCAATGAAGTAAAAAATTTTTTTACTTGGAACGAAGTTTAATCTGTAATGTATTTTCCATTTTGTTCGATGACCTTTCGCCATCTCTGACAACTTGAAGATTCCACGCTCGTAGAAAGTCTGATCCTTTTCAGCCAAAAACTGAGTCAAGTGAGATTTTACAGCGTCATCGTCATTCAAAGTTTTACCACGAAGGGAGTTGTCCAGGGATCGAAATAAGTGGTAATCCGATGACGCGAGATCAGGCCTATATGGTGGGTGTAACATCGATTCCCAAGCAATATCCATCAATTTTTGCCGAGTGGACAAAGACGTGTGCGGTCTAGCATTGTCCTGCTGGAAAATGACACCTTTACGATCGACCAATTCTGGTCGCTTTTCCTTGACCGCTGCAGTCAATTTGTCCAGTTGCTAACATTCACGGATAATAAAAAATAACATAATAATAATAATAATTTCGTAATATATCATTTACGGTTATCATAAAAATGGGAATGAGAGACATCTATAACTGAAATCGGCAATTACTTAGTTGCCAACCCAATAGTTCTACGGAGATGTATTTAGTTTTACTTTAAAGGTGATCTTGTGAGAAGATGCGTTGATTGATGTTGATTGTTGATGACTGAAGTTCGTCAGTACCGTATATTAACAGGCAACATATGATAGCTACCACGTCTAGCACATGAGTGAAACTATGACAGTTCTTTGACTAGATTTGAAAATAAATGCTTATTGCAATGTATTCGTAAAAACCAAACTTTAACATGGAGGATGCCGAAAAGTTGCTTGTCAACAAAAATAGACAATTTTGGAAAAGGAGATGTATACGATTATTCGATCCTCCTAGCTCGTTTTTATAGTTATTGACAATCGACGACTATAAAAACGAGTCGCGAGGCTCAAATAATCGTATCTGCTCTTCCGAAATTGTCAATTCTTGTTTACAGGCCGAGGAACAATTGGAGACAATTTACTGTATTCCTATATAGTGATCTCTTCTACAAATCAACAACTCTTGTGAAACGATGTAATGTTTCCCACAGTGTTGCCAAATCTACAGTAACTTCCAAACATCATCACTTCGAAATAACATACTGACTATGCTTTTCGTATCATAGTTGTTGTTCATGAACTGATAGCTACAACTGATGCATAGCTATTAACTTAACAAGTTCAGCGCCGACAATCGACCACTAAAATTCCCACAAAGTCAATGCAATTTAATTAATCAAACCAAAACTAGAAAGTTAAAATTTATCATAGTGGATGACATTGGAACTCTTTCGCATCCGAAACATCCTAGTCAAATGCAATTTGTTCGAATATAATATATAATATATAATATATAATATATAATATATAATATATAATATATAATATATAATATATAATATATAATATATAATATATAATATATAATATAATATATAATAATATATAATATATAATATATAATAATATATAATATATAATATATAATATATAATATAATATATAATAATATATAATAATATATAATATATATGATATAATATATAAATTTTCAAAATTGGTAAAAAAATTAGTGTCATTCATATTTGACCGAGGCGGCGCTCAACGTGTTAAAACGGATACATTTCTTTCGGCTTACCGAAAGTATTATAAATAAGAACGAATTCCTAAACGTCCTCTACTCCTTACAACAGGCGCAAACAATTTCTATTTCCCGTAAAGATCCGCAGCCCGACAACACCATAAGCGTGACATACGCGAGATACCGCATGCCAAGAGGTCAAAGACGCTAATATTTGTTTCTAGTGATTTCGATCCACGCTTTGTCGTTCGTGGAACGATCCCCGATTGTTCTATAACGTTCGATGTAACCGGACACGGTGGCACAAAAATGGAGACCGTGATCGCGACGAGGGGCCGCCGAAAGGACCAATCGTACGTGACGGGTATAACTTTCGACGTCGGCCCATTGTAAAGCTACATCGATAGCCCCGCCGCGTCCTCGGGAGCACACCCGTTTTCGGTCTAATGACGGATCACGCGGGGGACAATGATTGGCGTAGCTAGGATGCGTCAAGGCCAGGCCCCGACGCGGCCGTCCGAAATGTTTTGACTGTTTCGAGTGGTGCTGTCGGGTGTCAATCACCCGCAGACGTCCCGACGCAGACGACCACTTTCGGAGCATTGTGCTCGAATCAATCTAGTTGTACGCCGCGGGTGTCGCGTGACCGATTCGGGGTCTACTCGTTGCGATGGATACGTGGGTGCTTTCTTGCAGAGAAGCGACATCATCGTTCATAAGATTCCTCGATTAAGGCTGTAACCTAATTGAACGCGTCGCACGGTGACACCAAATCGTTCGCCTCACGGTTCGGCGATATCGCATCGCTGTTGTTGTCTGTTCGAACGAAATCGGTACAAAATTTTTTCATGCGTTATTTTCCCATCTTTCTTTAGAGTTATAAGGTTTCACTGAAATTGTGGGTGGTAGCTACTCTATATAATATATATATATATATATATATATATATATATATATATATATATATATATAATATTATATATAATATAATATAGATAATATAATATATATAATATAATGTAGATAATATAATATATGATCAACGTTGATCTCCAAGAAATAGGAGATCTCTATATGATATATATAATATAATATATAATAATATAATATATATAATATAATGTAGATAATATAATATAAGATCAACGTTGATCTCCAAGAAATAGGAGATCTCTATATGATATATATAATATAATATATAATAATATAATATATAATAATATAATATATAATAATATAATATATAATAATATAATATATATAATATAATATATAATAATATAATATATATAATATAATGTAGATAATATAATATAAGATCAACGTTGATCTCCAAGAAATAGAAGAATTTGAGGGAATCTAATTATAATTGTGCCGTGAAATCGATAAAAGTGTCATTAGTCGAGAATGATATGAATTTTTTGGACAACCCAACAGGAATTACTGTGTAACACTAACTATTGATTCGCATTGCAGTCTGCTTTGTATTTCAGTTCTTGTATCTATGTATACCGTTTGTTTAATTATTCATTGTATTACAATGTTGTACATTATAACACGATGTATTAACGTTAAAATGTCACGGTCATACTTGTAACTGAATGACACTGGCGCAACAAATTATGTATTATAATTATCTGGTAGAACAGGTCCATACAAATGCATTGGATGGTAGATGGTTTTTATCAGTAAAATCAGAATGCTGCAACATGTATTTAATTAAACTGTTCACATAATAGTCTGACAACTATGTAACTATGAAACATATTTGTCGACAATGTTAGTTGACGAATCCATTTTGAAATGACCATCGCAACTACATTTACCCCTGGCTATATCGTATATGAACATAGTGTAATCTCCTAATAGATGCATTTTTGTACGATCACCAACCAGCCGCGTTTCTGTTCAGTACTTTCGATATCAGTCACGTTTCGATATTTATCACGTCGTCCCTCCTTCGAATTCGGTAACATAAATTTCCGGTGATTCACGAACAGCGTATAGCCGCACACTCTCGCATCATTGTGCTCTAGAGTCAATCTAGTTGCATACCGCGGAAATCGTGCGACCGTTTCGAAACCTCTTCATCCGGGAGAGTATGTAAGAGCCTTCTCGGCGAGACGAGATCGAGCCACCGCACCGGCAACTATCGATCCTGGATTTCTGAAGAAGTAGAAGCCCGTCATTTTCGAATATTAGGCTTAGAGGAAGCAATTCGACGTCGCTCTGAATAGCTCCTTGCCGGTTTGGAGAAGCTGCAAGAGTGAAAGTACGGCTACTTAGGAGATCGATGTTCTAGACGCCAAGTTATTCAGTTTAGAATCGAGTATCTAGCCGAAGACATTTCATTCGAGCCTTCCCTTTTATACAGATTCGTACTCAAATTCTTCTACTCAGTGAACAGAAATTCTTTTCGCTACAAACAATTTGCTCGAAAAGTTTCTCAAGTATTATTGATAGCAAGTTGTTAATAATAGAATTACATATTTTATCAAAGATTTAAAGACGATATTTTATTTGTTGATTAAAAGAAGGGGTTTGAATAAAAATTACGAAAGTTAAGATTAATAGAATAAAATCAGTAGGAATTTGAGTTTCAGATGCTCTTTCGAATATTTCAGAGTAAAGTATGATTTTGTAGCTGAACCTGATATCAGAAATTAAATATGGCATTTATGGTAATATGATAATATGGTACATATGATAAATATGGTACTTATGGTACATATGGTACATATTTCAGTTGATTTCAAGTAAATATTACAATTTGAAAAAAAAAGGTTAAGATTATATCAATTATACCGCAAAACAAATGAGAGTATAAGAAAAAAAAACATAAAAATGTTTCTTATGACTAGACTGCGGATTTTATGCACTTATGGCAAAAATTTAAGGCATAATTTAAAACAGTGAAAATATTGAAAGAAACTAAAAATGTTAATATATCAGTTTGAACTTATTAAAATGAATAAAGACAGAAAAAAACTTGTGTTTGATCCCTGTGTATACCTTGAAATTTAAATAAGCAATTTTTATTTTGCATAAATATTCGCAGTCTATTTATGACACATAACTAGACTGTGAATTTTATGCGTTCATAATAAAAATGACTACATGAAACACCAAGCAACGAAGACGTTAAAAGTATTTCAAAATATTCTTACATTCTCCTCAATTTATGAAAATCATTAAAATATGAAACACAATTCTTATTTCAGTCTTGCTCCTTACAATCGATTCAGGAAAATTGCACAAAGATCCGCGGTCAAAATAACTTACGAGTGCAACAAGAATTACAAGAAAAAAAATTACAATCTTATACCATTTATTACAATTTTATTATTGTTATTTTATTATTTTATTTCTATTTTTTTATATCTTTTATTATTATTATTATTTTTATTATTATTATTATTACGATTTTATAAAGCAACCAAAGATCAAATTCCACCGGAAAACATCTGCACTTATCATTCTGAAGAATGATTTTTTCCCTCTCCCAGACCATCATGAAACGTGACAATCGCCGAAAGATCCAGAGGCTATCCAAGGGGTGTCGAATAAATCCCGCGATATCGGTAGAAAATCGCGGCGCGCTGGTTAATCGATAACTCAACGTTTTGAGTGGAAAGTGAAAGATTCAGGCTCGAATTTTCGCGCAGATTGGTGGAAATTTCCTGACCGACACGGAAGTCGTTGATTTAAAGCTTGATGGGACCGGCGCGCACGCTGGGAAAATGTGCGCGACGCGGCGGGGTCGCCGGTATTCTCGAAAAAATACGTCGGATACGTACTCTGCGTGCACGTTGCGAAGAAATAAATCACCGGGCCGCTACAAATTTGGCGCGGCGTATTTTTATTCCGGCAGATCGTGGCGCGGCGCGCGCGATTCGGCCACGGGTTGCCGAATCAACCGGCCCGCGCGTAATATTCCTGCGATGTCGGCACGCGAGTCGGCCGAGAGGGTAACGGAGGGACACGGGGGATGAAACGGGAACAACGGACCGTCGGGGCGTGGGCGGAGGGGGACGTAGGGGGGAGGGCAGAGCGGGTGGATAGGATTGCAAACGTGATTACACGATGCGCTTTCTCTCCGCAATTAACAGAGCGAACTGGCCCGGAAGGCACCGGACCGCGTAATGATGATACATTCCACGAGGGTTGCTCCGAGGGTATCCGCGAAAGGGTTCGACGCATCCCGTTGACGGCAGTTCGTTTATATATCGGCGAATCGATCAATCGAATGATTCTGCAGATTGTGCGGAAGCGGTGCCGAATACGCGATACTTTATTTACTCGCCGGCCAGTAACTTTTCGCGGTATACTCATTATTGTTTCGAACGGGGGTGGAGTTTGTGTACGGTGGGCGTCATTATTTTGATACGCGCACTCGGGCAGTGCGCGGACCTTAATTATCCAACCTGTGATTCCGTGTATGGAGATTTTTCTAGACTAATTTCTCTCTGCGCGCGAGATCTCTGATTTTCTGCCAATATTTGTTTAGACTTTATAACGTGAAGTTACACGGGCGAGACGTGACTGAATTAAAGTAACCTTTTGCGCTCGAATGGTGATTCTCAGGCATGACTAAAAATTGCTGTATTATTTTTCGAAATATTTTTTAGATTATTGAGTTGGTTTATGTTCGAAGAGTTGTTAAAATTTTGTTAGTATTGCGCGAGCAAATAAGCTCGATTTTATACGTGTACGACGCAAACGTCGTAGGAAGATGGATATTTTTCCGCCAGCAGATGGATATTTTTTCCCATTACTATACTAAAGGAGCCAATTACTGTACCCTCTTGGCGGACTTCAGGAATTCTTACTGTGTAGCTTTAGTAATTTAATTGACATTTCTCAAGAAGTTGAAGGTAAATTTTAAAGTTTCTTTTATCGATATAAATTTTCCCATGAAAAAGATATTAAATCTTGCTTAAATATCAGAAGAAGGAAAAGAGAACTTCTGGAGCCAGTTACAGTGTGCCTACGATCTACAATGATCAGTTACTGTGTTTCCTCTCTGAATATTGAATCTCAGTAGCTGTACGCAATAAAAGTTTAATATTTAATACGTCTTAATCAATTTTATTTTCTATAAAAATATGTAATATCATAATACGTTATTTAGAAGTTCGCATTAGAGATGACTGCTTTAATAAATTTTCATATTTACATGTCTTCTCTTTAAAAATATGACGAAGATTATTTGAGATTTGAGGTTATGTAGGCGTATCCTGTGGTAAACGGCACAGTAACTAACGAGTCAAACGAAAAATAGATTCAATTACTGTGCACAGTAAATAAATTATTGCAATTGAAATAGGTGATTATTGTTTTGTTTTTCCGTAATCTGAATACGTTTTGCCAATAGAGTTAACATTGTGATTTCTTCCCTAGAACAATTTATTTTATCGAATATTGATCTTCATTCGTTCAATACTTTCATAAGCTTTTTCATAAGCTTTACAGAAAATTTCGCAAATTCAGTATCAAAACGATGATGTGATTCGGTATTCAGTATTATTTTATTCTTATTATTTATTCTGATTCAGTATCAAAACAGATGATTTCTACGGTACTTTCGTCTTTTATGTTTTTAATTTTAATAAAAAAATAATTAATTGAGTTTAAATAAAATAAACTAAAGGCACAGTAATTGGCAGTTATGCTACCCTGTCCTTCCGATATCACCGCGGAGAGGTTAGGTACCGCTAGATACTATATTTTTGAAGAAACACCTTAATTTTGAAGTTCAAATAGCTTCCAGTGCTTTTTATTACAATTATATTCTGTTCCAATGGAACTCAAAATATTGTTAATCGAATTACATAAAAATAATTATTAATTACATTAAACTCATAATTAATAATTCCATTAAAAATAAATATTATTAATTTCCATTTTAATTCTATATTGTTTATTCTACTTGAAATTTTTTAACTCAGTCAAACACAATAGTATCGACGATTTTACAGCGTTAAATATTGTATATTGGAATTAAGGGAAACACGTATGTAGCATAATCCACACACAATTGATCGTGTCCTTGATTTACTATTGATTTTATTATCACAACTACCGTTCTCAAACAATAAGTTATAGTCAAACCGTACTTCATGAATAATAAATTCAGTATGTTACTAATTAAAGTAAATTTGTTAGACATAACACAACGGGTAATGGAATTCTAAGCGTATTTTAGGAGAGACTGAAACACAAATAAAACACTTCCCGCGGTCTGGAGTTAATTTTCAGCGTTAACTCGCTGATTCCTACAGAACAATAACCGCGAGGCTTGCGTATCATACCCGCGAAACGCACAATAAACTTCGAAGTAAAATTACCCAGTCTACATTTGCGATACACCACTGTCTATTAAACTGCGGAAACTTCGTGGAAACTTACGTTTTTATGGATTTGATCTGAGAAAACTTAAATTAAATCAAATTCTATTTGCTTCGCGAACGATTTCTGTAGATTGAGAATCAAACGAAGTTGTGTTAGGTTTCGCTTAAAATTTGTAAGTACATAAATTTCAACAATGTAGTCTATCACAGAGCATAACTACCAGTGCCGTGCAAGGTACCGGTATAGTGATATCGGCAGAGATCAGTTCCGACACATAGCATTGGCCAATTCGAACGAGGCTGGCTATCGATCCGGCGCTCTTCTATTGACCTTTAGTTGTAATCTGGTAATTTTTTATGCGAAAGAGAGCCCCTGGGAACGTCTCGCGCGTTTGACGTCGACCATGCGTACCACTTCCGCTTTTTTCCTTCCCAAGCTTTTTGCTCGTCCCCATAGGAGACCGGTGCACAGTACTGCGATATTCTTGATACAAGGTAGAGGTCTGTTTATTTTACCATAGAAACGCTGCCACCTTTCGAAAAATATTGAATCCGGGAAACGTTCCGAGTTTGCGCAACGCTCGCTCACCATTTTTCCACATCTCGCAGCTGGAATCGTATCTTTTTCATTGCTTATCATGCTGGTTGCTATGCCGGTTTGATATGAGAGACACGATATTTTATCCAGATTTACCTTTTTATTTAGAAATAACATTTGAATCGATCAGTTTTACTGGGACTTGCAGACTGCTGAAGTAGTTAAGAAAATAATTTTTAGGATACGTTCCAATTTTCTAGTTTCAATTTAATCTCGGGAATTGCTCTGATTATGTGGGATAGTTTGTGGCTAAAAACTACGATTTCTGGTACGTACTTGCTTGATAAATTTTAGTTAGATCGTTTTATAAAACATTGAATTTTGTGCCTGTGAAAATTGTTTGTTGTTAAGTTCGGTAAGATACAATTTGTAACATGTTTAGATTCAATTTGTTACTTATAGAGGTTACTTGTAAGCAAATGAAGCTATTATTAGTTAGTCCCGATATTACTTTCGGAAAATAGGGACATCACGATCGTCACGATAAAGGAACAAAAGACGGACGTTCATGTTCAGAATAAGGAATAAAGGTGCTTGATTTGAAGACAATGAGGACATCTAATGCGTTTTCTGTGGTCGTTTGTTCGTTGAATCTACAGAAGGACGGGCTAGGTGTTTAGAATGCCAAGGTTGGGCTCGCGTGCACGTGCCAGCGACGATGACAGGAACAAAGACGTTTATTTTACTATCATGATCTTGCATTATTTGCGAAACTTTTCCTCGGAGCGACAAATTTTGATGTATATAAATATATCAAAATGCAGTTTTTTAAATATTCTAACGCCTGCAGATTGACTCTGGGCTAATCGATATCGATCAAATTTTCAGCAAGAGATCTACGAAAGGCATTTTCTACATTTTTGTTATAGGTTCGGATAAAAAAGTTAAAAGACGAGAGTATTTTATTTCTTTTGTCATCCCAAGTAATAACAAAGTTAAAGAATGCATTTTAGTCATCGTCTAGTAGACTAATCATCCCAATCATCTAAAAAAAATTCAAATCTCTTGGTCCTGTTTTAAAAAAGTTATTTCGTTTTAAAAAGTGTACGCTCAATTTTATGAGTCATACGTCATGTAGTAATAGCAACAGTTTTTTGCCATTATCTCGGAAGCTAAAGCCGAGCAGCGGCAACATGTATAGGAAAAAGTTGCTCAGGATGTTGCGCTTGACAACGTATTTTAAGGTGATTGAAACCGGGGAAATGCACCCATTACTACATAATTACCAAAATCTGAAACTGATCTACGTCTCGATTGGTTTTTGTCAGAAGAATGGCAATAAATTTGCTATCGTAAAAAGAAGAAACGTGGAAGCTCTTTGGAAACATAAGATACAGTGAACTGCAAGGCATTTACACCAGAACTTCTGGGGGGTGTAATTCTATCGCGGGAATCTTAAATCGAAATCAAATTTTCAACGCACTGTACCCGCGGGAGATATATCCGGCTCGAGCGGTCTGCACTCGTTCCGCCATATTGATTTAAATTATTAATTGCGAAGCTTCTCCCGACGAATGGGGAGAACGTTTAATGGTTACTGCGGAACCATCGATACGTTTTACCAAGGATAGGTCGTTATTTATAGATCGCACGATAACGAGGCCGAATTCTTACACTTTCTTCAGTTTATTCTATTCACGATTATTTCTTTCGTTTTTTTTGTGCTCGTCAAACGTTGCTTTGTCGTTGGCGCATTATCGCATTAGCACAGGTTTCGCGAGCACATACGCTGAAACTTCACGAATTAGACCGGGCGTAGGAAAAGACTGAAACATTTAAATAGTCGCTTTGGCTCGGGCCAAAAAGCGTTTGAAGTATTCAGCGAGCGTGAAAGCTTTGATGAATAATTGCATGTTCGACAATTTCCACGGTACTTTCGGACGGTTTAAAATTAAATCTCTATTTATTTAAATCGCAAATGGCAATTTCCCGGCATGTCAACACCAGGACTGCGTTGCAATTATTATTTAAAAATCAATCGGAGCTGGAAGACATTACAACGTAGCTACTGGCATCCGTCCGTCATTCTGATATTCTTAATATGCTAACAACGAAACTGTAAAAGTACCTTCAAACGTACGTTTGAACGTTTTTACGTACATTTGAATTTTAGATAATTGGTTAATTTAGTGATCTCAATTCTGATTTTGTTGATTCTGAAATATGTTACAGAATACAAGATTATGAATATCTTTTTCCTATACATATAACTGCCGCACGACATTAGTTTCCAAGATATTTGCAAAATTCCTTCCGTGTTACTACATCGAATTTTGTCTACAGGGTGTCCCAAACGTGTCTTGTAATCCGGAAATGGGGGTTTCTGAGGCCATATGAAGTAACTTTTTCTTTAGAGAAAACGCAATTCGCGGATTGCAGTCGAAGCGAAATGCAACTCGTTAATAACTCGTGTTTACGAGTTAAAATAGCGACCGATGGGAGGCCATAACAGCTGACGCGAGAATTCAGAATCTTGTGTTCTATAACATATTTCAGAATCATCAAAATCGCAGTTGGGGCCCCTAAAATAAATAATTACAGAATTTTATAATCTGTTAGCTAGAAAATTATCGGATCGGTACATTTCTAGAGACTGTCGAGGTTCGTGAACTTTATTGAAGTAAATGAATATACAGTAATTTCTCCTTAATTCGCGCTCAGATTGCACACAAGAATCCACAAAATCATTTTTTTTTTTGGACAATCAGTCCTTTCTTGTGCGCAATCTGAGCGCGAATTAAGGAGAAATTACTGTATATTCATTTACTTCAATAAAGTTCACGAACCTCGATTTTCTAGCTAACAGATTATAAAATTCAGTAATTATTTACTTTAGGGGCCCCAACTGCGATTCTGACGATTCTGAAATATGTTATAGAACACAAGATCCACAATTTGGAAAGAGGGGATGTGATTATTCGAGCCTTGCGTCTAGTTTTTACAGTTGTTGATAATCGGTAATTACAAAAACGAGCCGCAAGGCTGGAATAATCGTTTCTCCTCTTCCTATATATATATATATATATAAATATAAATTACTATATTTAGTTTGATTAAACCAATATCTTTTTCCATACAGTCCACTAACCAACCTTTTCACCTTTCCATACAGTAATTTTTCGCGGAAATATTAAATTTCAGGTTGCTGTGAATTTCCCTGTTCTAGTTCTACACCTATGTAATTTATTGCTACGTCGATACTAAAGGTCGACGGAGTCGGTCAGACGTGTGATGCGGCACACGACGCGAATTTCCGAAAGACAACACAAAATAGTCTGTTCGGGTGTGAGACAGGTAAAAAAAAGAAAAACGCGGAGTCACAAGGTACGTAGTAGGTACTAGGTACGTGACCGTCGAATCATAGCATGTAGTCTCCGAATTACCTTCGAATCGTATTATATGGCCTCCGAATTGCCTTCGAATCGTGTCATGTAGCCTCCGAATTGCCTTCGAATCGTGTCATGAAGCCTCCGAATTGCCTTCGAATCGTGTTATGAAGCCTCCGAATTGCCTTCGAATCGTGTTATGAAGTCTCCGAATTGCCTTCGAATCGTGTTATATGGCCTCCGAATTGCCTTCGAATCGTGTTATGAAGCCTCCCAATTGCTTTCGAATCGTGTCATGTAGACTCCGAATTGCCTTCGAATCGTGTTATATGGCCTCCGAATTGCCTTCGAATCGTGTTATGAAGCCTCCCAATTGCTTTCGAATCGTGTCATGTAGACTCCGAATTGCCTTCGAATCGTGTTATATGGCCTCCGAATTGCCTTCGAATCGTGTTATGAAGCCTCCCAATTGCTTTCGAATCGTGTCATGTAGTCTCCGAATTGCCTTCGAATCGTGTCATGTAGCCTCCCAATTGCTTTCGAATCGTGTTATGAAGCCTCCGAATTGCCTTCGAATCGTGTCATGTGGCCTTCGAATTGCCTTCGGATCGTGGCAAAAAATTAGAAACGAAAAAATTTTTATTCTAGCATTACTATGTGTTCGTATTAATTTATACCGGTTTGATGGTCGCCGCCTTTTTTTGCCGACCTCCCCGATTGTCTATAAAAACGAACCGCGAGGCTCGAAGAATCGCTACTTAGTATTCTCAGATCAGCCGGTTTCGGTTCCGACCTCCGAACATTTTTGGGAGAAATTACTGCATAACGATTTCTTGGATCTTTCCGCTGCCACAAGCATCGCATTATTCTTGAGAGCTGCAGGTTGAGGTAGATTAGAGGGAGTTGATGCACGTCGAAGCGGACTAGAGCAGAACGGAACTGGTTGAAGCAAGTTGAAGTGGACTTGTAAGTGGTTGGGCCGGTGGGAACGACGTTGAGCAATTTGGAACAAGTGAGTGCAAGGTCGGTCGAACTAGAGCGAGCTGATGTTAACAACAGCTACTTGGACCGGGGGATGATAGTAAGACATCTTAGGCACGAGATTAACCTTTCGATCGCGAATATCGAATTCCAAAGTGATCTCTCTTGTACCGATAATAGCCTTGACATAAGTTTGCTCGTTCACTACTGATATCGAAACTTTATCTTCGTCACTTATGACGATTCTATTACGTTTCTTTTATTTCCACTCTTCATTTTGGATAACCTTGTTAACTCACCTATATTTTAAATACAATAACACAAATATATATAATATAATATAATATATATATATATATATATATATATATATATATATATATATATATATATATATATATATAATTAAAGGATTTTGTATTTAAAATATAGGTGAGTTAACAAGGTTATCCAAAATATATATATAATATAAATATTTTAAATACAAAATCCTTTAATTTACATATTTTCAAAAGTTGATGCTATTGATGAATAACACATATGTGAGCGTTTACTTGCAGTGGTCTACAAATGTGCTCGTACACCTTTTAAAATGCAATAACTTTCTTAAAACTGGACTAAGTGACTTGAAATCTTTCTAGATGATAGAGAGACTAATCTGCTAGACAATGACTAAAATGTTTTCTTTTTTAAATTTCGCTATTACTTGGAATGGCAGAAAAAAAATAAAAGACTCTCGTTTTTTAAGTTTTTTGTAGGAACCTGTAATGAAAATTTAAAAAATGCCTCTCGTAGATCTCCGTAACTTATATGCATGCTGAAAATTTGATTGCAGTCGGTTTTTGATCGAAGTCTTCCAGTTTTTGGTCAAAATCGAGACAAAACTGCGATTTTTACCATCTTTAATTTGTTGTAACTCGTACAACAACGTCAACCGATTTCGATAAAATCATCAGCATGCATATAAGTTACCGAGATCTACGAGAGGCATTTTTAAAATTTCCGTTACAAGCTCAAATGAAAAAGTTAAAAAACGAGAGTTTTTTTAATTTTTCTCTGTCGTTCCAAGTAATAGCAAAATTTGAAAAAAGCATTTCGAGTCGCTCTACCATCTAGAAAAGATTCAAGTCACTTTGTTCAGTTTCGAAAGCTGTACGAACACTTTCGCGAGCCACCGTATTTACGTTACCGTCTAGGTACACTATGACTTAGTCTTCCACAAACATCGCGCAACTTCCCGCAAGTACTTCAAAAAATATATCTGAAAAAAGGGAACTGAGAAAAGAGCACAATGTGCCGTCTGCAGCTTTGCCCCGAAAGCTGCCTACAGAGTTCCGGCTGTGTCTGCGAGGACGTTTGCCGAGGGACGACGGTGTTTAAGCAGCGCGGATATTAAGCTACTCGTTAGCGGGCCCCTGTCCGAAGCTCTCCGGCAGAGTAAACATTGCGCACATACCTTTTTGTCTTCCGTCTTGTTGGCGCGCGACGAAGTCTTGGAGAAGAGACTGTCTTCGGCGGTGGTAGAAACGGCCGGGCCTCGTCCTGTGCCGTCCTGGTTGAGCAGGGGCACCGTGCCGAGTTCCGGTACCGCATAATCGTACGATGTGTCAACTGCACCGTTCGCGTACACCGCTGTGGATGATATAGCAAAGGAGGAACGGGCGCAGAACAGAGGGGGTGTCAGAGGGAGGGAGGGAAGGGGGGATGGGGGGCACGATGTATTGATTGCGGTCAGGCGAATGCTTTGTTGTTTCGTACACGCGTACGTATACCGGGGATTGCCGTGTACTCGTGGCAACCGTTTAATGTGTACCCCGGTATAAATATACGCGAGCGCCACGTGCGCTTGTATGCGTGTAAAACAACACGAGTCCGGCGCGGAGCAGGAGCGGCGCGGAGCGGCGCAGCGTGCACGAGCGCGCGGGGCATACCTGAGTGATTGATGTTGGTGCTCTTGTTGTTCAGCATCATGTCTTTCATCTCCATAACAACGGTGCTGTAGCTGTAGTACGGAGCGTACTTCAGCGCCTGGTACGGTTCTTGGTAGTCGTCGAGCTTCACGATGTCCAGAAGACGGTTGCCCAGGTCCCGCGGCAACGTCGGCAGAGAGCCGCCCGCGTATCTGCGCGACAGAAAGAAGAACGAACTCGTCTCGTCCCGTCAACCACCGCGGGAATCCGCGTTAATATCGCCCGGGACCGCGGATGGAAGTTGGGAAATGCTGCACACAGGCTCCGGGATCTGAATTCCCCGATGCGCGGAAATATTTCATATTACCCAGTGTACGTATCTCTTTACCCTGACGACCCGCCGAGAATTTCTGCTTAACTGACTGATAACTATCCGTCCGGTCGGTGTCCAAAAAAGAAATAATAACGCAGTCCGAATCCCAGCCCTGTTCGCTCGGGACCGGATCCGTTCCTTTCCCCGTTACCGAAAATCCATGGTGTTCGCAACGCCGCGGCTAATTACGAATTCAGCCGTGGTTTATCGTGGATTCAGGCGCGGATTTCTGTCCGGTCGTTTCATTTATTCAAAGCGTTTCCGAAATGCTTTGTCGTTATTCTACCGACGGTGTTTATGCAAACTTACATTTCAGCAGACTCGTTAACACTTGTTAAATTTTATCGTATTTATCGGAGCAATAAAACTTTATTTGAATGTGCGAGTGCCTTTATTCGCTGTCTCTTCTTTTTTTAATGAACCGGGTTAACCTTTTAGGTACGGCTGAATTCCGCGCGAGGCTATTTCTCTGGACGGCAGAGTCTGATATGTACTGTACAGAGTCTGATACTGTATATTCTGTCTGTATATACAGGATGTCCCAAAAATATCTCGCAATCCAAAAGTGGCGGGTTCCTCAGGCCATTTGAAGCAACTTCTTCTTTTACAAAAATTTGCTCCGAGGCACCGTTAACGAGTTATTAACGAAAAACGGTGACCAATGAGAGGCGAGCTCGGCTGGCACGAGGAAATCGATCCAATGAGCGGAACTGGACTTCGCGCGCTGGTTGGCTGGGCCGCCTCGCGTCAGCCGTACTCGATTCTTATTGGTCACTGTTTTTCGTTGATAACTCGTTAACGGTGCCTCGGAGAAAATTTTTGTAAAGGAAGAAGTTGCTTCAAATGATCCGAGGAACCCGCCATTTCCGGATTGCGAGACATTTTTGGGTCACCCTGTTGACTGTTGTAAATCGATGTGAAGACAAAAGAAGCGTGAAACAATGCGTATGAAGACGATTATTTGATTCGAATGATGACCGAGTGAGCTACTAGAGTAAGCCACTATAGTGGCGCGTCGTGCCTAAAAGGTTAAATTAATGGCACCGAAACTAGTGAGTTAAATTGATCACAAAGAAGTATCAGTTTGACTGTTCTGCATTTCTGAAAAATTCCGTCAAGTTTTGTTCGATACAGTACAACAGAAATGAATCTCAAAACCGAGTTAAAAATTAGCGTTGTTCCGACGCGACACTCAACGCGTTAATAAACTGGAAATAAAGCAGCAATATTTGAAACGTTCCCAGCTTGATCCATTTTATTCGTCCACAAAGATCACCAACTTATGGTTTCCTAAAAAGATCGCACCGTACGAACACGTTGCCCATAATCAGTATGACTGAAACGAATTTCATCGCTTCGAACGTTTAATAAAGCAAATAACCATCATTCTATTCTTCGTACGGTGCACGAAACGACCAGGCATTACCATATTTCTAAATGGCTTCGTTCCGCATGTGATTGTTGTCACTTCTGTTGGCCAGGTTTACGACCGTCAGAGCGCGGCAGAAGTTTATGCGTTGTTTAAAAGAATAATAGTAAAACCATGCGCAGAGAACACGTAGGATGCAGCGACATCAAATATGTCCGACCTTAAAGCGCGTTTCGTAGCGCGGCAGAAGTGCATCATTTTTTCGAGCGGGTACACTCCTTTCCGCATGGAAGTTACGTCGTTCAGCTCGAGTGCATGTTAGATATCTGTCAAAGGGGTGGTGAAATGTTTCTTTAGCTCGGGGGAAAAAACTTGTCTCTTTTAGGATGCTGGCTTGGAACGATGATACGATCACGTTGGTCCGAGGTTGAAGATCAATGTTGCAACGTGCGGTCCACGGCCAAGTTACGACGGATCGAGGATCTCGTCCGGAGACATTCGTGCCATACGAACTCGATATATTGCCCGAGGACGTCCGTTATTGGACGTTATTGGACATCCACTAACGAGCGCGGCGGATAGAAAGTTTATTGGAAGGTGGCTTCCGTCGTCGCGTGGTGGGCCGCCGTGAATGCTTGCAAAGTTGAAGAAGGATGTCGCGAGTCGCGAAGTACCGCGTTATTAGCAAAGTCTTATAATCGTGACGGGCGCTATTCGATTTCTCAGATACATAACTACGTGGAATCGTAGTAGATGTTTCAGTATTTTGATGAAAATCCGAGCCAGAAGCGTAATAACGTGTAAGCTTGTCGAATTACATTTTTATTTCGGAACCGAACGAATGTATTTGTAACTTTAGCTTCTGCAAATTGCACTAACAAGGGAACGTTTCCAAGCATAACGCGCCGATTTTAATGAGATTTCAGTACAATATAGTTTGTTGAAAATTATTTTATACGTATTTTTTAATATCTGTAATGATCCATAACTAGACGGTAAAAAAAATGATTTATGCCTTGAAAATTCAGCGTGAAAACCATATTTTGTAGATATCTCGAGAACTAGAGGACGTAGAACGATGAACATTTTTTTTAATCGTGTGTTTTTGATCAATAAATTTAATAGCTTGAAAAAATTCCGAGAAAATTATTTATTTAAACAATATTTGAAAATATTTTATATTTTATGTAAACTCGCATGTGAAATCTACATACTAACATCTCGCCGATGAACGATATATTCGCGTTAATTGATATTAACGATATTATTTCGTCATTCAACGCAATCTAAAGGGACACGTAGCCTTCAAAATTATGTTTGTTAATAAATAAAATGAAAAATGTATGCAGCTAAATCAATGAAGCAGTTGAGATATTTTATAAATATGGACAGCGGAACCATTCGCTTTTTATCAAAATGATATTTCACTTTTAAAATATTGCGTCACAGTAAAAATTCAATATCGCTACCATATGAATAATGTTCAAATATTTGAATGAGATTTATACACAGTTTTCACGAATACGAAGCGTGCCGCGTGGTTCTCTGAAGTATCCAATCAACGAAAACGTTGTTTGAAGTAGATGATTCGAAGACCTTATTGTGCTTGCAGTTGGGCGTTCGTCTATAAACAGTCTCTAAATATTGTTTAACAGGCGATTGCATCGATCGATGTGTCGGTTTCGTGCGGACAGTCGGCAAACATTGTTTCATTGGAATCTAAGCATGTCACTAAAATCGGTAAACCACGATGTTTGCGCACGGTAGACACGAAATCGACGTGAAAACGTAGGCCTATCTTGAAAGCTAATATTATTAACAGCAATATTCACTACAGTCGCGAAAGCTGCAACTACTTTATATCTTACTTCAATTATACTGAAATGTTATCATTCGCTTCCTTATACCGATAAGAAGTACACCAGAGAAGTGGTTCGTGAGGGTACAAATATTTTCTAAAATATCAAATCGAACTATTTTCAAAAATATCAGATCAATATCATTCAAAATATCATTCAAAAATATCAGCTACTTGATATCTTACTTCAATTACACTGAAATGTTATTCGCTTCCTTATACCGATAAGAAGTACACCAGAGAAGTGGTTCGTGAGGGTACAAATATTTTCTAAAATATCAAATCGAACTATTTTCAAAAATATCAGATCAATATCATTCAAAATATCATTCAAAAATATCAGCTACTTTATATCTTACTTCAATTACACTGAAATGTTATCATTCGCTTTCTTTTACCGATAAGAAGTATACCAGAGAAGTGGTTCGTGAGGGTACAAATATTTTCTAAAATATCAAATCGAACTATTTTCAAAAATATCATATCGAACTATTTTCATAAATATCAACTCAAACTACAATAAATTCTCCCCGATTTTCCTTCAGTTTGAAAACATTTTTATAGTTGCCGATTGTCAACGATTATATAAACGAGGTGAAAGACCCGAACAATCGTATCTCCTCTTTCCGAATTCTCCATTTTGGTTTACAAACTGAAGGAAAATTAGGGAGAATTTACTGTAATTTCCTTATTTCGCAATGAATTTGTTATGGAATTAAACGTTTTCTAGTCGCGTTTACTTTATCGCCAGCATCAAGATTGAAATTGGCTACAGCTGATGCTGAAGCGTGGAACGAAAGCATCGTAGGAATGGTATGTTTCGCCGATATTTTTTCGAATCTTTTTGTTGCTTTTCAACTGTGAAGAGAAAAGAACCGAGAGTTGCACTCGGGTCTTTCGCTTTCCGGGCGACTGCTTTGACCAACTAAGCTGCAACGTGAACGTAAATGCACAATCTGGCTGTCGGTGCGGTCCACCGCTTACGTAAACAAAAAAAACGTGCCTGCAAAATACTTCTTCACGAGAAACCATTTGGCTATGCAGAACTTTCAGTAATTTAACATAATTAAATCTCTGACAGGGAATTTGGTTGGCTCGCAAGTTTCCCCCATTGAAAAGAATTCAGGTTCTTGAATATTCACAAATCCGCGTTGTCCAACGTAATTCCGTTTATTGAAGAGCCCCGTTTCGAAGAAGTTTCAGCTGAACTTTTTATTTCGACATTTTCGTAACAATTACCAATACCTAAAATTCCTTTAACACGATCAAACAACCAGAAACCAGAGTACTGGATAATGATAATTATTGTCGAACAATTAATAATTAGGATTTACAGAACAATAACTTCAAGGTTCACTTTTTAAGAGATTTCTTCACTTTTATACCTTCCGTGTCGATATTTTATACTTTCATCAACACACAACAACTAAATCGTACATAAAAATCATTAAATTTATGCAATGTATATATTCGGACGGTTGAAAGACAATTTAATCTTCAAAGTGTCGTCCTCGTGATCTAATTCTAACACATACTTATACATCACACCATATCATAACAACTAAGATGTGAACAAACTTGTGAGTTACTTTTCTAGACCATAATTCGCAACGCTACTCGAGGTGATGATCTTGACAGATATTAAAAATCTTCAAGATCAGGGGAGAGTATCCATTACTAAAATTATATTATAAATTAATTAATTTAAAATTATAAATTATAATTTTATATATATATATATATATATATATATATATATTATATATATTATTATTTTTATTATATATACTATTATATATTATATTATATATAATTATTATATATATTATTATAATAATATATATATAATTTTATATATATAATTATAATATTATAAATTAATTAATTATAAATCATAAATTATAAGTTATAAGATATAAATTATAAAATAATAAGAATTTGGTGCACAAAATCGTATATTTACATAAATGTACGTAACATGATTAAAATGAGATATGAAGTAGAAGGCTGCTGGAATACCTTTCGTCGTCCTCTAGAGTGTAGGCCATTAGCGCAGCACCCTTCTCGACGGTGGCGCAGGTGGATCCAAGATGAGAGGGCGCTTTGCCGGTCATGGGGCTGGCGAAACACTTGCGCTGCCTGTGCCTGGAGACAATCAGAAATATCGCGACGGCCAGCAGGAGGATCACGGCAGTTAGCACCCCGATCACGACCGCCATGTACGTCGGGTCGTCGTGTTTCGCCGTGGAGACCGGAAGCTCGCCCTCCGCGGCGCCATTTTTCTCGACAAAAACGTCGCTCTGAATCGGCGACTCGGTTGTCGGTGCCTCCTCTGGCGTGAAGTTTCCGTGGGCCACGTCTGCGCGCAGATACACACACACAAACACACCCATGTACAGAGATGAAAATCGTGGAAAATAAAACAAGAACGGGTCCGCAACTGCGTTATTCGTACTTCGAAAAAGCGAACCCGGTGGATTAAACGAGTTCGCTTTTTCGACGCGACCATGCAAATTGTTCGAAATTGGGTCACCGAAAATATCGCGACGAATGCCGTCTGGCCGTTCGACATTCCATTTTTCATTTATCTACCTTGGAATATTTAAAAACGGCCCCTCTCGAGCGGCGGGAGAAAAGGAGGGACCGACTGCTCGAGAGAGATCGTGAATCAGGAATTCTTCTATGGGGTCGCGCCATGGCGCAGACATCGCTAAACGGCCTTGTTACGGTGAACATTTGGGGCAGAAACTATTAGCGGGCTACGAGCCACCGAGTGTACGCGGAATCATTAAGCGGAAAGAAGGCACTCGAGTGAGTGCACGTGGAGCGCATAATCAAGCACCGCACGCTTTCCGATAGAAAAAAGAACGCCGAGCGTGGCGCGAGCGCGGGCTCGCGCGCGCACAGTTTCGCGGAATTTTCCCGTTCGCTTGATCGATGGACCATTGAACGATTCGGTTGTCTAATTACGGAACTGTTCTCGGGGTTTCCCGAAGAGGCACCGGAACGGAATTTTTAATAATGCCAAATGAGTCAAGTGATACCTGGCTTTCGAAAAACGGGGGAAGTCAGCCGTGAATTCGTCGGCTACGTTCATTTCACTCGGTGAGGCAGAAATTTTTCATTTTCCTGGCGGCGAAGGAAAGTTTTTACGTCGTTTTATCTCAATATTGATTCTTCGGTAATTAGTCGACCGGCTCCCGGATTTCCTTGGGTTTCGAACAATTTCCGCGACTCTTTCGCGATCAAAGACATTTTCAGACGTACGAGAAATCCGAAATGCTGCGATTTCGCGAAACGGGCGGGAACCACGTTTCGTTAGCAGACGATTGCAGTCATCCCATTTGCGTGAGCGGCATTTTGCGAAATGGAAGGCAGCACCGAAGCAAGAAAATTCTTTCAGAAGCGACTCGTCCTTTCTCGTCCGCATCAATCTATTTCGTTCGCTACGGAACTCGAGTTTAAAACGAATGAGCAAACGCGATATTAAAAGTAAAATAATGAAGCATTTTTAGTCTCTGACAACCTCCTCACTGAGGGACGATTGTGGAACTCCCTCTCCATAAAATATTTTCGCAACCGTCCCGGAATCTTCCCTAGAGTTGTAATTATTCTAGATTTTTGTATTTCAGTTCATTTTGACTGAAAAATATTTTAGATAACATCGTTTATTCAAAATTGAACATAATGCTTTTTATATGAACGAAAAGAAAGGAGCTCTTTGAATGTGAACAGATAGATAAAATCTGTCCAATTTCTTCCACGAAATTACGAAACCTTTTAATTCGCTACAATTTTTACATCACTAAGTTCGTTTCTATTTAATAAATGTACATGTATAATTAAACTGTAATTAAAATGTATAATTAAATATTCTTGGTCAGAAGAAATCACTAAGGTCATTATTTAACACTTTGCCAAACCAATAATCCGAAGATTTCATAAAATCCAGGTAATTGATTCAATGAACTAAAAATTATGATATTCAGTACCTTTTCGACGTTCTCACTTTTTCCAGATCATAACCAAAATGCTGAATAGAGGGTGACCAGAAATTCTTTTCATTCGAGTCTCCATTTTCGAGAGGTATTAGTTTGGAAAATAATACTATTGAATAGGAATACAGTAGTTTCTCCTGAAAATGCTAAATTTTGGGATGCTGTAAATTTCTCTGCGCCAGTCCTACGCCTATGTACTTCATTGCTACGTCGATTCGAATTCCTGGAAGACAACTCAAAATAGTTCGTTTGAGTATGAGTCAGGTAATAAAATCCGAATAACCAATCTCGGTCGAATCGCCTCCGAATTGTCTTCGAATCGTGGCATGTGGCCTCCGAATTGCCTTCGAATCGTGCCACGTGGCCTCCGAATTGCCTTCGAATCGCGACAAAAAATTTTAAATAAAAAAATTAAGTCATCGTTTTTATTCTAGCATTACTATGTATTCATATTAATGTACATCGGCACGCTACCTTTTTTTTACCGACCGCCCCGAGTTTCTATAAAAATGAGCCACGAGGCTCGGTGAATCGCGACTTAGTATTCTCAGATCTGCCGGTTTCAATTCCGACCTCCGAACATTTCCGAGAGTTATTACTGTACATAGCTCGAGTTCCCAGTAACGTGTCTGAGTGTCTGGCGATTATCATTTTCAATTCCGAGTTCCATACCTTTTAGGGAGAATTTACTGTAAATTGACATGTCTAGTCATAACATACCAATTCTACAATACTTCTCGTCATACTACAAGCTGCGCGAACTTGGCGCATCCTCCAACATATTTTTCTCGAAAACATATAAAGAAACAATTTTTCTCTTCGATTTATTATTACAAATAGATCGTCTCTTTTCTCGATTGTGCCACCAATTAATCATTATCCCGCGTATTAGCCCAAAACTTCGTGCTACAGCATGTTTAAAACGAATAATTGCCACATCCAAACGTGATTGATACGTTCACATTGAACGTATCTGCGATCACAGTCGTTGAAGTTACACGTTACGCCTTATCCATTTATCACACGATACAAAAATCAATTGCGAAACTGCCCCGCCAAGAAGAACGGTAGTAAACGAGCTTTCAATCGGCATCAAACCAATTTGTATCCTTTCGGAGAGCTCCGCCAGGACAACGGTCCCGGCGGATGTCCATGAATCCTGGCTCTCTGTCGGTGTCGTTAAATAAAATCTGGCGAGAGACGTTCGAGACTGGTCGTTCATCAGAACGATAAAAACGTCGGCGAGCAACAAGAAAGAGCCGCGGGGGGACGAAGGACGATCGAGTTGGTAAGTGTGTGGAAGCCTCTGCGCGGGCTTCGACGATGAAGCCTTCCGCCGTTCTCGATTCACGGAGCTTTTTACTCTGCCGCGGGTCCCTCGCAGGATTATTCCCAGCGAAACAAAGCTGTCGTCGCGTTTGATATAGGCTTTTGCGTGGCCTTGGCGAGCGTCGCGCTCTCACCACTGTCACCTCTGACAAACCGTCTAGTCTACTACGCCTGGTCGGCCCCCTCCCCCCGCCCCCTATGAAATCTGATATTAAACATTCTTCGCGAGGGAGCGGGTATCAACTGTGAAAAGGGGTTTTGTTTCGCGAAGGCCCGGTCTCGTCGGGTGGTAAGGCACGTGTTCCATCGAACAGTAATGGCCACCGGCGAGGTCGCAATTTCACGGGAAACGAGTTTCCATACAGGTGCTGAGGCTGACCACCGCCTGACCCGTCAAGCAACAAGCTCCTGAATTTGTGCGCGTCGGAAAGTAGTCAGTTTATCGGGAAGTTTGCGGTTCGATAGAGATATTCTCTGTTGATTGTTGCTCCGAGGCTGCTTCGGATTTTGAATTAATTTGTTTGCGTTGAATACATTTCTGAAATCGCTATAACATGATAACATCCCTAATCTCGTGGTTCGTATCTTTAGAGTCAATTTTATAAATGTTGTATCTTGAAGTAACAGCGTAGAGTTACAGAGCCGATTACTGTGAGGTGACCGATTTCTGTGGCTTTGGTATGCTTTCGAGCATAATTAAGTTTATATTCATCGAATGAGACGTATGATATTTTTGTATTCAAAAATAAACCAAATAAAAGAGTAACAAAATTGTACGACTACAACATAGTATTCGAGAGGTCAAAGACTCTTATTTAGTAAATTGTTTTAATATTTTGTTGAAACAAATTATTTGGTAAAATATCTAAACGTCTGATGCAATAGAGATGGTTCCCTCAAAATGATTACAAAAAGATTTATTTAACTTTATAAAATATTCTTTATATTAAAAAGCATAAAACATAAAACAGAGCATTAAAAAGCATAAAACATAAAACATATAAAGTATCCTTTATATTTAAAAATACCGAAAATATTACGTTTTATAAATACATCGATGTTATAAATGCATAAAGATCTAGTTACACATCAACAATTAAGTTATTATTAGTTAAACATCAAGAATAATTGACCTAGTTAGACATCATTTTACATTCTTCGCATCCTATTTATTTAAGCAATTGATTTTACTTCAGCAATTTGACTGGTGAAAGTATGCCTCGAAATCGTTTATATCGTACTTTTTAATACCTTCAGAATATGTGAAAAGTAACAATTATTATCAACAATTTTAAAAATAAAAAAGATTGTTCAGTTCAAATTCAGCGTACAAAGTTTCATTTCAAGGTTATATAAGAATAATTGACCTAGTTGGACATCATTTTACATTCTTCGCATCCTGTTTATTTAAGCAATTGATTTTACTTCAGCAATTTGACTGGTGAAAGTATGCCTCGAAATCGTTTATATCGTATTTTTTAATATCTTCAGAATATGTGAAAAGTAATAATTATTATCAACAATTTTAAAAATTAAAAAAATTGTGCAGTTCAAATTCAGCGTATAAAGTTTCATAAAACGATATAAGATTGCATACAGAATTACATAAATTCTGGCCATTAACAAGGAAAATAAATGTCATAATTACGAGAGCGTTACGATTTCTACGTAGATGTCAGAAACTTTTATGCAGCTTAACACGAAACTTGCCGAGCCCTAACAGCGACTAACAAGGGTTGTTATAAAACGATGAAAAGATTATTTGTTTAGCCCTTCTCCCAGTTTTATTATAACGTACTGCTTGGATTCAGAAATTCGTTCAATTATACTCCACGAACGAGTCTGAAAAAAAATATGAAACTGGTCAGTTTAAACGGATCGGTAGGATTAGCGTTAATAAGGTGCAATTCAAGCTTACGGTGCTTAAAACTATTGTGATTTACGTGGACACGAGGATAGCGAAAGACCGTCAACGCGATTAGCCGCGGCTTGGTCGCTAATTTGACGCAATTTAGGTGCGAGTTCTGAGGTCCTGCGGACGTCGCAAAGGAGGGATTAAGATAATTGAACAACGAGCCCCCCGTTTTTCCCATTTTCTCGGGATCCGAAGCGGTTGAATTTCCAAGCGTGTTTCTCGCGATTTAAATGGGGGGAAAGTCTCTCGCGCATATGCCGTGCTAAACAACGTGTTAAACAATGTGCCCGGGTCCCGTGCTACAATTAAATTCTTGTCACGGCGACGCGCCTGCAAAGGACTTGGAGTGTCATAATCGGAATTGAGTTTCCAATTAAATTCTTTATCTGTCGGGTTCGTTACACTGGCGCGTGCTTGTGTGCCGAATCGCGACTGCTTTGTGTGCCGCGATTGATCGAACAATTTTTTCTTCCCCCGTTCCGCTGAAACATTCTGTGCCGCGCACAACATGCACAATTGTAAATAAGTGGATTTGGGTCCGCACACTGCGGAGTATTTAAAAGGTCATCGCCGGATTTCTGGCACGGAAGAAGTGCGTTGCATTTTAATCGAGATCAATCCTTTGATCTTTTTTTTAATCAGCTGCTGAAGATCGGCGAAGTTTCATCTCCGAATATTTTTAGCAAAAAAAGTGTCGAGTTTCCAGTGTAATTGGATTGTGCAGTATATATTCTGTGTGTGTTTTTTAACGATTACAGAAACCAGCGGTTCTTAACAGTTCTTAACGAACAGTTCTTTATGCGAGAATTTGTTAATTTAAAATCAGCACGTTCGCGAACTTATCACTGATGTTGCACGCGCGAAGTTTAATCGAATACCTGTTATTTCGCTGAATTCGTTCACTAATTATTTTATGGTTTTTATCCGTGTTTACCTTCATTGTTTCGTGCTGTATGGTTACTTTATACGTAACCCCTTTGAATCTGGACATAAAGCATGCTTGTTTTTGTCCTGCGCTTACAATGAATTGTTTAACCTTCAGAATAATCGATCTCGCGCATAAAATCTACTATAATGACCCGCCATTGTTTCTCTCCGTTTTGTAACGCCAATCAACGTCAGCGAGTATCACATAAATAGATGACACCAATGGGTTTATCGCATCCGTACTGCATTGTCGGTTCATACTTTTTGAGTCAATCTATTTGCTTAACGAAAAGGTTAAGAACTGTGTATCCTATCTTCGGTAAAATTCTCAGCAGGCGTAAATCTGTATTATCTGTAGGAACACTGTTCAATTAGTATGATCAATAAAGTTTTGAAATTTTCGTAACGCCTTCAAGCTATTTCGAAATTGAATAATACAATAAATAATATTCGTTGAATAGTTGTCACTGGACCATATACAGCGAATGCCAACGACCTCGAGTTAATTAACTCGATTAATATTTCATTTTATGCGCCAACCCAGTTATTTAATTACCTCATTATCTAAAAGGTTGGTCAAATATTTCTAATATCAATTGTGCCGCTGCAATATTAACCTTTTGGCTACGAAAGGTGTATATATTACACGCCCTCTACGAGTTTATCAATATGTACGAAATGCATAATGCTTCGCTATTGTACTAATTTATTATTATGTTCGAACATTGTGTTTATCAAATGAAACTTGTTATTTATTATCAATATTGAATATCTTTCTTTATAATTACAGTCGAACCTGTTTTTGTGTAGTAGATAGGGACCGTAGAAAAAACCGCACAAAATAAATATTTAGAAACAAATACTAATAATGTAACAAATAATTTTTCACAACATGCTAAAGAAAATATTTTTTATACGGTGGAGAGGGACCGCATAAAAAAAGGATCACTCAGAAAATATGTCAAAGCTTTATGAAATAGCGAGAGAATATTTTCCAAACAAAATAAATAATTAAATTACACATGGAAACATTTAAAAAAATTTTAATTTCTCATTTGAAACATAGAGAAATTTTCAAAATGTACATAATTCAGTACTACTCGTCATAATCCAAAACGCGTAAATTCTTGCGATGAACTGGTTTGCTATCGCTTTCGCCACTTGAAGATAAATAAATAAATAATAATAATAAATTCCTTGCCAAGAGTCGTAGATCCTTCATCATCTGCTAGTCTATTTAACATTGCAATTTTAGTTTCTAATGCAATTGTCTTTCTTTTCACTTTTTTCACAGTACTTATGTCTAAAAATAAAATAAAAATGATAAAAAACTATATCTAAATAGAAAAAGTAATTAATTTATCTTCAATCTCACTATAAAATTAATACTATCTCAATGGTCAGAAGATATGAATGTGCGCACTTCGAAGATCGGTAATTAACTAATGTTATTAGATGGTGCAATATGTATTGAAATTGTCCGATGCGATTAGGTATGTAAACGGCTGATGCAATATGTACATTCACACTGATAGAAAACGACTTAACCTCGCGGCGAACTTATATATGGCGAACAGAATCTCGATACATATTCATATACCGCATTAAAAAGAAAATCGCATAAAACAAATACCACAAAAGAAATCGCATATAAAGATCGTATAAAAAAGACCGGACAAAAGCAGGTTCGACCGTATCTTCGTAATGATACGCGACTGCCGGTCACAGCGACTGATTTGTCTATTTCGCTTCGTTTGTATCGATGATTCCATTCGAGAGTACTCCGTATTCAGAGGGTTAAATAATAGAGATAATTGCTATTCTCGTAAAATCCAATTTGCTATTTTTGAACAGGTGCGGGAAAAGAAACCGGAACGTTAACAATCCACGACCGCGCTAGAAAGCTGAAAAATTTTCATAAAATTAAAATATTTCATTCGATTAAACCAAAATTATGAAGCAAACTTATATGGCGTCGATCACTTCTTCAGCATTCGTACCTCTTGCAAATCTTAATAAAATGAAGCAATCATTTTTCATTTTTCATTAATCGTCCATTCGATCGTCAACCGACTGAATTTCAAACGGGTAGATCTCCCCGTTCGGTTGGCTAAGCGTTAAAATAGAATCCGCCATACATTCTCGTAGCTCGGCTAAATATTTTCGAAAGTGGTGCGACCTCCCGCGATACCGACGCTCCCGTTTAATTATAGCAGGCTCGGTTTGCAGCGCGATTACTTCGTCATACAAAACAATAACAGAGTCGGTCTAGCATCGCACGGCATCCACTCGCTGGTACAGTGGTAGCCAGATTTACGATCGGATCAGGATGCCGCGCGATTGCGACAAGGGCGGGCCATAACTTACGTAGGTGGATCTTCCGCGTATAAATCATCGCGCGGCGCGGAGACGCAACGGGGCTGCCTTTCTTCGGCGCCGGGAATGAAAAATAAAATCGATGGAAGAACGAAAGTGGAAAGGAGTTTGGTAAGAAGCGTCGGTCTATCGTCGCGTGGTTTCCTCGCAAGCTTTTGCCCGCCTCTTCGTGCTCTTTTTTCCGCTTTCTGCACCCTCTTTGCGCGTTCCCTCGCGACTTGTACTCGCGACGAAAAGCGAAGATGATGCACGCGTTGCGGGTCCGTGCAGCTGTTGCTGCTAATGCGCCCCTTGATCTCGCGAGCACACGGGCCGCGAGAGGGTGGAGGAGCTGAGAAATTTTCGAATGCTTCGATTTGTCGACGGAGACGGAAATGGAGTTGCGGAACTACGCTCCAACCGCGACCTCGTTTTCAATCGAGCTTAATCGAACGTCCGCCATTGTGAGCCGACCACCGTGGGATTGTCTAGCGAATGGATGCTTCCGGTGCTTCGAGCACGTCAGACGTCGCCGCCAAGCGTTGCCTTATAACGCGTTCCATCACGTTTTATTTTTATTTACTGGCCGACATCGCCGCCATTGTCAGATAAACGTTCGTCGTGGACTTGTCGAACGGAGCGCCTCTGACTCGAAACAGGCCTTTTGTGACCCGACGTTGGAAGATCTTGATGATTGATCGTCGTCAGTGTTCATTGGTTAATAATAGTGTCAGGTTTTCCCATATTTTCCCATATTTTTCGAAGGTGAAACTGTTGAAAGTTGTCCTGCGAGGGACATAATATTTTCAATTATGGTATTACATCGTTGTACGATGAGCTGCGTCGCATCTGGCGAGAGAGTGCGACGACTGTCTACTGTCTGCGTTGCCTTTTTTTTTCTTGAGGCTCCTACGGCCAAAAATTTTGTTCTTTGGTTAGTTGCCTGCGGACGAGCGAGGTGTGTAGTTGTGCTATCAGTTAGCTTTATGTGTGTTTCCTTTTTTTTCTTTTTCAATAAAAATTAACTCTGTTACGATATTTACGTTGCCTGTAAAAATTCAACAGAAACAATGTCGCATCCTTTCAACACGTAAGGCGCTCACGTATATTATCTCCGAAATTTCTGACAATGTCGAAGTCGTTTACTCGATATAACCGAGATTATAAAGTTGAAATTTACCATAGGAAATAGTAGTTTCATTATTTTGTATTCTAAACATTCTAGCAACATTCTGTTTGCACACCCAATGTCATAATCACTGATGCAATAATCATCGTTTTGATTAACCTAATCCTATCTGTTGAGTTACGAAATGGTCTGAATTAGAGCTTTTGACTACTGGATATCGAATGTTATTTAAATTCTTCTATGGTTAATTGATATATATGGCAAATTGATAACATTATTGATAAATCGATAAATTGAGAATAAATATGGTTAATCGATAACCAACTAAATTATCCAAACAATTACAATTATTCGAATGTTATTTAAATTCTTCTATGGTTAATTGATATATATATATATATATATGGCAAATTGATAACATTATTGATAGATTGATAAATTGAGAATAAATATGGTTAATTGATAACCAACTAAATTATCCAAACAATCACCGCACGAGAAATGGAGCCCGATTGAAAATAATAAAATAATCAGAAGCAGTAATTGCGGGAACTTGTCGAAAGTCCATTTACGCCCGGACAGTTTGAAACAGAATAAAATGATCGATCAATAGTAATTGCACGGGCTCCCGTGAAGTCCATTTATGTACCGACAATTTGATAAGGGACAAAATGATCAATCAAAAATACTCTAATTGCACGAACTTCTAACAAAGTCGTCTGATTAAAAAGCTCGTTCCCGGACGTTAACCGTTCGAACTAGTACGTCGCGCTAAAACAGGAGAACCCGCGGGACAAAAGGATCC
Organism: Megalopta genalis; assembly: GCF_051020955.1. Taxonomy (NCBI): domain Eukaryota; kingdom Metazoa; phylum Arthropoda; class Insecta; order Hymenoptera; family Halictidae; genus Megalopta; species Megalopta genalis. Next base: position 22,425,952 of record NC_135013.1, on the reverse strand, counting down.
TTTTCAGTCTTTTGATCGGGCTAATAAAGGATTAGTTATCGATTAGTTGGAATTTTCCGTCGGAAATAAATGATCTGTGCGGCGAACCAGCGGACCCTCGTTAATCAAGTTTCATCCTTTCACATCCTCCCCGAGAGGAAAGGGCCTGTCGAAACTGTTTTTCACGCAGGTGAACGAATCGCAGCCGTGACGAAACGGATTCGAAAGGATTCGCAGATTAATGCCGCGGCTGAAAGGAGACGGCCTTTGTGAGCGGTCGAAACAGGAGCTTTCGCAGCGGGCTGTTGCTAATGACGCGTCAGTCGGACTACTTTATTTCAACAACTTCGCCGCGCCACCCCTTTTCACCGTCGTCGCAGCAACCCTTTCCTCGAGAATCCCTGCACCGTATCGACCCCCTCCAGACAGATAATTTCATACGGATCTCATTCGTGCGCTCTGCGTGAAATTCATGCTCGTTGATCCGGTCCGCATTTATTTATTCCGAAAGGCAGCCGAGAGAGAGAGAGAGAGAGAGAGAGAGAGAGACCCCGGTACGAGGGGATCACGAGAGTAACAGGAAATGACAGACCCGAGAAGAACCGATTCGACCCGACCAGACGACGTACCCTGTGTGCTGAAAGAGCTTCTTGTTGCTCATCTTCCGGATGATGCACCAAAGAGAGCAGATCTTTTAGAATACATTTATTCCGCCACGAGTGTTACAATTTTGATGTGCCACGAGTGTCGCCGTGCTATTTCCACGTTTACGTGATTTATAGATTTCCTCGCTATGCCGATGTAAAAGTTCGTCGGAGTCAGTCAAGCATCTTATGCGACACGCGCCGCAGCTCTTCTGATTCGAATTCCCGGAAGACAACACAAAATTGTTCGTCTGGGTGAAAAAAGTTTGTCCCCGAAAAAACCGCGGAACTACAAGATACGTGACCAATTTACGTCGAATCGCGGCATGTGGTCTCCGAATTGCCTTCGAATAGTGGCATGTAACCAACGAATTGCCTTCAAATGTTGACATGTGGCTTCTGATTGTATTCGAATCGTGGCATGTGGCTTCCGAATTGCCTTTGAATCATGACAAAAAATTAGAAATAAAAAGGTTAAGTCATCGTGTTTATTCTAGCATTACTATGTATTCTTTTATTACTTTTCTTGCCGATCGGCCCGAGTTCCTATAAAAACGGCCGCGAGGCTCGAAGAATCGCGTCTTAATATTCTCAGATTAGCCGGTTTTAATTCCGACCACCAAACATTTCTGGAAGAAATTATTGTAATTAGTAGCGGACTCAGTGTCGTCTTTATTGCGAACATTTCTGCTTACAGCAGCTTAAACTAGATAAGTCTGACTTTGTGTTCCATTTTGGTTTAGTTCATTTATACAATTGGATTGTCAATTTTTAATGCTTGCGCAGTTATTTGGTCTTTCTGCGCGATATCATTGAATTTTGTTTAAAATATACAATTAGTTCTTGACACGCATTTCATTTCATACTACAGGACGTGACTTATTTTTCTTTCGGGAAAAATACTGACATTGACGATCTTCGTGATCAAAAGTGTCTATTAAATAGAATCGAAAATTATACTTGATTGATGTATTTATGTTAACGTACACCTCTTTTCATCGAATGTACACTTTTTTCATTAAACTAGATGCTCTATCTTTGTGTTACATTTTGGTTCAGTTCATTCACACAATTGAATTTTGTTTAGAAGATACAACATAGATAGACAATTTAGACATACAAAATAGAATCTCCCTCTCTTTCCCTCTCTCTCTCTCTCTCTCTCTCTCTCTCTCTCTCTCTCTCTCTCCCACTCATTAGGCTCAGCAGCTCTCCGACTATTTGACGACTATAGCCACGTGTTTAACAAGTATAGCAGATGCTCACCCAAGGCTTTTTACTAATAAACGAAGTCTAGAGGTAGCTAACGTTAACACCACGAATACGACCAATCCATGACTGACGCGCGCAAAGACCAACCCCTCAGCTCTGAAGAAGAAAAATCGAAGAGAATCGGGTTGTTAGCGATGGAGATTATTCCCGAGGAAAGGCGTCGAAGTTCCAACAATAACCGAAGACGAGCACTTCGCCGGCGAAGTCTCTGCGGAAATGTAGCAATCGCGCCTCGCAGCCCTTCAAGCGGCCCCGTCGACGGCGAAAGGGATTCGTTAAAAAGTTTAGCGACAGTTCTATCCCGTTTATTTCCTCGCAATCTCTTTGAAGACAATCGTTCGATCTGTCGGCAAGCACGTCTGGCCCCCCTCCGGGCCGGAAAGCCGGGGAGAAAAAATAATGGATGCGCTCGGGCCGATTCTTTCAGCTGGTATCCGGTGCTCGCTACGGTCCTGCGGGGATTTCGCTGTTCCTTCTTGTACTCGTCCCGGAACGACGTAATTGGTCAGGGAAATACGAGAAGCTGGGCGCGGATCGCCTTGTCAGGTGCGTACCCCCCGCCGCCCTCGCCGCTCCGGTTACCTAGCCGCCGTAAAAATGATTCAGCGCCAGGGATCGGCCGACTCATTCTTCGCTTTGAATATTCAATATGTGAGCCGCGTTTATTTTGAAAGTGGCATAAGTCACTTTGTTTTTAAGTCGATATATTAAATGTAAACCCTTAAATTTTAAGGGTTTGCATTTTAACCTTTTAGGCACGACGCGCCACTATAGGCGCGAATATCATCTTTCAGAACGCGGATATCATTTCTCTGGACGACGCGCCACTATGGTGGCTTGCTCTGGTAGCTCACTCGCTCATCGTTTGAACCAAATAATCGTCTTCATATGCATTGTTTCACACTTCTTTTGTCTTCGCATCGATTTACAACAGTCCACAGGGTGTCCCAAAAATGTCTCGCAATCCGGAAATGGCGGGTTCCTCGGATCATTTGAAGCAACTTCTTCCTTTACAAAAATGTTCTCCGAGGCACCGTTAACGAGTTATTAACGAAAAACAGTGACCAATAAGAATCGAGTACGACTGACGCGAGGCGGCCCAGCCAACCAGTGCGCGAAGCCTAGTTCCGCTCATTGGCTCGATCGCCTCGCGCCAGCTGAGCTCGTCTCTCATTTGTCGCGGTTTTTCGTTAATAACTCGTTAACGGTGCCTCGGAGAAAATTTTTGTAAAGGAAAAAGTTGCTTTAAATGGCCCGAGGAACCCGCCACTTTCGGATTGCGAGACATTTTTGGGACATCCGGTATATACAGTATCAGACTCTGTTCAGTGCACATCAGACTCTGCCGTGCAAAGAAATAGCCTCGCGCAGAATTCAGCCGTACCTAAAAGGTTAACACGTTTAAAAATATGGATGCTAACTTTCGAGAAGATTTACTTGTATTTGTTATCTCAGGATACTGATATTTTTCTCAGTATAAATAATTTCGTATAAAGATTAAAAAATCGCCACTTTTCGTTACGGTAAAGTGACTTATGCCACTTTCAAAATAAACGGCTCATATCGAGTCGCTCTGCCGATGCATCGCGAACATTTACTTCGGCTTGAAACCCCCGCGCGGTTTCGGTGGCTTCGGCTGCGAAGAACCACTTTCAAGATTCCGAGCCGGATGCTCAGTTTATTAATCGACAACGAGCCCTGACCACGAAAAATTTCACCGAAACTTATCTCGTTAATAATCCCATTACCGGGCAGTTGCCTCGCGAGATTAACTCGCATGGCTCGCATGAAAAACCTCGCGAACAGGGGGTGGAATTAATCGCGACTTTCCCCGGTTCGTTATCTGCCGACGGAGAACTTTATTAGCCACTGGATAAATTATACAACGTTATCTGCTTTTGGAAATATTGTGCGAATGCGGACGATGTTTACGTTTATCTCGGCACGCTTTTAACGTGCGCGTTCGGATACGGGGGATGAAAGATCGGTTTAATTGTTTTGAGCTGCGGTAGCGAAATTTAGAGGTGTTAGCTGTGTTTCCGGATATCGCTGCTTCCAAAGAAAAGAGTGTTCGGTGAGAATTTCGGTTTCATCATTTTTTGGATATTGAACCGTGCTCTGCTTTTCAATAATGCAGGTATCCCGCTTTATAACACGGTAGATAAGTTCCTAGAAAATGCCGTGTTGTGTGAAACCGTGTTATATGAGTGCTAGAGTCAGTACAAAAAGTGGGGTTGCGTTCCGAAAATGTATTAAAAACAAACAATGTATGTATAATACAAAATGAAAAAAAAGACAAAAAATATTATTTTCATTTAATGCAACCTTAATTTAATAAATAAACAACGTTTTCTCGGTTAAACGATATCACCATCGCTTTCTGAACTTTCTTCTTTATTCAGATTTGTTGCATCTTTTATCCTGCAATTTTGATTTGTTTTCTGGTTTCCTTACAAGGTCATTGTAGAGTTCATGGTATTAAGATAGACAATTTTGAATTTTCGGTTTCTTTCAGCGGAAGGGTATATATCTATATACCCTTCATTATAATAATTATAGTTTCTATAATATATACTATAATATATATTATACATATAACACACACACACACACACACACACACACACACGTATAATAGTCCATTATTCCTCCCCGTCATTATTTTAAGGTAATTTAGTTTTTAAATATGTTAAACTAAAATCATGTTATGCACTGCTGTAGGAGTACAGTGTCGTACAAAGGTTTTCAAAATTTTGTTATCACGTTAGAGCGAAACCGTGTTATAGGATGCCGTGCTGTAGGAGGGCTATCTGTATGTCATAAAATAATAAAATGTTTCATGTAGAATTGTAGTTATTTTTTTAGACTATATATTTATGTGTAACAAACATAAAAAATAGTAAAAAAAAACGTGAAAATCCACAGTTTGTTCGTAGATATAAATTCGATGATTGATTTCGTGAATTTCGATGTTTTGTGTATTTCGATGTGTATTCCTTATCTCAATATTTATCGTTGCTTAACACAAGTTGTTTTCCAACTACCGTTTAAATATACAAATTATATGTTGTTCTGAAACGATCTGAATTTTGTTACAAAATTCCTGAAAGCGGATTGCACGAAGCGCAGGAAAATGTGTTACTGCAGAATTTTCCGTGTTTCCGTGCCGCTTTGAACGTAACTCCTCTTAAAAGAAAGTAATTTTCTGGTGAATATCTTTGAACAGTCGCCTCGGAATCCTGGATTTTATATAAACAAACAGCGTCAGCACAGAAGAATATTCTGAAAACGTTGCAGCAATCCGCCGGCCTGAAAAGGCACAACCATCCGGTGTTTGCGCGTCCATGCATACGTATTTCACGGCAATTAATTAAACCGTCTAAATATGCGTTCGAATAATATGCACGCGACTTGCCGCGGATCCAAACGATATCGAAACGGAGCATCCGGTAAAGTCGGTGGCCGACGCGACGCATCGATTCGGCGATCATACGTTTCGCCTCCGTCAACGTTCCGCCGTGCCGTTTTCCAGCTGGTATTTGCTCGACGGGGAAATTGTCTGGGGTACATTTCCATGTACATCCTTTGAGATGAAAAAACAGCGGATGGCGGAGCGCAGACTGGAAAAGTTTCATGCCCACTTTATGAGCCCGTTGTTAGGTCGGCAAATCTCGCTGACAAAGGACCCTTTGTGCAAGGGATGCCTTGCATAATGCTAAGATGTTTCCTTGAAAACCGCATCGCACCGCGCCCCGTTCGATTCGTAATTCCGTTCGTTTATTTAGAGCCGAGTAAAATAGGAAGGAAAACGAAGAAGAAGAAGACGAAGAAGAAGAAGAAGGTCAGAGTCACGACGTTTGATGCATCGCGGCCCTTTTACGCGCGACTCTATTGCAGTTTGCGGGGAGGCCAGTTGTTCGCTCGATCGCTTCTTTTTCTCTCCGGTGCATCGGTTCTTCCGCTCGAGGTACGTCTTTGATGCCTATTTAAAGGCATTCCCGGGTTAAATGATAAAGCTCGAAAGTTGAGTTTCGTGACATGGTTTTTACGTGGAGGGCAAACTTCCCTGTTCAATTGTTTGGCGACTCGAGCGCCGTTGCGTTTAATTCCTCGGTACCGACCAACAAAGAATCTTTCTTCACAGAGCCCTGTGCTCGCTTAGCTGGAAACGAAGAGTTCCAGCGCGTTTCGTTCTTGTTGTTCGGCCTTTTCGCTCGGCAAAGGTCGTTCGGCTCTCGTCTTTTTTTTCTTTCTTTCCCCGCCCTATTCTCTCGTCGGATTTGTACGTCATCTTCGAATTAATTGGATTTCCTTTACGTAGCTGCGTCGAACCGGAACCGCTCGTCGATTTAATCGCTCGGAGCAACGAACTAATTCGTCGAAAAAACAAAGCACCGAGTTTGCCTCGCTTGAACTGAGTGCAGCGATTGTACAGTCACGATATGTGCTTAACTAATATACTCCGATGAACTGATAAAATTGGTTTTCCTTTCTGTGGCAATGTCCTATAAATAGTAACTGCAATTCTCTCATATTTTATGACTAACAAATGCGTGCAATTTGTTAAATTACGTCCAGTGTAAGAACGATGTTAGGATAAAGTGGTATTTGGCGAATGGCAATTAAAAATGTGTAACGTTAGAATCTTTATTCTGAACTAATTCTATCCTAACTAATATACTCCGACAAACTGATAAAATTAGTTTTCTTTCCTGTGTCACTGTCCTATAAATAGTAACTGCAATTCTCTCATATTTTATGACCAACAAATGCGTGCAATTTGTTAAACTACGTTCAGTGTAAGAACGATGTTAGGACAAAGTGGTATTTGGCGAATGGCAATTAAAAATGTGTAAGGTTAGAATCTTTATCCTGAATTAAAGTGGTGTTGAAGATCTTCATGGTAATTGCTGACCATTTACATTAAGCACAAACAAATCATTCTGAACATGTGAAGTTATTCGTTAGTATATAGTAGCTGATTTACATGTAATGTCAAAAAATTGTTTTCCTTTCATCTACTCCTTATCTCTATACGATCGTGAAGCATGTCAGAGCAGACCAAATAACACGATGTTATTTAACAAACTGTTAAAGTATTTTCCTTTTACTCCAACTCATCACAATCAAGTATAATTTTCAATTATATTTAATAGACACTTTTGACCACGAAGATCGTCAATGTCAGTATTTTTCCCGAAAGAAAAATAAGTCACGTCCTGTAGTATGAAATGAAATGCGTGTCAAGAACTAATTGTATATTTTAAACAAAATTCAATGATACCGCGCAGAAAGACCAAATAACTGCGCAAGCATTAAAAATTGACAATCCAATTGTATAAATCAACTAAACCAAAATGGAACACAAAGTCAGACTTATCTAGTTTAAGCTGCTGTAAGCAGAAATGTTCGCAATAAAGACAACACTGAGTCCGCTACTAATTACAATAATTTCTTCCAGAAATGTTTGGTGGTCGGAATTAAAACCGGCTAATCTGAGAATATTAAGACGCGATTCTTCGAGCCTCGCGGCCGTTTTTATAGGAACTCGGGCCGATCGGCAAGAAAAGTAATAAAAGAATACATAGTAATGCTAGAATAAACACGATGACTTAATCTTTTTATTTCTAATTTTTTGTCATGATTCAAAGGCAATTCGGAAGCCACATGCCACGATTCGAATACAATCGGAAGCCACATGTCAACATTTGAAGGCAATTCGGAGGTTACATGCCACTATTCGAAGGCAATTCGGAGACCACATGCCGCGATTCGACGCAAATTGGTCACGTTTCTTGTAGTTCCGCGGTCTTTTCGGGGACAAACTTTTTTCACCCGGACAGACAATTTTGTATTGTTTTCCGGGAATTCGAATCAAAAGAGCCGCGGCGCGTGTTGCATAAGACGCTTGACTAACTCCGACGAATATTTCTAATTTTTTGTCATGATTCAAAGGCAATTCGGAAGCCACATGTCACGATTCGAATACAATTCGGAGGGCACATGTCAATATTTGAAGGCAATTCAGAGGTTACATGCCACGATTCAACGTGGTATAGTAATTTCTTCCTAATTCCTCGCGGAATTTTCTCGTTGTTGACAATCGATAACTATAAAAACCGAAAGGCTCAAATAATCAGAATTGTCCATTTTTATGAGCAACCTCAGCGTCAATTAGATAGAATTTACTGTACTTATTCACTTGGTAATATCATTGTCAGAAAAATTGTAATGAACTTGGGCCCCTTCATTATTGATATATGCAACGACAATTGATTCTAATTTTTTATTTATTTACTTTCATGTCAATAATAACGCAATAAACATTATCGATTTGTGAGACCCATAATAGCGACTGCTTAAGAAGTTCCCATAGACGTAGTCGTTAATGGCGCATAATGAGGGAACGTCGGGGTCTAATAAAATTTGTGCAGCATTGTAAAACAAGGTTGACAGCACCGAAGTATTTTATGGAGGATTTCTGAATGCCGGCAGGGTTGAACAGTACTTCTGATTCCGATCGATTAGTTTCGGGAGAGTGCGCAAATATTTCGCCGGAGCGCGGATCAACCGGTTCGTATTAAAATCAAAGAGCTCCTTCCGTTTCCATGGATCCGGATGGCTCCTGGTATCGTTCCTATTATAAATCCTCTTTATTCGGGAGCGGGGCGCAGGCAGGAGATCTTCCGTAAATACGGGTAAACTCGACATAAGGAAACGATTTCCATTTGAATCGGACGGAACTTATATTCAGCGAGGAGGATCGAGGACAATCCTCGGAACGGCGATGTGCTCCGCGATTTTATATATCACCATTGATAAAGCGCTTTCTCCCCTGTCTAACGTTCACGATGTTATTTCCCCTTCCACCGGCGACGGGATCCGGACAAGTTGAATTGCATTGAAACAGAGCATTACCTCGTATCGGGGGACACTCTCTAGTCGCGTGGAAAGGAAACATGAAGCGTTCGTGGAAAAAAAAAGAGAACCGGGAAACCGGGTGAAAATAGTCTGGACTCGATCCGAGCGACCGAAAGCGGATCCTTTGTTTTGCCCGTGTTGCGTGCGACTTAATCGAAAACGTCCGACTGACAGATATATAATAAGCCGTTGTCAATTACCGTGTATCAATTTATAGGAGCGGGATTTTCGGGTTTATTTTTCAGTGATTGACAGTCGGTAGCCGAGCTGTCGGAATCGCGCGGAGGGGCGAGCGGGGAGGCCGCAGTTGAAAAGAGGGTGCAGTTGGAATCAGTCGGACCGGTCACGTCAAATCGTGTACGAAAGGCGAGGAATTGCAAAAAGACACGCGCCCGTCCCGAAACGATTTTGCGTCACATGCAGACATTTTTCGTTCTAAGCTTGGCTCGATGCGTCAGGCCAATTTGTTACCTGGCCCCCTTAGTTCGCGATACGCGATGGTTTTTGTATACCACCGATCAAAAGTACAGCGCACTGTGCAACTATATCGTCGATTTCACTGATAGATGGAATTTACGTATTCGCTAGATACAGCTAGTATAAAAATACTGATCTGGCTAATTTACCACATTGGTTACGGTTTATTAATTATTTACTGGAGATTATCGACTGGAACGTGTCGAATGAAATCAGATATTACATGGATTGCTGAATTATAACTGCAAAATTATACTCAATGTCAGCAGTAAAATTATGAATAAAGTCCTCATCAAAATATATTGTATACAGTAAATCTAATTTTTAATCTATATTTATAAGAATCTCATCGATCTTCATCCACATTTTAGTTTTTCGTGAGTGATAATACAAAGAGGGAAAAGAATAAAAAGAGTAAAAATAAGAAAAAAACGTCGTATAAACATAGACTCAAAAATGCTCTATTAAAAAGATTGTAACAGAAATACGAAATAACAACAAACTGATTTTCGTTCCATGTAGAAGTCTGTCTTTATTTTTCTAAGCTATGTTTATTAACTCGAACAATTTTTTGTAGATATGTAGATAAATATTCTCAATTAGTCCGTTATTATTTCGTATTTTTCTTCAATTTTTTAATAAAGCATTTTTGAACCTACGTTTATATGATATTTTTTTCTTATTTTCGTTGGTAGAATATAATGATACTGTTTGATCAAAAAAAGTTCGGATACCCTGTATATAACCTGTATATAATTTATTAATATCAATCAATATTTCTTTCTTCTCGTTCATAGCTATATAGCTTCATAATGGCACGCTACCCAAAATTTAGTAAATGTGTTTCTATCCCGATAATACAGAAAAATTTTCCCTAATTGACGCTCATATTGCGCACAATTGGACAATTTGGGAAGAGGAGATGTGATTATTCGAGCCTTAGTTTTTATAGTCGCCGATTGTCAACAATTATAAAAACGAGCCGCAAGGCTCGACTAATCGTATCTCCTCTTCCCAAATCGTTCATTTTTGTGCATAATCTGAACGTCAGTTAGGGAGAATTTGTACTTTGTACCGTATTTAACACTATGCCGTCCGGTGACACCACGCTGGTGCCATGCAAAAACTATCCGAGCCGTTTATTTTGAAAGTGGCATAAGTCACTTTTTCAAAAAAATCGAGTTAATGGTAACACTAATTACAATTGAAGGGTATCTTTTCATTTAAAAAAAAGAAAAAGTGATTTATGTCACTTTCAAAATAAACGGCTCATCTGTTGTATGCCGATGGTACCACTTTGGTGGCATTTTCAAAAACTGAAGTAACATTTGAACTATATTTCTTGGCTGTTAGAAGGCAGCAAACTGACCATAGCATTGTGCTTATTTAACTAAGAATTAAGTACGAAAATTCTTGGATGACATATCTTAATTATATTAATATTATTATGTTAATATTATATTATATTAATTTGTTTAAAATCTAAAATTTCCAAGCTATTATGTCGGCGTCAAATAAAAAAGAAACATATCTAAGATCTGCGGACGGCATAGTGTTAAGGTAAGAACTCAAGATAGACATTCACAATTCAAATTCCAAAAAGTACGAAACTCCCGAGCTAAAATCTGAAAGTAGTGCCGCGTTGTTATGAATCCAGAACTATGATCTGCGGACGGCATAGTGTTAATATACACTTGACCACTCCAGTGTCGATTTTCGTTCGTTTCACGCGTCCCGAATGCAACTAACGCGAAACTTTTGACCGGGAGTGTATGTACGTTTTATCGTTCTCTGCTTCAGACTGCCGTGTTGGAACGGTTCGACAAAGATTGTGCAGTATATCATGCAAGAATTACACGTTCCGCGTATCCAGCCTTTCTTTGGGAAAGAATCCAATATATTCTTGTCGACCGGCTCGTAGCTTGAATAAAAACGATCGGTCCCGCTTACTCACCGGAGTCAAAGGTCACCTCGCTGATCATGATCCACCTGTCCGAGAAGTGGAGTCTCAACTTGACGTATTTACCGACTCGATGATGGAGCTTGATGGTAATGTTCCGTGATGTCTCGAATATCTTATCCTCCATGTAAGTGTACGTGATCGGCTCTCCCGTGTAGTATTTTCCACCGATGCTGAATAGTATGTCGACTTGCGAAAATACCTGTAACACATGATTGAATGTTGTTTCAGTTAACCTTACACCTGGCAACATTAGTGTCTAACGCTAACGCGTTCTCCGCTGAATTTCTGAGATACTACCGCGGCGTTCTCGTGTACGCAGAAACTGTGCTGTTCGTAGACAAATGGCAGCAAATTTCCAATTATGAACCTAAAAGATTCGCCGGAGATGTACAAGCAATTATATGTATTATTCGTAAATGAAGATGTGGGAGTAACAAAAGGATCAATGACCGTACAAATTTAATTCCGCCGAATTTAAATTGAATTTGATTAGAAAAATGGCAGCAAATTTGCAATTATGAACCTAAAAGATTCGCCGGAGATGTACAAGCAATTATATGTATCATTCGTAAATGAAAATGTGGGAGTAACAAAAGGATCAATGACCGTACAAATTTAATTCTGCCGAATTTAAATTGAATTTGATTAGAAAAATGGCAGCAAATTTGCAATTATGAACCTAAAAGATTCGCCGGAGATGTACAAGCAATTATATGTATTATTCGTAAATGAAAATGTGGGAGTAACAAATGGGTCAATGACCGTACAAATTTAATTCAGCCGAATTTAAATTGAATCTGATTAGAAAAATGGCAGCAAATTTGCAATTATGAACCTAAAAGATTCGCCGGAGATGTACAAGCAATTATATGTATCATTCGTAAATGAAAATGTGGGAGTAACAAAAGGGTCAATGACCGTACAAATTTAATTCAGCCGAATTTAAATTGAATCTGATTAGACAAATGGCAGCAAATTTGCAATTATGAACCTAAAAGATTTGCCGGAGATGTACAAGCAATTATATGTATTATTCGTAAATGAAAATGTGGGAGTAACAAATGGGTCAATGACCGTACAAATTTAATTCAGCCGAATTTAAATTGAATCTGATTAGAAAAATGGCAGCAAATTTGCAATTATGAACCTAAAAGATTCGCCGGAGATGTACAAGCAATTATATGTATCATTCGTAAATGAAAATGTGGGAGTAACAAAAGGGTCAATGACCGTACAAATTTAATTCAGCCGAATTTAAATTGAATCTGATTAGACAAATGGCAGCAAATTTGCAATTATGAACCTAAAAGATTTGCCGGAGATGTACAAGCAATTATATGTATTATTCGTAAATGAAAATGTGGGAGTAACAAATGGGTCAATGACCGTACAAATTTAATTCAGCCGAATTTAAATTGAATTTGATTAGAAAAATGGCAGCAAATTTGCAATTATGAACCTAAAAAATTCGCCGGAGATGTACAAGCAATTATATGTATCATTCGTAAATGAAAATGTGGGAGTAACAAATGGGTCAATGACCGTACAAATTTAATTCTGCCGAATTTAAATTGAATTTGATTACTAGACTGCGGGTATACGTGCAAAATAGAACTCGTCTGCGTTAATTGTACAAAATCAGAGTTAAAGAAAAACATATCCTTCCATCTAGTAGCTCTATTAAAGCGAAAGTAGTGCGTGACTTCAAAATTTCTCCGTTCTTGCCTCGAACGCATAAAATTCGCGATCGAATGATTACCGATTAATGATTAATTGCCGAGCATTAAGAAACACACAGCGAGAAAGATGAACAGTATTCCTGAATTTCGTTCGAATGAAACGTTACTGTTGATATATAAATAGCGCTGGAAAACTGATAAAAGAATCATAGCGTGATAAATGAACGTTACGGATGGCTTGGCGTGGAGGTGGGAGAAAACAGAGTTAAATTCTACTCGCGATAGCTTCTAAGATCAAGAATTTGCATATTATGATAAAAAGGAGGGAAATAAATATCCATTCTTATTATACTTGTGGCAAGCCGGAGAGATTGATCGCGGTAGCCTTAAAACACATTGGAAAACCTAAATAAGCTTGCCCCGTGGATGAAATAAAACAGACATAGACGAAGTATGACGTTGATGGATAGAGCCGATTTGAAAGCCAGCCTCGTCGAAGAAGATTCCGGGAATAATGTAAAATCGGTTGGAGTGTAAGAGAGAATAGGAGTCGCGTGATTGCTCTCAGGACCTTATAAAAGTTTCACGCGTTCCCCGAAGCTTGGTATGGCGCGCTTGATCAGATCATAGATCACAGACATTGTCCAGGCTTTATTTAGATCAGGGGTGTCAAACTCAAAAGCTAACTTGAGCCATAATAATAAATAAACAATGCTTAACTTTAAGTGGGCGGCAAAAAAAATCAATGTTCATAGAAACAAATATTTTTATTTTGACTATAAAGTTAAATTACTGTTTACGTCCTGATACTTGACATCAAAATCGTTTACGTTCGTACTTGTCGGTCGGTCACGGTTTCCGTATTTCACGACACCGATCCCCAATTTTCTCTGCAGTTATAAATGCGGCAAATCGAGGTGTCACAGAAATAATTCTGGGCCACGTTCGAATCAACGGCGAACCTTGTTAAACTCCAGAGACATCGATGCACGAACGTCAGATATATAAGTCACAGATAACATAAATGACATCTGTCTAGAAGTTAATAATGCAGATAATATTGGAAACCAAAATTGCCAATATCAGGCTAATGACGCACGGTACAGGCTGCATACTGTTTACGCAACATTTATACTGCAGCGTAAATGATTTGGTGGATCTAAAAAGAGATAGAGGCGGGGTATCGTTGATTCGGTGAAACATGCGTCTATTTTATCAGGTGCGCTCAAACGCATAGAAATTTTGTAGTATTTAGAATATATAGAAACGCATATATGTATATAGAATTTGCTCAAACTATATAGAATTTGCTTTAGGTGAGAAATAATTCAGTGAGAAATATTGGGTTGGCAACTAAGTTATTGCTGATTTCAGTTATAGATGTCTCTCGCTCCCATTTTTATGATATCCGTAAATGTTATATTATAAAATTATTATTATTATTATTATGTTATTTTTTTTCGTTTATTTTTTTTCGTTTCGTCTCATCAAAACAATTATCATTGCTTAATGCGTTTCTGTCACCGACTCTTATAAGAATGATTTCGTTGACCAATATACACATTTGCAGAACAGATACAGTATTATAGAACAATTAAACGATCCCGGATAACATTGTGCACCATAAGGCACTTAACATCAACGTCATGTTCCCTTTACAATTTTATTCTTCTTCTGGAAGGACCACGTCAAATTAAATAAGAAATTAAAGCAACTGGAGAGAAATTATTTGTCCGAAGCTAGAGAATTTTATCACCGAATTTTCACTCGAGGATCACAGAAGAATATACGAGGACTCTATTGAGTTGGCAACTAAGTAATTGCCGATTTCAGTTATAGATGTCTCTCACTCCCATTTTTATGATATCCGTAAATGTTATATTATAACTCCCTAATTCGCTCTTAGATCGCGCACAAAAATGAATAATTTGGGAAGAAGAGATACGAATGTTCGAACCTTGCGACTCGTTTTTACAGTGACCGATTGTCAGCAACTATAAAAACGAGATGCGAGGCGCGAATAATCGCATCTCCTCTTCCCAAATTGTCCATTTTTCTGTGCAATTTCAGCGCGAATTAGGGAGAAATTATTGTATTGGGTTGGCAACTAAGTAATTGCCGATTTCAGTTATAGACGTCTCTCACTCCCATTTTTATGATATCCGTAAATGTTACATTGTAAAATTATTATTATTATTATGTTATTTTTTATTATCCGTGAATGTTAGCAACTGGACAAAGTTGTCAGAGTGATGGCAAAAGGTCATCGAACAAAATGGAAAATACATTACAGATTAAACTTCGTTCCAAGTAAAAACAAATTTTTTATTTCATTGAACAAATCGGCAATTACTTAGTTGCCAACCCAATAATTAAAATAAATATTTGATCATACAACAAATAAAATGAAAAATTATTTCAAATAGATTGCATAATCCTCGAGCGTATTTCGAAATTTATATATATATATTTTTGTGTCTTACGACACGCACAGATGTTTGAAATTTGCACAGATTCCGGTTTATACAGAACACAGTTTGTTGATTGTTAATCGATCCAAATACACTGCATATTTACTCGAGAACCAGTAGCCACGACTTTTAATATCCCCTAAAATGATCTAACATTCAAGGATCCCCAGTCCCACAGCTTTGATCCATTAAATTTAAACAACCTTGACACGACATTCGCGAGTTTGAACAAGTTCTCCAGAATCTAGACTTGCTAATAAAATTACCGATGTAACGATTCAATCGAATATGGTCTCGACTAAGTTTCAAGTACCCAGGTATTCGAACAGGTATCCGTCGGTGTCCCTATCGCTTTAAGTAGTTCCAGTCTAGATTCTTGGAGTTCGAACCGGTATAACGATGGCACGACGTTTCTATTGGAATCTAAGAGATCTATGCGC
Source organism: Megalopta genalis (assembly GCF_051020955.1). NCBI lineage: Eukaryota > Metazoa > Arthropoda > Insecta > Hymenoptera > Halictidae > Megalopta > Megalopta genalis. The sequence goes on along the minus strand of NC_135013.1, from coordinate 22,410,106 downwards.
GTCGTTAGTGCTAGACCCCGGGAAATCAATACATACCGCGAGTACCAGGATGCCTATTCGGTGTCCATTAAGTGGAGATTAATTACATCGGATCCGATGATTCACAGATCAAACGACTGTGTACAACACGGTAATCGCTTGAAACGATTCAAACGATCCAGGAACCAGCTACGTCGAACCCAAAAATAAGCTCGATCCGAGACAATCCGAATCGACGCGCACACCCCCAATTCCGACAAACAATGCGAGATCTTCTTCGCACAGATCCGATGGCCGGCTATCAAATTATCCGGCAAAAGAAAACTTCCCCTCGGTGAGCGAGGCACTGGCCGAGAGTCGATAACGTCATTGCGACAACCGCGGAGCAACATCTGGAGCGGATCTGGCGGCGCCGAGTCGGCCTTCAAAAGATTTCGTTATCGTAACTCGCGTCATGTAAATCCAATTACGAAAGATTCGTCCCGAGCCCGCCGGGACTCGGAAACGATATCCCGGTGACGGTCGAGGCGTTTATCCGATGATATGGGTATTGATGTCCCGGTGCATTTGTCAGTGTGTGGGTGGTGGGTCGTCATAAAACTCGTTTGCTTCTCCCTCGTTTCTCGGCGTGTCGATAGCGACAGTCCGCCGCCCGGCAGGGCATATTCAATCGAAGCTCGGGGACAGGTGTACGGCGAAGGTGTGCGTTCGCACACAGAGACACGCGCGCGCGCTCAGAGCGCGTAGAAAACCGTGCGCGAGTGCCCACCAGGAATCAGACACGCGGAACGGAACCGTTCTGCTTATCCGATATAATATGCCTGATGAAGCGCAATAACTGATCTGGAAGTAAATCCCCCTTTTTTCTTCCCCGGCACGGCTCAACGGAGAGAAATGGAGAGTTTCGGGGCGGAGCCGTGCTCTGCGAGAGCGAGACGTTTTTATTTTCTCCCTCCGAGCATAGTTTCACCGCAACGTCGCCGTGGCAGTCCCAGTGCAAATAGATCCTTGCCCCTCAAAGAGCAACGTTACTTCGTTCCATCGGGCAACGACGCAACAAGCCCCGTCGCGCGTGTGTGCAAACGTTTTAAAAGGTTTCGCGTTTTTCGCGTCGCCGCTCCGTTTTCATGCGACGCATCAGCGCACCCGTTCTTTCGTGCCGATTACCTTCGCGCCGGTTTACCCTTTCAATCGCGACCCGGTATACAGAAACGAGGCAATTAGCAGCGTCGACGTGTGTCGCTTTAAGTGCGACGCCTTTAGTCGCACCTATCTCCGCAGCCTCGTTTAAAAACTCACGATTCGCGTGATTCGATTCGATCCAATTGGAAATGGGTTTAAAATTAAAACTGCCCGGATACTTTATGGTGTAACAATGTCTTTATTGCACGGTATTTAAGAAAGGTCTTTACTGAGGTTTATATTAGGTCTACCGGAAAGTTCTGTCTTCAAAGTTTTTTGAATTGATATATAACACAATTTTCATACATTTGATAATATTTATTGTAGAATATACTTTCCATCGTTACTTATGACTTCTTGCCAGCGTGATAGCAACTTGTAAATGCCATTTTTAAAATTTATTTTTAGAGGCGAAGAACTCAACTAGTGCTTGGTTGACATCAGCTTCAGTTTTGAATTTTTTTCCTGTAAAAAGTTTTGCAAAGAAATCGATCTCGATGAACGTATCAGTGGTTCGTATTTTATTTACAAATTCTGGGTACTATTTATACATAATATATAAATAATACATAATCGACCGGCTTCGACCGTGCAAATGGCTCCAGCAGAACGAAGTCTCAGCCGGTGTCTCGGTGTAGGTGACAAGATAAATCTTGATAAACAAATAAGTATCTTATGATTTATTTATAATTTCTGACTACTTTTTTTTTAAATACCATACGTACTAATAATCGAATACGATCGTGTCGATATCATTTAGCGTGGTATCCCCAGCCCGTCTCATTTCGGTGATTAGAGGCGGAAAGCATTATGCCGGTTGAACAGGGTCGCCCTGTCCCTGTCGGCGGACAGACGTCGAAAGGCTTGGTCCCATCAAGGGGAATTGGAATGAAGGCCGGTGGAAAGAGCATCGGTAAATAAAATCGACGCGGAAGCAACCAAACCGGCGAAGAACCGGTGCATCGCTGCCGGATGCAATCACGGGAATTTATGCACTTTGACGAACTGCCGGGTCAGAGGACGCGGCTCGCTGCCGCGTAGTTATGCGAGCGACGAAAAGTATTTGCACACCGCCGGAAACGTTGCGCGGGATCTTATCAGACATAACCGTGACCCTTCTCGGTCCCGTTTCTTCTCTGGCCCTGCTCGGCTAAGCAAATTGACTCGCAGACGTCTCGGTCGTTACGTTTATTACATTGCCATGCCGAGCATGCGACTGGTATACATACAGGGAAATTACAAAGTGATCTTGTTAGTTATACATGTGAATGCGCACTGTCGAGAGGCTTTCTTTCCACGAGCTTCTTGTGTAGGTGGATCGACAGTGAGCCGACAACGGTAGCGACGGCGTCAAACATGTATACGTAGCGAGTGAAGTGTGTGCGTGTTAAGAATGTGTGTATGAAGAGCGAGGTATGCGTCTGTTGTGAATGCGTGCGCCGTGTGCTGAGCGAAACGGGACAGCGGCCTGACATATGTTTGTACATATGTACGAACGTATGTACATATCGATGTACATATTAATTAAGAAGGAATAAATGAGCGCAGCGTCTCGAACGAGAGAACAAAGACGGAAGAAGGGCGAAGGAAGTCAGCGTCCTGCCTCGAAGCATTATGCTCAGTGTCCCAAAATTATTGTACAAGCGAGAAATGAGGAGTTCCTGAGGTCATTTGAAGTAACTTTTTCCTCAGCGAAAATGCAATCCACGGCTTCGTTTAGAAGTTATTAACGAAAAGCAGTGACCAATGTGAGGCGAGCTCAGCTGGCGCGAGGCGACCGAGCCAATGAGCGGAACTGGGCTTCGTGCGCTGGTTGGCTGGGCCGCATCGCGTCAGCCGTCCTCGATTCTGATTGGTCACTGTTTTTCGTTAATAACTCGTGAACGGTGCCTCGGAGAAAATTTTTGTAAAGGAAGAAGCTGCTTCGAATGATCCGAGGAACCCGCCATTTCCGGATTGCGAGACATTTTTGGGACACCCTGTATTTCTTTCTTTAATCGAAGTATCCGCTTGGAAGACTCGCGGTAGGGAATCCCCAAATTTAAGAAAAGCATTTTGGTCATCATCTAGTAAATTAGTCTCGCTGTCATCTAAAAATATTCAAGTCACTTAGTCCAGTTTTAATTAGAAAATTGCATTTTAAAAGGTGTACGATCAATTTTATGAGTAACTGTATAAAATCTGCAGTCTACCAATGAGCGCTTCAAAGAATGTCAGTTTTGCCAATTTTAAAACTAAACCTACCATAGCGGTCGAAATGATCGGTTTCAATTGTTAGTATCGTAGAGACACTTTCGTAAGAATTAATCGAATAAATTCCTTAAGTTAAGCTTATATTTGAATAAAACGAGCAAGAAGTTTAACCAAGTTCTATATTCTTATACTTGTAAAGTATCGCGCGCCAAGACCGCGCGACGTAAGATGGAGGTACAAATAATCTGATCCGCTATCGAGACCCAAAGTGGGCATAAGTATGCGAACGCCAAGAACGAAAGGGCAAGAGAACATTAAGTAGAAAGGGTCAGGGTGGCAGGCACACAAACGCTGCCAGCGGACTATAAACGACGGTCGATTCTTTGACGTGGCGGTCCCTGCGAAACCGTGATGTCGGTGGTTTCTCAGTGACCTCTTGGTGGTCAGGCTTCGAAACAGAAGCAGCCGAACACCCGATCGTCCTCCGGATTCCCTTCCGCGCGGGCAGATTTTCTATACAGAGTGACCCCGACGCGAGTTCATAAACCGGAACCCTCGCACAATAGCAGCGGCAGAGCTCTCGCCCATGGGCGCATCTTTGATATCCAAATAACATTTTCCCCTTCGACGGAAGCAGCCAGCGAGACAGGCCGGCTACAGGCGATAATACACTGCGATACGAGACTGAGAGCAGCCCTCCTACGCGTTTTGCCGCCGCTGCCAAAAGGGGCGGCTCTTCGGCCACCGGATAAAAAGGAAACGCCGTCTTGAGAGATGAGACGAAATTAGCCACGAGGAGCTGTGAAAGGAGCCGAGAATCGTCAAGTTCGTAATTACTCTTACTTTCGGGACCTTGAAAATGGAATCCCTCCGGTTTTCTTCCCTCTTTTTTTTTCGAAAACTTTTCCCGGGAACAACTAACCCTGGCTGAGAGGATTTAATTAAACGGATTAACATAATCGCTGCAGGAATTTTTCCCGAGTGTTGTTGCAGCTGGACGTGTCCCACGGTTCGTTATATTCTTAGAAGATGTGTCGAGCAAACGAGAAATGTTGTACGATGGAATAATGCAAAATCTGTTTGTGATCAAGCTTTATAGAATGGACTAATGAAAAATGTATTATAATGAAATTCTGGAAAATGTACTCTTGGGAGAGACGAACTATAATTATTTCATTGTGTGAACTCACATTTTCGTTGCTAATTTTATGAAATTTAAAGAAACTCCTATTCCCCTTCCATAACTAACAATTCTATAACTGTTTATTTAGACACGCGAGTGACGGAATTATTTGCTTAAATTTCAAAATTAATTTTCTCGCAAATTTATTTCGTACAACTTTACCATTCAATATTGAGATTTGTAGAAGATGATGCAGTTGTCGACAGGGGTGTGCGGGTACCCGAAATTTCGGGTACCTGAAGCTTGGGTCGGGTTATGTCGGCCCGAACTTTACGAACTTTCGGGATCCGACCCGACCCGACTTTAATTTCGGGTACTCGACTTCATGGATACCCGAATTTTACGAATTTTCGGGATCCGACCCGACCCGACTTCAATTTCGGGTACCCGACTTCATGGATACCCGAACTTTACGAATTTTCGGGATCCGATCCGACCCGACTTCAATTTTAGGTACCTGAACCTTACGAACTTTTGGGATCCAAAGCACACCTCAGATCATCGATCGATCGCAAAGATCGAGACCGCGATTCGAACCCGAATCTTTTGCTTGACGAGCAATTGCTTTAACCATTTCTGCCTTAAAGAATTTCTCTTTGTCCTCATAACATAAACACATCAGAAATTCCGACTCGTACAGATCAAATGAAATACCTCAATTTTATGAAATCTTTGAGGTTGTTAGCCTGGCAGTCATGACGCTAAGTTTGGAAATAAATGAAACAAGTATTGGGTTGGCAACTAAGTAATTGCCGATTTCAGTCCCATTTTTATGATATCCATAACTGTTATATTATAAAATTATTATTATTATTATTATTATTATGTTATATTTTATTAATCAGTTTCACCGTAAATGCATAAAATCCGCAGTCTAGTTGTACGTATTACAAAACCGAAGTACAATTTGATACTTCAAAACGTACAAAAATTAATGAAAACGAACTTAAAACAGCATCAATAAGTCCAACTAGAATTCTTTCGAGACGCAATTCCTAAATTAGTTCTCCGCCATTACAACTATTGGGTTGGCAACTAAGTAATTGCCGATTTCAGTTATACATGTCTCTCACTCCCATTTTTATGATATCCGTAACTGTTATATTATACAATTATTATTATGTTATTTTTTATTATCCGTGAATGTTAGCAACTGGACAAATTGAATGCAGCGGTCAAGGAAAAGCGACCAGAATTGGTCGATCGTAAAGGTGTCATTTTCCAGCAGGACAATGCTAGGCCGCACACGTCTTTGTCCACTCGGCAAAAATTCATGGATATTGCTTGGGAATTGATGTTACACCCACCATATAGCCCTGATCTCGCGCCATCGGATTACCACTTATTTCGATCCCTGGACAACTCCCTTCGTGGTAAAACTTTGAATGACGATGACGCTGTAAAATCTCACTTAACTCAGTTTTTGGCCGAAAAGGATCAGACTTTCTACGAGCGTGGAATTTTCAAGTTGTCGGAGAGACGGCAAAAGGTCATCGAACAAAATGGGAAATACATTACAGATTAAACTTCGTTCCAAGTAAAAACAAATTTTTCATTTCATTGAACAAATCGGCAATTACTTAGTTGCCAATCCAATAAATCGATTTCAACGGTAACGGGCAAGTGAGTTGTTCAAATGGTGACCATAGGTTGGATTGTAATAAAAGATTCTGTTTCGACTTTGTCTCCTCTACAGATACGAAACGATACTATTTTCAAGTCACTTTGCATCGCATCCCTGCATCCGACGTTTCCGATGCTCGAACCCTGTCACTGACCAGGGAAAAAACATTCGTTGCGTTTGTTCGGAGGAAAACCTCTGTGACCGGTGAATCGAAGCGGAAACGCTCTTTTCGCCGATCGTCCGCGCTGTGTTCGTGTTTGCGTTTCGCGGTGAACGCGTTTTCCGTAGCGGCCGACATTTTTTTCGCCCGGTTTCCCGATCCCCGTATTAATTGGCTCGTAAAAAAACGTCGGTTACCTGGCAAACTCGCCGAAATGTCCCGATGATTTTTCGCCACCCACTAAACCCCTCCCGCCCCTGCTTTTATCCCGCGAACAGCGCCGCCGGTCCGCGGGATAAAATGTCGTCAGCTTTATTGTGACCGCGCGAAATCGTTGATACCGAAATTCGGATTCTTCGTATGTTCTCCTGGCAGACGTCGATTGAATAGTTCAATTAAACGGTGTCGTTCGGATAAATGTTCCGATATCAACGCGATTACCGGATACAGGGGTTTCTGAATAAACTTTTAAATCCTTTGAGCGGACGCGATGGCAGAAGTCCATCGTATTTAAAAAAGAAATATTCTGAATCGTCGAAACATCGGTGCGCCATTCTTCTTTGTATTTTTCGAAAATTGTTTAGCGAACAAAAGCGACATTGTATGCAATGTTGTGTCTACGTTGCGTAGTTGTGTGTTCGATCTGTGGTGTCTGCGTTGATGAAGCTATCAGGATAGGTCAGGGTGTTTATGTTTGCGTTTAAGTTCATTATGAAAACAGTAACCCTGCAAGCGTATAACGTTTTGCACGGTCTTAAAAGGTACACAGGCTTCTACGAATTAATAGTGCTCGGGGTGTCTGGCAGAAATAATATACGAAGTACATACTCGCATCGCGTTGAAATTATTCGCACATTATAAATTTAGATTTCAATCGAGACATAAGATCACCGACCGGTGACTATCTGTGGTTTGTAAACAATAGCTCTTAATATGTTATTAGATGTGACTAATATTGTTTCGAAGGAGAAAAATTAACGAATTATATAACTTCCCAGAATCTTTATAATTTAATTAACACATTGCGCGCCGAAAATCACCACTTAAAATTTCCAAAAAATAAAAATAATTTAACTGATGCAGTTGAAACTGGAAATTACGAATTTGTCATAGCGAATGGTATATTAAGCCTTTTGATAATCGTAAAATTGCATCTCTTCGAATATATTATAAGAAAAACGAATTTTTGAAAATTAATAAGAAAATTAGTGTTACCCATATGCAGGGCTGGGGAGAATTTGAAATAATTTCATATAAAATAGTAAACATTGAAATATTTGCATAAGGAGATGCTATTTGTAAATACTGTTTCATTCAATGCTTAAATGAAATACTATTTGGAAATACTATTTCGTGAAATGTTTAAATTGCGATAATACTATTTACTATTTACACTCGGATTAATTTATATTTGATAGTTTATAAATTTAGTTTATTTATATTAATTTATAATAACATTTAGTTTATGCGTAGTGTTTCAATTTCTCGTTTCCCGATATTACCGCCAGGTTATTAATGTTGTACGTTTACATAGATTTCTTGTGTTGTCAATCAGTCAGTCATGTCCTTTGGAAACAGATGTAATATAAAGCTATATCATTATGTACATTAGTCATTCTGTGTTTTAGTAATCCCATTGACGCGTACAATGAGTTCCTCAGAGACGAAGATATTGCTGGTACTAGTTTTACAGATAAGAATAGAAAAAAAGCTCCGTTGATACCAAATACAAAATTCTTTAGTGTTAAACAAGGTGTAACGTATAATAAAACCTCTAATATTACTGCAAAATATTTCATGTGTAACAACGAAATCAAAGTTTATTTAGTTTTCAACATCTAATATTAACATCTCAACGAAATTCATTAAAAGATAGTATATTCGAAAAGTGTGTTCTGTTTAAAACAAACAAGGTAAATCAGTAACTCATATAAATTAATCTTCTGTAATGTTTCCAGTTATTTACACAGAAAATAAACGTCTTACGTTATCGATAATTTCAGTCATTTACAAACAATACAAATGTCTTATGTTATAAAAATCTAAAGGACAAAAATCTCTTATTTGCAATACTATTAGATGTAATACCATTATTCTAAATACTACTCTGTGAAATATATATTACTATTTGATGAAATAGTATTATATTCTTATATTAATTATTATATTAATATTGTAATGAAATACTTATTTCACAGTATGTTCTATTTCCATATGTAACTACACATACGAGATAACAATATATATATATATATATAATTATAATAATATCTATATTATAATAACATTATAATATATAATAATAATAATAATAATAATATTATAATAATTATAAATTATCTATATTATTATAATATATATCTATATTATATATATATATATACATATATCTATGTAAATATTTACATACTATTTACTATTTCATATTTACCATTTTCTCCCAGTCCTGCCCACATGTGACCGACGTGACACTCGGCGTGTTAACAGTAAAACGAACGGCGAGAAAGCAGCGATATCAAATACTTTCCGCAGAGAACACGGTTTCGGTGGTTGTAACGTGGATCGTGCTCTGAGAACTTTGCGAGGACGAATCAAAATGGACTAGAGACCTTTCGCAATAAGCTGATAAGCACTGACAAACATTTCGGCACACTCTCGCGTAGAACGAACCGTTAATGAATAATAATTGCAGTGATTATCGAATTTTCCGGCGGACGTGAGTAAGCGGTCTTTGTTTACCATTGTACCGTATAACGGAGCACAATTCCGCCATATTGATTGGACGTCGAGCTTGCCCCTCCGTTTGAAGCGCGGACGGGGAACGGCCCGGAGAACGCTTTTATCCGAATCAAAATTCGGGGGCTCTCGTTTATGGTACTGTTCAATAATCGTCCATGCATATTTCACCGCACGCGCCAGCAAATCTTTAAATGCACTATACCGCGGAGCAAAACACTCGCGCGAGTTTAAAGCGGATTTGATACGAGCACGCCCGGGATACGGTCGGGTCCGACCGGGGCGGCGTTATTGGCGCTTCAAGCATTCACGTTATCGTGCCCCGACCGCCGTGCCGTTGTTGTTAATATGCCTGCATAAATATTTCCCCTGCTATAAAAGAAAAATAATAACACCCGCTGCGGAAGCCTCTGCTCCCCCGGCGCTTTTACGCTGGCCAGCTACGTCCACGGGGAAAACAAACCTGCCCCTGGAATAATACGTTTTTCGAAATTTTGCTATTGTACTCGGATACCTAGGGCATGTTGGAATACGTGTATTTTTAGGGAATTCTATACTGCTTTCCTGCGCGCGAGTCACTTTCGGTTGAAACGGTTATAAGAAGAGACCGGACAAAATTGAACTCGTTTGCTTTTAAATTTAGTTGTCTTATCGTGAAATTCTGACATTTCCGTGGTTAATCTCGATGCAATTTCTAATGCGATCCGATCGCGTTTAGATAATATAAAAAAAAAGGAAATTCATTTTCGTAGCGAATTAGAGTTTTAATTATCAAATGATTCCCCAGCGAAATTCGATTTGTTGTTTCTCAATTTATTCAAGTAGAAAATTAACACGATGTTTTAAAGTGCACGAGTGTACGAATTAAAAGTGCATTTGTTTCGCAGAGAGAACTTAATTATCAATTTATTCTCAGTTTAAATTGTAGCATTTTTGCAATTTATTCGAAGATAATACAATTTCTAACGCATACGACTATACGACTATGCCAATTCAAAATGTGACTAGATCGTATGAATATTATACAGGCGTTTGAAAGGTCGTATAAAAATTAATTTGTTTCATAGGAAACTTTATTATCGAATTGAAAGGCTCGTGCTTGAATGGAGCCAGTGTTCAGTGAAACTGATGAGATGCAAATTTTGAAAGTTCAGAGGCAGAGCTTTTGAATTAACGAAGACCTTTTAGTATAATCCCGCATTTATCTCTGAAATCAGCCTGTAGGATTAAAACAACCTGTAACGGACTTTTAAAACGCCATTATACGATCAGTCTTTGCAGCCGTTTAATTGGAACCACGGATTTCGTTCAAGTGCAACAAGTTTCAATTTTCCCTAGAAGATTGATCTTCGTACATTTGCAAACTTTTTGTTTATTCTCGACATAGTACAACTTCGCTCGGCAACACTTCGTTAGCATACTAATTCGAAAAAAACGGACGTGTCTATCGAGTGAAACATGCGAGATTACAGCTTTTATTTCTTCCAAATAATTCTGCAATAATTTGCGGGCTCTTTCGCTTAGTTTTAATATGATTTTATTACATCGCAATCCGATAATATAAACAAGATTAAAAAATTTAATGAAACGAAGTGAAATCCAATTATTATATAATTTAGAAAAGCACTATATATATATACTACTATATATATAGTGCTTTTTTATATTATTTATTATATTAATTATTATTATTATTAAATTATTATATAATATAGAAAAGCACTATACATATATAGTGCTTTTTTATATTATATAATAATTGGATTTCACTTCGTTTCATTAAAGTTTTTAATCTTGTTTATATTATTGGATGTTTAATATCTTGTTTATAATATCGGATAAGCACTTTAATGTGAGCTTGTACTATTTGTGCTTTTTCTTTAGAAAAAATGCAATCCGCGGCTATGTTTACGAGTTATTAACGAAAACAATGATCTGGATGAATAACGGGCGAATTCGGCTGGTGCGAGGCGATCGAGCCAATCAGCGAAACTGGGCTTCGTGCATTCGTTGTCTGGGCCGCCACGCGCCAGCCGAGCTCGCTTCTCATTGGTCAGCGTTTTCCGTTAATAACACGTAAACAAACCTATGGATTGCATTTCCGCTAAGGAAAAAGTTACTTCAAATGAAGAATCACCCCTTTCCGGGTGATAACATGATTATGAGACATCCTGTATATTAATTACTGCATCAATTGAGCCGTTTATTGTGAAAGTGGCATAAGTCACTTTGTTTTTAAGTCGATATATTTAACTTTCGAGAAGATTTACTTGTATTTGTTATCTCAGGATACTGATATTTTTCTCAGTATAAATGATTTCGTACAAACATTAAAAAATCACCACTTTTCATTACGGTAAAGTGAAATATATATATAATAATAAAGTAAATATATATATATATAATATAAATAAATATATATATATATAATAACATATTATATAATATGTATATTTCACTTTACCGTAATGAAAAGTGGTGATTTTTTAATGTTTACACGAAATTATTATTATATATATAATCAAAATAAACGGCTCAATTGTTCGACGAAAAATCGGATAAATCCCGTTTAGTTGCACGAGTGTCGTTAAGGTCGAAAAGGCATTAATTCAAAACATTTTCGTGACAGCCGTCGTGTGTCGGCGAAAGCGTTAAAGGTCAAACATCAAACCGATAAATCCGAGAGAGAAGTTCGATCTCTCGATAGTTTTATTCCACGAACGGAAATAATCGTCAGGATGATTTCGCATGGGAGCCGTCCGCTTGTATCGTATCTATATCAACAGTGAAGAGGGTGGCTCGAGGGTGAGGGAAAGGGCGCATTTGCATTACATTATCGAAGCTAGATGTGGACGAGGTGGAAGGGTCGCGGATCGTTGCGAAACGGAAATTATACAAGGGATCGAATTATTGGTCGCCTCTGCGACGAAGAATGTCCCCCGCCCCCCTCTTAACCACCCCCAGATTCCACCCCAATTCGAATAATCCAAGCCTGCGAACTCATTTCCGGCGTCCATCACGCATGGGATTACGAAACGTAACGAATGACACGAAAACTTTCGTAGCTGCGCTCGAACGACCGTAGCGATAGCGTTTTCCTTTTTTCTCCCTGTTCGCCGACCGAGAATTAGATTTGTGGATTTACATTAATTTCGTGGGGGCGCGGGTGTGGCCCGGAAAAAATGGCGACAGGCGAACGGTTTAATATCGTCCGGGGGCCGCGACGCTTTTAATGTGTCGCATGCTTTATCAATTACAGAAACGCGGCTAAAATAAACGAGCTGATGGTTTTTCTTCTTGTTTTGGCTCGCAAATGTACGCCGCCTCAGGGCAAGGTCGAATTAATCCTTCGCGGTTTGGGGTCATGTACGGCTAACGAATCCCGGCGAGCAACCCTCGGCGGACCCAAGCTCCGCTTCTTTGGTCCAAGACTGGTTTTGGTTTAGATAGTTGATTCGGACGCGTCCGAGTTCATAATTTCGTACAGAGGTTTCGGTTTTCGGACGATTGGCGTTACTCATACTTTGCAAAAATGTTCGCTGGAATAAATTGAGTGCGTTCGAAATATATTCAGTGTTTGTTTAATATTTCATGCATTGGAGAAATTTATTGGTATTATATTTATTGTATTATATTATAATATAATAATATAATATAATATAATTTATTATAAATTATAATACAATATAATATAATTTATTATAAATTATAATACAATATAATATAATTTATTATAAATTATAATATAATATAATATAATTTATTGTATTATATTTATCGTATCCAAAGTCTTCCAATAATTTATCTTGACATTTTCGCCGACTAATACTTTATTGGCCAAAAGATAAGAACAATCGTTATCTCATTCGAATTTTATTTGAAATATCATTTATTCTAATCTACATTTTAACTTGTTTTTTCAGTGATGACAATTTTGAATGAATCGCTTTTCAACAACGGTGCTATTGCGTTAGATGCGAAAGTTATGTCCTTGGAATGCATTTGTATTAATCTGCGGTATCCTGATAATTTTCGACTATTGCAACTGATACGTGTTCACATTAGTGTTATGTATTGTGTAGTATCACTAAAGGCTACGTGTTTACAACAACGCGAAATGTACATTTTGTCTTGAAGCAAAATTTAGAATGAATAGTCCTCAGATTGTTATGTAAAATAAAAAATAGTCACAGTTAATTGTAAGAAACATAAGTTGGATGAAGTAGTCTTTCCTCGTTTTCTAAGTTTATGAGAGGGTTGAAGAATGACACAACCTTGACAAGGGAACATCCCCTTATAATACAAAAGATTAACGTCTACAAAATGTTGGCAACCCCGGCTCAGATTAAAGCATATCGAATCCCCGTTGCTAATCCCATCGCACGAACAACAACAACAGACTGGTATCAGAGCTGTTGGCAATCAGTGTTGCAAAACGGCGCCGCGAAGGGTTAATTTCTGGTTTAATAACAAAGATCGTCCGCCGCGATTATTCCTGTTTGGATGCAACGGCACGATCCGATCGGGCCAATAAGCCACGTTCGAAGATATCGAACTGCCGGAATTACCGTTTCAGATTGTATTTATATTCAGCGAGCGTCTGGCTGATAAAGCGTCGAGTAGAATATTCAATCAACTGTGGGGGGGGGGGGGATGCGGAGAGAGGGTGCAGGCAGCAGCAGCAGCCAGCATCCCGCCGGCAAGATGCTGAAGGTGACGGTGAAACGATCCCGAGCAACCGTGGATAGTAAGCCTGTTGATCGACGCTGCTTGCGCATTCCTCGCGAGGACTAAAGGAATAATGTCGCCAATAGCAAGGGTAAACGATTCCCCGCTTTTTGCGTATTTACGTCGGCCATGGGGAGCGAGACGGGTAATTAGATGTGAAAGTCACCCCTTCTCGGATCTCCCTCGGTTCTCCATCTATCTTCATTTCGCCGGCGATTTGCACGCCCGGAGGTACACGGACGTGATTCGATATTCTTCGTTTTTTAGGGGAAAAATGTGACTTCCTCTATTTACTTTAATGTTCAACGTTATTGGGAACTCGAGCTATGTACAGTAATATCTCTCGGAAATGCTCGGAGGTCGGAATTGAAACCGGCAGATCTGAGAATACTAAGTCGCGATTCTTCGAGCCTTGCGGCTCGTTTTCGTAGAAACTCGGGGAAGTCGGCAAACAAAGGCAGCGGCCAGCATTAGGGTGTACATTAACCTATTTGCATCATATGGAAATATGAAAAAAGGCCCATATCATCGAAAAAATTTTATTTTATATTTAAGTGTAAAATTGTATAAAAGTGAAAAAGAATCACTTTTCAGCATTATTTGGTAGAAATTTTGTTCAGTGTGGTAATATCTGAAATGTGGGATGCATATAGACACTTCACAATTTTCACATTAATTCATTTTTTTCTTCCCACTCGAATTCACTATCACTATCATCACTATCGCATCTTGTTTCTCTAATTCGTCTTCTTTTTAGCGGCCTAATTTTTTCTGCACCACAATCAGAAAAACTGCTTTCAGATTTCAGAATTCCATCCATTTCTATTTTTAAGGTTACGTATAAGTTTAGTGACTAACAAATTTCAGTATCTGCACAGCACCGGCGATAGTGATTGCAGAGATAACAAAGAGTGTGTGTAGCAGTTATCAGTATCGGTGCTTGTCTCTGTGATCTTATACTGTGTGTATTTTATTAATTAAATATATGGATTCAATACCGAACGCAGCCGCGTATATATACGCTCCGGTGATAGTGACCAGGAAAATCGAGCGTATATATACGCTTATGATGCAAATGGGTTAATATGAATACAATAATTTCTCCCGGAAATGCCAAATTTCGGGTTGCTGTGAATTTCCTTGTGCTAGTCCTAAGCCTATGTAATATTCGAATAATATTGAATAAAATTAAAATTCGAATCGTGTCATGTGGTCTCTGAATTGTCTTTGAATAGTGGCATGTGGCCCATGAATTGCCTTCGAATCGTGACAAAAAACTAGAAATAAAAAAATTAAGTCATCGTTTTGGCCGTTACCTTTTCTTGCCGACTATTCCGAGTCACTATAATGATGGCCCAGACAACAAGTAAGTCGCGGTGATATAAACAAGGCGGCCGTTTTGTGCATGAATTGCGGGTCGTTCACCTGGGCCGGCGTCGAGCTCGACAGCTGAGCACGACGTTGTGTACAAAAACTAACGTTGCGCGAGCGTTCTTATGCACCGACCCAGGTGACACGAGTAAAACTCTAAAAGAGCGGTTTGAATTTTAGACAGATGTTTTTTTACTCCATTAAAATTTAATGAAGCAATATATTAGGTCTACCGGAAAGTTCTGTCCGTTTTTGAATTGAAATATAACACAATTTTCATACATTTAATAATATTTATTGTAGAATATACTTTCCATCGTTACTTATGACTTCTTGCCAGCGTGATGGCAACTTGTAAATGCCATTTTTAAAAAATGATTTATTTTCAGAGGCGAAGAGCTCAACTAGTGCTTGCTTGACATCAGCTTCAGTTTCGAATTTGTTTTCCTGTAAAAAGTTTTGCAATGAGAGAAACAAGTGATAATCGGAGGGTGCTAGGTCTGGGGAGTATGGTGGATGCGATAGAATTTCCCAGCCTAGCTCTGCGATTTTCCGACGAGTCGCCAAAGCAGCATGTGGTCTGGCATTATCATCGGTAGCCACGTTTTCACGATCGCGTCTCGCTTAATAATGACACGAGACATCTTTGTTTCAGTTTATTTAGGAGAGTACATGTGCGTAAATGCAATGATAAAGAGAGATAGTCATATATGTCTCAAATCAACATGTGCATATGGATTGGAACTTGAAGTGACACTATCGGACAGAACTTTCCGGTAGACCTAATACATCTTAAATATTTATTTCCGTTCTTATATTGTGATATAGAAAAATCAAATGCTTCGATTTGATAGAAATGAATAACATTCATATGTTGTAAATTACATTTGAAATCTTCGTTATGAGACTGATTCGTTATTCTACGCGAAAGGGTTAATACGTCGACTATAATAATAATGTCATGAGACATCTTTGTTTCAGATTATTTAGGAGAGTACATGCGTGTAAATGCAATGATAAAGAGAGATAGTCATATATGTCTCAAATCAACATGTGCATATGGATTGAAACTTGAAGTGACAATATCGGACAGTACTTTCCGGTGGACCTAATATTTAGTATAATCGTGAAGTGTTCGTGACACGAAAATTTTTTAACATTCTATTGATTTTTAGTACTATTAAATTTTGATATGGGAAAATATTGGAAAGGGACATATTGTCTATGCACGTACCTGTTGCGACGTACATTATTTTTATAGAACACGTAACGGGCTTACGGCTCGTACATTTCTTAACGTACCATTGATTTTTAATTCAACTCTATATAGAAAAATATTGGACAGCGACACGGGCGTGTTGCGATATACTTTATTTATAGTAAACAGGTGACGTGCTAATGGCTCGAACATCTTTTAATCTTCTATCGATTTTCAATTCTACTGAATTTTTATACGACGTATTAATAGAATGGGACAAAGACATTTGTTTTTAGCGGAAACGTAACTCTTATAACGCGCGCATTCTATTTATTTTTCAATTCTCCGAAACTTCAACGTGGCGAAATACGGATTTATTGAAAGGGAAGGTACGAGTAATTAGACCCTCTATGTACTCGGTAAAACCGTAACTTCTAATTGAATTAAGTCTTTCGTCGTTTACGATGTTGTACAGCATAGCGAAAACTTCAAATTGAATTTAACAAGTATAAATATCATTCTATCCACGCAAGGCGAAAGCAAACACAACTCTGCGCTTATGAATATTTAACTTTTCCAGCAAGCATACATGAAGCATACACGTAATCTTGCTGGCATAGTCGCGAAATAAATTATGAGGCGGTAGTTTATAATAAACTTACATTTTCTAATTTATACGTACACGAATAACAACCTTAAAATAAATGCAACACCGTATTAAATGTTGATCAGACATTTGGACCGGCAGGGACCCGATCGTAATTCGAGACCTTCCTCGATCGATCTGAAATTTACGTTTCACCTGGGCAATATTTCCGGCCGCTTTAAGAGGAATCGTTCGGCCGTTGGTTATTTTATGGAGTCGCAGATCGAACCCCTTGAATGTTCAGACCATCGGCAATAAAGTGTCGAGTGGAAAAAGAGCTAGAGTTTCTATATCGAGATCAAAGATAAATCAACGGGCAATCGTTACTAACCTGAACATCTTTGGTGAACTGGTTGTTGCAGTAGATGTGGATGGCCGAGAATTCTCTGACCTTGTCGAACTCGAACTTGATCTCGACCGGCTGTGTACGGGTGTCGTTCCTCCAGCCGACCCAACCCTGCGTGCGATCGTTATCGTAATATCCCAGTTTGAAGTTGTCGGGCCCCGTTTTGCCGTCCGTCAGCTGGCCCAGGCCACGGCGCAACTCCCCGTCCCATACCCCGTCGTAGGTGACGTCGAAGAATTCCCATCCATTACCCCTTTTATCGCCCTGCGGCATCGAGTAGGATACCACCCCATCTAAGGCAAAAAGGTCAAGGTGTAAAGTCGGTGCCCGGTGGTTGATGGCCCACCTTTTAATGACTCGCGTAAAAGCCGGGGCTTTTGTCAGCGGACATTGTTACGATCGCTTCGAAGGGACTTCGATTCGTCGCGAAACGCCTACTCTGGGAGAAGATAGAAATCGTCAACTGTAAAACTTCTCCGCTTTTATTGGCAATTTCATTGACAGGAGCATTGCGAGTACATTGTTCAGATAATTGTGAAATGCAAGATTCGTATTTCGCACTTATGTGAAATAATCTTACTCGTTTAACCTTTTAGGTACGGCTGAATTCTGCGCGAGGCTATTTCTCTGGACGGTAGAGTCTGATGTGTACTGTAAACAGTCTGATACTGTATATACAGGGTGTCCCAAAAATGTCTCGCAATCCGAAAGTGGCGGGTTCCTCAGGCCATTTGAAGCAACTTTTTCCTTTACAAAAATTTTCTCCGAGGTACCGTTAACGAGTTATTAACGAAAAACAGTGACCAATGAGAGGCGAGCTCGGCTGGCGCGAGGCGATCGAGCCAATGAGCAGAACTAGGCTTCGCGCGCTGCTTGGCTGGGCCGCCTCGCGTCAGCCGTACTTGATTCTTATTGGTCACTGTTTTTCGTTAATAACTCGTTAACGGTGCCTCGGAGAACATTTTTGTAAAGGAAGAAGTTGCTTCGAATGATCCGAGGAACCCGCCATTTTCGGATTGCAAGACATTTTTGGGACACCCTGTAGACTGTTGTAAATCGATGCGAAGACAAAAGAAGTGTGAAACAATGCATATGAAGACGATTATTTGGTTCAAACGATGACCGAGTGAGCTACTAGAGCAAGCCACTATAATGGCGCGTCGTCCAGAGTGATGACATCCGCGAAAGCCACTATAGTGGCGTATCGTTCTGAAAGATGATATCCGCGGAAGCCACTATAGTGGCGCGTCGTGCCTAAAAGGTTAATTGAAATGCGTTAAAACGGCACTTTACACGGTATACAGTAAGACCCCGCTTAACGCTGCTCTTCTTATCGCTGTTTCAGTATTACGCGGTAGTATTGGGGTTCCCCTAAATCGTACACTGTATTGTGCAAATGAAACGGCCACGCACCAACCAAAAGCGGTGCACTATATGAGCCGTTTATTTTGAAATTGGCATAAGTCACTTTTTTTTTTATATAAAAAGATATCGTTCAATTGTAATTAGTGTTACCATTGACTCAATTTTTTTGAAAAAGTGACTTATGCCACTTTCACAATATATATATAAGATGCGTTCATACTGTGACTGCGACTTCGGGGAATACAGTTGGAACCTTTATCCTGGACAAACTAACAAAAGAGTGTTGGAAATATATATATATATATATATATATATATATAAATAAATAAATATATAAAAAAATATATAAATATAATATATATTTTTATATTTGTTATATATATAACAAAAGAGCGTTGGAAATATATATATATATATGTTAGTCTGTCCAGAATAAAGGTTCCAACTGTATTCCCCGAAGTCGCAGTCACAGTACGAACGCATCTTTCCCGCGTTCACTGATCCCCATTACATATTTACATATGTACGTGTTAGGTTGCCTCGTTTAACGCTGTTTCGTTTAGCGCTCGAACTTATTGGAACGTATCCCCCGCGTTAAGCGTGGTCTTACTGTGTATTATAAAACAAAAAAATACATTTAACTCGTTGGACGATTTTCTTAGTATGAAACTAGTTTTAAATGCATCTCTGGTTCGTCAAGAATTTCTCATATATTTTTACAAGAATTTGATACCGGTCGTAACGAACATGGAAGCTTCATAACATCGAATCAAGTTAGAGCAGCAAGGTACACAGTTGGCTCTTTGGCAGACGGCTGAGTTAGCATGAAATTCACAACGGTTTGTATTTCCAGAGGCCGCCGCGCGCGTAAACACGATCGAAGTGTGTAACGCAGCCGCGCAACCATCCGTTCGGCTAAACGTTTAATTCGATGTTAATCCGTCAAAGGAAGAAAGGGATAATTGTGCAAGCAAGATTCCGAAAAGCAAATTTGCGCACGCGGCCACGGCATAAGGGTTAATGGACAGTCCGGCGAGTATTCTAAGCGGTGGCAAGTTCTACGAAAATTGGAGAGTGCAAACAGCTTACCGCTCCAGTAACATCCGTAGAGCTCGACCCGCATGCAAACCGTCCGCGTGTGATGGCTGTAGGGCAGAAAACGGATCTTGCTCGCCCACAGAGGCGGCTCCAGCTCGTGCTTGGACTCCAAATACGTGTTCGTGTTACCCTGTATTACCTGGAACCGTGGAAACGGTGGTTAAAGACCAGGACAATTCCGGTCTTCGGGCTACCCTTTGAGTTTTGCTGTAACCCCCGACCACCCCACCCCATCCCCCGCTCGGGAAAACATTGATTTCTTTATTCCCCTACAACGGTCGGCACACACTCCCGCCATTCGGAGCCAGTGGGACACCTATTGTCAGAGACACTTCAGCTTTGCTTGACTTTATCGAACCGTCGAGAACTTACACTCGGCCGAACGAATATAGCGAATTCGCAATTCAATCGAACCACGCACCTGGACCGATCCCGTCGGATTTCCACCATCGAATTCAGGATCTATCAATTAGTAACGATGTGCAAAATGTTCGCCAGAGGGAATATCTCGAATGACAAATTGCGTAGAGTGTGTGGGTTTTATGAGAACATTAATTTTCTTAAGTTCCTTAACGCTGGATTTACGAAGCATAAAAAACAGCTGTTCTATATTAGTTTATGAAAGTAACAATAAGACGTTTATTCTATGTATATATACATTTATTTATTACTTTTAATAAGACATTTATTTGTAACAAATGTTATCGTAACATTTGCCGTTAGTAATATATAAATTGAATAAATGACTCGTAAATGTAGCTTTACGATATGAATAATCGCGAATTAAAAAATTAGTGACCCGTCATTTTGACGGGTTCCGTTAATCTAGTGTTAATAAAAATAGCGAGCAATTCCTTCGGTTATCTAGAAGGATTCTTTTGATACTATTTCAAGATTTCTTTGTTAAACGAATATTTTTCATATGTAATCTACTCAGTCTAATGCAATCCACATACTACACAATAGGATTATCTTATGATTACAGTAGTTCACGATTAAATTTCTCTATTTCCACGCTTATATTATTAATAGAATTATATAAATATAAATAGATCAATTATTAATGAATCTATTTATAATTATAATAAAATCTATATTATAAAGAATCTATCTATAGATACATAATTATAAACAGAAGTATAAATACCAAATTGTTTCTCATTTCCATAGAAACTGTAATTACCGTAATTATTATACTATAAGGTAAATCAGTAATCTAGCACAAGTCGAAGTAATTTTAGTAACAGTTTCGCAAGAATCTTGTTGCAGTAAATTCTCCCTAATTGACGCTCAGATTGTACACAAAAATGGACAATTTGAGAAGAGGAGACACGATTATTCGAGCCTCGCGACTCGTCTTTATAGTTACCGATTGTCAACAACTATAAAAATTCTTATTTATTATAAATAATAATATAATTAATAATATATATTAATTATATATTATATATATATAATTAATAATATAAATAATAATATAATTATTACAAATTCTTATTTCTATAAAAATTCTTTATTCTTCTTGCGACTCGTTTTTATAATTACCGATTGTCAACAACTATAAAAATTCTTATTTATTATAAATAATAATATAATTATTATAAATTCTTATTTCTATAAAAATTCTTTATTCTTCTTGCGACTCGTTTTTATAATTACCGATTGTCAACAACTATAAAAACGAGTCACGAGACTGAAATAATTGTATCTTCTCTTCCCGAATTGTCCATTTTTGTGCGCAATCTCAACACGAATTAGGATGAATTTATTGTCATAATTCACAAATTCTTCGACGACGTCAGCTAATTTGTACCTTCTCTCTGATATAATTGAAACGCGCCGAACCCAACCAGCCGTCCAGAAGCGAAGAAACTCGCAGAGCATTTGTTCCTTTGAGACTGTCTAAACGTTCTCCGGCGCTGTTCAAACATTTACCATTCGCCTCCTTTGACTCAACGGGTAATCCGGTTGACGCGATCAAAAGTGCAACGGCCGGTCGAATGCCGGTGTATCGATCGGTCCACAAAGCAAAAACCGCAGAGCATTTGGATCGGTCCCTTTGCCGGGACGCGACCTTTCAACGCGTCGCGTCCGTCGTCGACGGGAAAAAAAACCCGTAATCGGCATTCGCGTCAAGGTCATCCTTTCGCAACGCGCCGGAATATCCCGTCAAAGCAGCTCCCGTCGCGCTCGACGACATTTATATCGCCGTGGAAGTCGCGTTTCTACGCCTCGGCACATACTGGAATACCAGCGTCTGGCTTCGGACATTCCGTCACAGGACGGACATCGCGTTCCACCGCATCAGACTGGGGGCTAAGGGCTAATTTCATCCCACATTCCACCACGTTAGGTATGACGAGGGGGTGAGAGATCCGGAGACGCGATGGTCGGAGGGAGAGGATGCACAGGCACGAAGGCGGATCGAGCAACAATGAGGGACAGAGACAGAGGAATGACCGTGATGGGGTTGGGTTAAACGTCCATCGCCCGCATTCTCTGATCCTCGTCCGGGAGGCGACCATATTCCGCAATCTCTCTCTCTCTCTCTCTCTCTCTCTCTCTCTCTCTCTCTCTCTCTCTCTCTCTCCGTCTCTCCCTCTCTCTCTCTCTCTATTCCACGTCCGTCTATCTCTATCCCTCGATTCTCCACCACGTTTCCGCCTCTCTGTCTTCTTGGAGCGCGATGCAATATTGATTTCACGTTGTGGGTTTATGAATAAAATAAGCGGTTTATCTGACTTTGGCACGGGGTGGACGGCGCGCAGAAAGCCGAAGGTGGAAAAGGGGTGCACGGTCCCAAGAGATCACGCGAGCTGGCGTTGCCCATTGCGAGCAGATAACCAGGCATAGTGGCCCCCCTGTACAAGTCCACGTACATACGTATATACGGACAGGTTTCCGTCTGGTACCGGTGCCGGTCCGTGTGCGTGGGTGTGCCGGCTATCAGGTTGTTGTGTGCGGCGCAGCATGCAACACAGTTGCGTGACAGAGCATTTTGCGGCGGGCACGACACATTCAGCGCACGTTTCCTACCCCAACGTACACGTTCCGTATCATCGGTCGGCCTCTATCTCTTTACGGCGCGGCCGAGCATCGACTTCGACTACTGTTGCCGCTCTATTCCCACGGTGGCCAGCCATTCCTTTGCTACACCCGCGCGCAGCGTCGCTTCTTTCGATTCGTCTGCCTCGACCGCGCCGGCTTGCCTGCCTGCCTGCCTGCCTTTTGCCTGGCTTCCTCTTCGATTGTTTATGCGAACGGATACTTGCGGGCAAACCGTTTTTGCTTCCGGTTCGTAGGAGATTCCAGGGCCGGGGGCAGTCGATCGGGCACGTTTGAGGCAAAGGACAGAGATTTTAATGAAACTTTTGGCTTAACGGGGAACTAGTATCGGCTTTTCAATGTTACGTTGCACCTTTCTGGATGAACGCTTTGTTTGTTCCGTTTTCAAATTTTGATCACAGTGTATATTCTGTTACATGAATTATTAAGAGTCTTGAATCATTAAGATCGCTTCCTAGAAGATGTCTGTAATTATTTTCTGTAGTTTGCTGTCGCGTCGGGGATTACTGGACATTTTTCGAAAATATGATAGATTCTTGGCTTCGATGGAAAATCGTCAATTCATTTTCGAAGCTTTCATCAGATGGGAAATCAGATGGGACAATGTCCGATGAGGAAGCTGGATGAAGAAAATTCCCTATTCCAACGCTAATGACGTTGTTTTAGTCCAGGAAGCTATACAGGGTGTTCCACAATTATATTAACAGCCGAAAATGTGGGGTAGCTGAGGTCATTTGAAGTAACTTTTTCCTTTGCGAAAATGCTATTTGCGGCTTTGTTTACGAGTTATTAACGGAAAACACTGGCCAATGAGAGGTGACGGTGCTAGAGAGAGAGAGAGTCCTTCCCGGATTTTTTTTACTACATAACAGTGATATTTTCAAGAAAAACGCTGTTCACCTTTACTTTAGAACGTCTGAAGAATATTTACTAATTTTTCGGACCCGAAATAATATGAAGTTTAACCGTGACAGCCGTTTTAATTTTCTGGTGTGCATGACACCTTATGTGTACCATATGAAATTTTTATGCAAGGTGTACAGTGAAGATTAACTGCTTTTCTAACAGTAAAAACTATGATAAAATGTTGTTGTTGGAGGATGCTGTAGACAAATTTTTTAGATTATGCAAAAAAACAAAACTTATTTGCGATCTGATAAATTTAAGCATAGCGTTAGCTACGTCACCGATTGTAACTAATTAAACACGTTACGATTAAGGTTAAATATTCTTGCAAGAATGTTTTATCTGAATCATCTTTCGTCATTTTTCAATAAGAAGATTACGTCTATCGCGAGCTTACGAAGCAGTTTAAAATACTGACGAGGTGATAAACAAAAATCTTTATAACGTTTTATCGAATCATTCTCTCGAAGAAAAGTTATTTCTTCTGCTGCAGAATCAAAATTGTTTCCACTTGCGAACAAAGGACGCATTCTCGGATCCTCTGTTTTAATGATCATCAATTCGATCACATTTTACCTAGTGGCAGTGACGCTTTCGCATCTCACGTTTAAACCACTCGAAGGCAAACCTAAACGTTCTAAATTTCGTATATGAACCGTTTATTCTGGAAGTGGCATAAGTCACTTTTTTCTTTTTTTTTTTAAATGAAAAGATACCGTTCAATTGTAATTAGTGTTACCATTAACTCGATTTCTTCGAAAAAGTGACTTATGCCACTTTCAAAATAAACGGCTCACATAACTCGATACACCGACTGAACATCGTTTTTTTAGCGTAAATAAATAATTAAGGTTATCAATGTTTAAACCTAACCCTTGGGCCGATTGGTCCACCCTCGACCCAGACCGACCGCCACGCAGGTCATCGTTTCCGCCGAGAAACTGCCGCTTGGAAAACCCAACCCAAGGTGAACCCTTACCTCCTGGTCGGCGTGTACCTTACTGAACCCCGACTGGCAACCCACCCCTACGTCTGGGGTCGATTCTTTCTCATTTCGGGCACCCTGGGACCAGCGCCGGTAGCACGTTACGCCATCAACGCCGCCACACTTTGCACTGGCGTAGGAACACACGTTTGTTCCCCGAGAATTTAATGAGATTGCAAAGCGCGCACAGAATTTAATTTCTCGGAATGGATCTCTTAAATCCATCGCATGCTGGGAACGATTCCTCCGAGCCTCTGCTCACGCTTTCCATCAACCTTGGCGTAAAGTCCTGAATTGCGAGGTTCCTTTTCTTTTTCGGCGGTGGACTTCGTGGGAGGAGATTGATACTTTGTTCGTCACCGGGAAATCAAATATGACGACTGGATATTTTTTAAGGAGCCGGATAGAAACTTATTTCTCCGATAATTCTGATAAATAATGATTTATATAAATATATAAATAATATAAATAATGGTGATAATATAAGCAATGATCTCTGATAAAAATAATTCTGAAAATAATGTACTGAAAATAATGTACTATTAAATTCTTTCAATTTCTGTAATGTTTTCAATTTTATCTACTCGTTTCTTTTATAAATGTATAACATTTAATAATAACAAATGTATTGAATTTCCGTATGGATGCGCTACTCTCCTTGGGGATGAAATTTCTCCTTGTTCGTCACCGGGAAATCAAATATGACGACTGGATATTTTTGAAGGAGCCGAATAGAAACTTATTTCTCCGATGATTCTGATAAATAATGATTTATACAAATATATAAATAATATAAATAATGGTGATAATATAAGTAATGATCTCTGATTAATAATTCTGAAAATAATGTACTGAAGATAATGTACTATTAAAGTCTTTCAATTTTTCTGTAATGTTTTAAATTTCATCTACTCGTTTCTTTCATAAATGTATAACATCTAGTAATAACAAATGTATTGAATTTCCGTATGGATGCGCTACTCTCCATCCCTCGGGGATGAAATTTCTCCTTCGAACAAGAGAGAACACGTTTTAAAAATGTAAATTTCAAAGATTTCTTGAAAGAATAGATCAGAAAATATCGGCTATTTTATAATATATAAACGCAATTCTATAAAATTCGTTTAACATCTTTCTCAATTCTGAGATAATTTAAAACTGAGATAATTGATAGATCGCAACCAGGTGCATCGTGTGGCTACAGCAAAAATGAAAGCAACAGCGATAAAAACTTAAGGAACTGCGACAGAGAAGTTCGGGGCAATAAATAATTAATTGCAACGCGCACGGTAGACGACAGCCCCGAAATAAGAAACTTTCGTTTCAGGCAAGGTAATTTGCAACATTTTGTACGGAATTTCGCACGCCATATAAATAGGGAGGAAACAATTGCGTTTACGACGTGACGACCGACGCCACTGAACGGATGCACGCCATTCTTCGAAGTATAGAGGGATATTAGTTTTCATTACCCCAGCCGTGAGACCTTCGAAACGCTAGACGACCTTGCAATTCTACCTGCCGCACACTCACACATACCCACGCATACCGTAGGACCGTCGCGCGTGCCCTTCTAATGCAATTTCCTGTTACTTTTACTTTCCCCCTCGGCTGCAGGAACGCGTGCGTGCCAACATGCGTACGCCCTAGTGCATGCGCACGGGGGTCAAGTGTTAAGCGCCGAGCAATTATCGCTGATATCGATCTGCGTTATTGTTCGAGGTTTCCTACGGTTCACGGTCGAACCCGAGCGCCCCGTGTAATTTGTAATTTTTAACACCGGCCCCCGTTCTCGCGCCCCCAGAAGTTTCGTTTCCGAAACTTGTTTCTGGTGATCACGACTAATCTGTCGCTCCGATCGGTCGCGTGACTTTTTACTCTTTTTATTGAGTGGCAGCAACTCGCGCACACTCGATTAGGCGACCGGGCTCGCAAGCAGATAAAAAGAAAAACAATGATTTCTTAGATGCAACCGATTGCATACGATTAACCCTAATACGCTGCCCAGAAATGGCTGCTCTAAAGATCCTGGGATAATGCTTCATCCATTTTTCTCCAAGCACCCGCAAATTCTGGCACATTCGTAATCTCGCGATTCGATGCAGTTTATTTAACACTTGCACGACCGCGCTAGAAAGCTCAGAAATTTTCATAAAATTGAAATATTTCATTCGATTAAACAAAAATTATGAAGCAAACTTATATGGCATCGATTACTTCTTCAGCATTCGTACCTCTTGCAAATCTTAATCAAATTGAGCAATCATTTTTAATTTGTCATTAATCATCCGTTCGGTCGTCAACCGACTGAATTTAAAGCGGGGAGATCTCCTCGTTCGGTTGGCTAAGTGTTAATCTAACGAACGAAGAGAATTCTACTGTTTCAGAGTAGCTGCGAGTATAAAAAACGCATCCGTTTCATATGAAATCAACCACTGTCTTGTTAACGTTTCGACAGAATCCGGAGCTTATTATTTGGCTAATGAGTTTTCTCGAAATGAATGCGGGGATTCCAATTTGGCAGTCTGGTTCGTAATGAAATGAGGCAGCAAACAAGCAATAGAAGAAAGGAACACCGAAGTATTGAAGTACAATTTCAATTGGTTTATAAGTCGTACATGAATCGTGAAACATTCATGCAAGTACATATTTATGAAAGTAATTCTTGCCTTATGCAAAACGCAGCGCGTCATTTACATTCGTTATCAATTTCAGCGAGGTCGAGTTATAATTGATCGTTAAATTGGTTAAATTTTCGAAAATCTGAGGAATTGAGAACTCAAAAAAAATATATATATACATACATATCGACTTATGTTAGCCCACTTGTAATAAATTTCACTTGGAATGCTTCGATGTTGGAACGAGCGGTTCTTGCTGACTCGTTCAGCACGTCGGATCGGATTAGGCAAACATTGTTCCAACATTCTCGGAAAGAAGGGAACGCCGAAGTATCGAAGCACTATTTCAATTGGTCTATAAGTCGTACATGAATCTTGAAACATTCATGCAAGTACATATTTATGAAAGTAATTCTTGCCTTATGCAAAACGCAGCGCGTCATTTACATTCGTTATCAATTTCATCGAGGTCGAGTTATAATTGATCGTTAAATTGGTTAAATTTCCGAAAATCTGAGGAATTGAGAACTCAAAAAATATATATATATATACATACATATCGACTTACGTTAGCCCACTTGTAATAAATTTCACTTGGAATGCTTCGATGTTGGAACGAGCGGTTCTTGCTGACTCGTCCAGCACGTCGGATCGGATTAGGCAAACATTGTTCCAACATTCTCGGAAAGAAAGGAACGCCGAAGTATCGAAGCACTATTTCAATTGGTCTAGAAGTCGTACATGAATCTTGAAACATTCATGCAAGTACATATTTATGAAAGTAATTCTTGCCTTATAATCAACATAATTACATTAACGTATATCAATGATAACTTTGTTTAAAGTTGCGTGGGGCCACTGCCAAACACCATAATCAGGTCAGGGCTTTAAAAAAAAGTTATTCACGGAGTACGATTAAGTATATCGAAATCGAAAGACCAACTTCATCACGCTTTATGTATATCCATCTCGTAGACGTGGAGGTTTCCGCGGGACACGTTAAAAATTTCATCTCGCGCAGTTAATAAATCAGCTGTTCCATCACAGTTTCCGGAAACGTTCTTCGAAGACCCGCGGAGATCTCGAGCTCGCGGTGGCTCGAATTCATTCGCGAGGTTCCCGAGGACCCGAATGACGTCTGGCTCGATCGAATTTCTTTTCCCGCGGCAGCCGACGAAAATTCTTCGAGAAACGAAGTGTATTTTCGTCAGCGTCCGGTTATTGGAGGATGGTTGAGAGATGACAAGATGACAACAAAAACGAGACTGTTTGTACGGTTAATTAAAGATAACGTAGTTGCGAATGAATTTATGGAATGCCGATCCAAGGGAAATATTGAATTAAATTTTCAAATATTAATTTTTGAATGTGAAATAAAAAGGGTACCTCGGTGAAAGAGACCAATTAGTAATAAATTGAAATGCCCATTTCTATGACCTCGCTATTTTCGTACCGGTCTGTGAATTCGTTCGGCCACAAAATGTCCGAACGCAATTACATCAAATTACTCGGACTAAGCACCAAGAAACACAATATGCAGTTTCAATTGAATCGAGCGCTAGCGCTGCATAGCGCGCGGAGATCTAAAGAGTGCAAAGAATGCGTCGGCGATAAGTACATATTATTAAAAATGAGCACGTCTCACGGAAAGCCGGAGAAATTGTGACAAGGACTCCGAGGAGGAGCCTGATACCGTTAATAGCTCCGAGCACCGGGACAATATGAACGAAGGTACCCGGCCACGGCTTCTTCTGTGCGCTTCATTCATCACTAAAACGCTGTAAAATTACATTGCGGCCTGGGTAGCCGAGGGCGGATGATGCGGTTCATTTTTGAATAGGGAAACCACGCGGAAAGGCTCGAGAACCAATTGTTTTGCCTTGAACGAGCGTTATTATTCTCCTTTGGAATCGCGATACCCATTCCGTGCAGATTGTCATGGGATGCGGGACAAAAGCGGCGCTTGTCATAATATCGCCATTGAAGCGTGATTTTTCTGCTCGAGACGAGCTCAATGTAAACATATCTCAATTATACGGTGATCAACTCCGGCGTTGTTCGAGCTCGTGAAACTACCGTTTCATAAACGTGCAAATATTCTTCGTTCATTCGATTGGGCCGTTTCGCTGCAAATATAAATCTTCGGTTCTGTCGTATCAGTTCGAAATAAACATGACAATCGGGGCATTCATTGAGAGAGCGAGCTAAGATGGGAGGATCATTGGTTTGGACAAAGTCTTTATTGAGACTTCTGGAAGCGTATAATTGAGGAGTCGACTTGCAAATAATTCGATGAATAAGTAAATTGCCTCGGCATGGCGGCATTCAGAAATTTATTATTATTGAAAACATTCGATTGTATCGCGTTCTCGTATTAATTTACATTTTGTATCTTCTTTGACACGCACACACACTGTTCGAGAATTTGTTGCCAAACGAATTATCGAATATTTTCTTCGAATACTGGAAAAACGGGTCGAGAAATTAGCTATCCTCGTCGCAGCTCGCCGAAAAATTCGACGAACCAAACGTCCACCATTTAAGATACGCGATTTTCAAGCACCTATAACTTATGCTCATGACCCTTTTTGCTTATCAGGCCGGCGTATAAAGGAAAATTATTGTGCTGGAACGTACACGTCGCTTCCCTAGCTTCCTAGATGATCGTTCCCGTGGACTACTTTCCCGCAGCGCTATTGGATTTTCGTTGCTCAATGGAACGACATGTTTAAGAGAACGCTTTACTTATTCTCCCGAACTAAGTCTCTCTAACTTCGTCTGATTACGTTTTACTGGGGCACGGATATCACGTTTCAGGTCAATCGACCGTCTTAAAGTAAAGCAAAAGGAACGATGGAGGTTTCTAAGATGAGGCTACTGGAGAATTAGAGATTTCTTCTGATGTATCATTTAATTTAATCTCCACAGCTCGAAACTCTTCCTGTAGTTTCAATCCTCCGTTATGAAGCTGCCGGTTCTTCGGAACGAAGGATTGTTTGCAATGATCTAGAACTTACGAGCGAACGTATCCAGGCTAGACAAACCGACACGAAATGCCAAACTCATGATGAATATTTCACAGATAACCTTCTAATATTATTAATTTGATATGTAATTATTAATTTTTAAATATTATTAATTTTTTCTAAGTCGAAATATCATTTATATATTCCATTATAAAAGTCTAGAAATGAAAGTAAATGAAGTCGTGCCACAAGAAATGTTAAGAAACTAACTGTTAATTGTAAGGAAATCGATAATCTAGGATTCGTAACGTGTATATTAGGTGATAAGTACGACAACTATTGTTAGACTGATGGATTAGTGTTTTGTGTATATGTTGAATTTGAGGAAGTTCTAGACGTTCCGAAATTACCGCACCACAAAGACGAAACTAAACCACTGTTTCCTCAACAAAACAACCATTGTTTCATTCTATTTGAGAAAATTTTAAGGAAACTATTAAGGAAAATGGTAATCAAATGAGAAAGATATCGTAGTGCAAAGCGTTAGTGAAATTTATATCAGACATAGTCCTACGAAAAATATTCGATACATATTTTTTTATCGGCTATCGTCAGCAATGATGAGGTGAAAACGGCATTCAAAGTTGGGAGCTAAAATCACGTTTTCAAGATGTCTCGGAGACTAAGAATTGATCGAAATTCAAATTTGTTTCAGCTAATTTAAAAATTCAGCCAATATATCTTGCAATTTGTATTAATTGAGCCGTTTATTTTGAAAGTGGCATAAGTCACTTTTTCAAAAAAATCGAGTTAATGGTAACACTAATTACAATTGAACAGTATCTTTTCATTAAAAAAAAAAAGTGACTTATGCCACTTTCAAAATAAACGGCTCAATTAATACGCTTCAATGAAAATCCGAATAGGTGTTCTTTGGTTCTAAATAGGGGATAATTCCTTAGATTCTTGGACTTCCAAAAATCGTGCATACTTCGTTCGACTAGCTCAGAAACATTGCACAGAGTGTTCCCAAAAATGTAACGCAATCCGAAAGTGAAAGGTTCCTGAGGTCATTTGAAGTAATCTTTTCCTTAGCGAAAATGCAATCCGCTGCTTAGTTTACGAGTTATTAACGAAAGACAGTGATCAATGAGAGGCGAGGTCGCGCGAGAGGCCGAGCCAATCAGCAGACTGAACTGCGCTCGTTGGCTGGGCCGCCTCATGCCAGCCGAGCTCGTCTCTTATTGGTCAGCGTTTTCCGTCAATAACTCGTAAACAAAGCCGCGGATTGCATTTTCGCTAAGGAAAAAGTTACTTCAAATGACCTCAAGAATCCCCTACCTCCGTATTTCAAGACATTTTGTGAACATCCTATATATTCCACTGAAGAGAACGTACATTCCATTGTCAACTTATTTTCGGTTATATCTTGTTGTGTCCCGTAAATAAAGTAGGGGCGGTTTTTCATGCGATCGCGCGATCGGCGTAATTGGACACGCGAGTTCGTCGACGGGGTTGGAACTAGCGTTCAAGGGATGGCTCCCTTCGAATCGCTTAATTCGTCATTATCGCGTCACGCGAGCAGTCGGCCCGGGCTGTCAGGTTTTCTCCGCTGCTCGTGACGCGGGAATTCCGTGTGGAAATCCGATAATTACTGAAAGGGACAAGCGGAAGGTGGGCGATGGGGTGGCTGCGTGAGAAGACGAATGCGTGCTTGACCGGTTGACACGCAACCGGCGTTGCGTTGGATCCGAACGATCCCGGTTCTCCGCGTAAATCACGAGCGTGCACACGCACGGCAACGTTTTCAGCAGCGCGGCTATAGCGAGAGACGGAGCGAGAGAGGGCCCGGGGGGTGAGAAATTGTGTGAGAGAGAGAAGCGAGGAAAAAATAGGGGCGGTCGAACGGGGCGATATTGCAGCCGGTGTGTAATTTTAGTTATAATGTTGCACGCACAGGAAACGAGGCGCATTAGTGTAACGTTGTCCGCGCGGGAAATAATTCGGCGCCGTCACGGAATACGCGGCGTTGCCGCTTTATCACGACCGATTGTTATTCTAACTGGAACCGTAACTGTTTCTAATGGGCCGGATAGAGCGAAACGCGTTTCACCGGAAACGAGATCCCGCTCGCTACCGGAGATACTGCGGGGCGAAATATCGAGCCGCGCCGCGCGGCTCAGCCCGGCCCGGCCCGGCCCGCCGCAGCCCGACCCGGGAAATCTAACCACGAACGAGCAACGCTCGAGTATTCCGAAGGGTTTTTCTGTAACTCGTTGTTACGTGAGAGTGGTAGCATCTTGAAATCGCGGAAAGGATCTTGTTAGCCGCGAAGATCGCGTGAGTGGAGCTCTGAATGCAGGCTCTGATATTTACGGGGTGATCCGAGAGGAATTGAACGCTCTCTCTCTCGGAGCTTTATTCGGTGGATTCGAGGTGCTTGAAATGTTTATTATCATAAATAAGTGTGCGCTAAAGTTCGGCGCTGTGTCGGTGCGATACAGATCTCGCGTAACTGTTCGACAGACGTTTCTTTTTATATCGAGGAACGATCGTGTCGGAGAAATGGAAAATGCTGTCGAAGTTGGCGTTGAAATGTCTATTTTAGCAAGCGTCTCGGAAACGGTTGGACGAGTGAAGCTTTCAAAGGACAGTTTGCGTGCTCATCGACGACAAAGTTTTCTGTGCGAGCAGAATTTTTAGCAAATAATACGTTTGAAAAATGTATTACGATTTAACCCTATAACAGAACGAGAATAATTGCAACGAAGAAGAGATAAGTAGAGAAAGTTGAACGTAAAATATTTTAAATAAGAAGTTGGCAAACCGTTACAAATGAGTGGGTTAGAATCATAGTGACATTTTCGAGAATTTATGTATTAAAATGTAATCTGTACATGCTGAAATGTTAAAAAGACAAGTAAAATAAATTATATAAAGTTACTATAAACTAACTTAATTTTAAATTATCTTAACAATAAATTTGTTCAGTAAATAATATACATGTTAGCAAACAATGGCACTCCTTGTTTCTCGAAATGAGGAAAATGTGACTTATGCCTCTATGATTCTAATCCACATGTACCATAGTTCGATGAATCAGTGTGACAGGAAATGTATAATCAAAGTATCGCTATTATTATACGCATTCTAGATATTCAATAATGCATGGTGATTTGTATACCTAACATTGAATTAACGATTAAGTCGAATTGAATAGTAATGCCAAATTATCATAATTTACGCTGTACAATTGTATCGTAAATACCATAAACTGGAAAATATACGTCTCAGAACAGTATCATAATCACCCACGCGGACATAGTTTCGGTTAACCCTCGATAGTTTAGCGGTCAACGTATGGCGAGAGCATGGTCTATCCAGGGCCGCAATAGTAATAATCATGTGTCTGGACTATAATGTGTTTTGGCGTCAACACCTCGCTTTGTCACGTCTGGAGAGATTCATCGACAAGATTTCGAACTATATTCTTATGTTACTGAAATATCAATTGAATTGAATTTAAATAATTTCTTTTTTATATTATAATATTATATTTATATATTATTATATATTATTATATAATATTATTATAATATTTTATTTTAATATTAATAATATTAATAATATAATATTATATATTATAATAATATAATATTAATATTATTATATATTATTATATATTATTTATATATATATATTTATATATTATATAATATTTATATTATAATGAATATAAATATGAAGCGAAATATGTAATTCATATTTAAACTGGGGCAACCTCTATTACTTCTTTCGAAGACAAAAATATCCGTTTTCCTGCTGTCTACTAATCTTCCTCTGTTTGTTAATACCTATTCATTTATTCTTTCCTCATCTTCTTACGGTTTACTCTTTCACCATTTTTCACGTCTGTGCTCTTCTTTGTCCAAATCCTACAGCAATTTTTCCCGTTTAAACTCCCTAAAAACTCTCCCGTCTTTCTTCCCAATTCCACTTCTGTTTACTTGTCCTCATTGTACGTCCGATGGATTGCGAATTACTATGGAGTTAAAAAGAGGACTTTAGAAAAGAAACTTCAACCAAACCTATAACAGGTCTAGTGGCAAAAATATTTTTTATTGTTATTAGAAACGTCTCAGTTTGTGTCCTACAGAGCAATAGATTTCCAATTTGACAGTTTCTAGTATATTCGAGACGAATAAGCCATAGCTCACAGAAAACAGATGCTTCAAACTTTAAAACGAGTCGAGATGTATAGTAACTTCTCTCTAATTCGCGCTCGAATTGTGCACAAAAATGGACAATTTGGGACGAAGAGATACGATTATTCGAGCCTTGAGTTTCGTTTTTATAGTTGTTGAAAATCGGCAACTATAAAAACGAGCCGAAAGACTGGAATAATCGTATCTCCACTTCCCAAATCATCCATTTGTGTGCGCAATCTGAGCGCGAATTAGGGAGAAATTACTGTATCAATGTACCACCCTTATTCACGAAATAATAACATTCATATATTCGGACACTTTCTGCAGTCTCGATAAATAGAATTCGCATTCCATTAACTTATCGATCAGTAGTCCCGCATTGAGGCTGAACAATGACTATCTAAAGAGGAAAATTCTTATTACTTTCAGGTCGGGTCACACGAAGCCGGCCGACTAAACTGCCGAAGAGCGGAAAAAACCGATACGCGAACTGTTCGGCCACCCCCGCAAGCATTCCATCGTCGCAGAGAGTTTCGTGATTAAGTGACGTTTCGATATTCAACGCGTTTGAGTTCGCCATGGCAAAATCCACCAGGTAAAAAATGCTCATGAACGGCGTGGTGACCAGGGGGGTGCTGGGGTTAGTGGGCGGGAGGCGAATCTGCCGTGGAGGGTCAATGTATTCCGCCGGGAAGCATGATTAAGAGCCGTTTTAAAACTGGCGCTGTACACGAGTACGCGTCGCTTCCTTTGAGAACGAAACCGGGTCACTCTGATTAATTGAAGTTTTTGCGAGAACCCGCCTTCTGAGGAGGAGGGCCCGTCCTTTGCTCCCGCTCGTCAAATTAAAATACGGGTAATTAATGTCCCGCCGCTTTTTCTCCGGGGACAATGATTATAAAATGATATCTTTCCGGGCGGCTGGCGCTCCGATATAAAAACGAGGATTACGTATATGCGTATACAAGGTGTCTCATAAATGTTACGATCAAACGAATTCGCTAATTCCTGAGGTCATTTGAGGAAACTAATGGCTCAATGAAAATGTCCTCCGACGCTTTCTTGACGAGTCGTTAACGAGAAACAAGGGCCAATCGGAGTACAAGTGCACATTCGACACCATCGCGTCACAATTTGTAGGCCTGCCATTGGTTAGTGACTTTCATCAGTAACTCGTTGACAAAGCCTCGGAGAACATTTTCGCTGAGGGAACAGTGTTTTTAACCTTTTAGGTACGGCTGAATTCTGCGCGAGGCTATTTCTCTGGACGGCGGAGTCTGATGTGTACTCTACAGAGTCTGATACCGTATATACAGGGTGTCCCAAAAATGTCTCGTAATCCGAAAGTGGCGGGTTCCTGAGGCCATTCGAAGCAACTTTTTCCTTTACAAAAATGTTCTCCGAGGCATCGTTAACGAGTTATTAACGAAAAACAGTGACCAATGAGAGGCGAGCTCAGCAGGCGCGAGGCGATCGAGCCAATGCGCGGAACTGGGCTTCGCGCGCTGGTTGGCTGGGCCGCCTCGCGTCAGCCGTACTCGATTCTTATTGGTCACTGTTTTTCGTTAAT
Organism: Megalopta genalis; assembly: GCF_051020955.1. Classification (NCBI taxonomy): domain Eukaryota; kingdom Metazoa; phylum Arthropoda; class Insecta; order Hymenoptera; family Halictidae; genus Megalopta; species Megalopta genalis. The sequence continues at coordinate 22,373,975 of NC_135013.1, read as the reverse complement.
AACTCGTTAACGGTGCCTCGGAGAACATTTTTGTAAAGGAAGAAGTTGCTTCAAACGATCCGAGGAACCCGCCATTTCCGGATTGCGAGACATTTTTGAGACACCCTGTAGACTGTTGTAAATCGATGCGAAGACAAAAGAAGCGTGAAACAATGCATATGAAGACGATTATTTGGTTCAAACGATGAGCGAGTGAGCTACTAGAGCAAGCCACTATAGTGGCGTGTCGTTCTGAAAGATGACATCCGCGGAAGCCACTATAGTGGCGCGTCGTGCCTAAAAGGTTAAATGACCTCAGGAATTAGCCATCTCATTTGATTCCAACATTTTTCGGACACCCTGTACGTGTATATATATCATGAAATAGGAATATCATGGCACTCGCATCGTTCTGCTGCATATCCACGCACCGGTTACGCTTTTTTTTGCTGGCCCTCTTCCTCCGCGGAGGCCCGCTATTAAAAAGGTGCAATGCCCGCCTTAGCAGCTTACGTTGCATTAAATAGAATAACGAGTCAGAAGGCCAACGCAAAAAGAAGACGGAAACTGGAACGGGAAGTACGTCAGTGCTCATTAAAAACTATCATGATGTAGGCAAGGTAAAAACGCAGTGGGATTCCGGGGATTCAGGCGTTGGTTGCGCCGCCGTCATTTTTTCGCATACTTCTCGCCTAACGTAAGACAGAGATAGGAAAGTTAACGGCCTCGACGTTGCGAAATGATTAAAACGGATTCGGAAAATACAGAGTGCCCGGCAATAATCGAGAAAATTTTGCATCTCCTCTTCCGTGGAAATCATTCTTTAGAGTTTGACGAGAATGATCTAGGCTGATAACGACTGTGTAATTATAGTAATGATTTTCGGTCTTTCTTGCTTCGCGCAATCGATCGATTAACCTAAATAAACTTCTTTTATGTTCTTTGAACTCAATAATACAACATCTCCATTATTGCACGGTTTAAGTTCGACGAAAGAAGAGATTTTTCACGTAGGAATTTTTTGTTGTCGCAACTGCTGAATTTTGTGTGCGGATTTAAAGTTGACGCATTTTTTATTTTTTTTTTAATAAAAACAGGCTCTTTACTTCAAACTACAGCCATTAACATGAAAACTTGTACTGCATTCTTGTTAATACATCTCTGCTCGTACTGGAATTTTTTACTTCGAACAATCCGGTCGCTGTAAAAAGCAAGGTTCTAAAACGAACGGACGCATTTCATTTTATAAAATTGAAAAAATTAGCACATAGAAATGTAAGTTAGACATTTCTAGTCCCCAGAAAGTTACCACTAAAATGATTCGGAAACTTTACCGACGCAAACAGAAAAACTGATGCGGAAGAAAATGAAAAATAAAATATATAAAAATAATATATTATTTATTATTACATTATAATATTATATATATATAATATAATATATTATTATTTATTTTTTAATAATAATAATTTTTAACGTACGTGGCGGGCCATCTACCGATTTGTTTTTAAATTATTATAAAAAGAACTGTTCACAAGAGCGATCAGTAGCTTTGCTCTTCTCAATAAAGCCAAAATCGTTGCAAAATTTTAAATGTTTCTTTTTCTGAAAAGACATTTGAAAAGAAGGGTCCACCCTATACATAATAATAGAGTAAAGGCAATCAGAATCGTCCGGAACCAAGATCGAGATTTACGAAGGCAACTTCGTTGTTTGAAACGACGACTTCGAATATTACATTCTCCGTGGAGTACGTCTCCGTTTTGCTCGCATTAATAGTTCAAAAGCCGGCGTGCCCCGTTTCTATCTCTTTCATCTGTAATAAACAAATAAATCTGGATCCAGGCGGCGGGCGGGTCGCTATCTTTTCATCCCGGGCGCGCATCTCGCAACAGCATCAATAATTCTTACGGCAACGAAATCGTCATTCTGCCGGCTCCGGTCGAATAAAATCTTTTTCGTGCCAAAAGGCAGCTGGCAGTGTACCGACGGTAAAACAACGAGTGGCGGCGGCTTTAACCCCGGTCTAACCGTGCAGCAACGAGCTCGCCCATTTCCCGCAGACTGCGGTTTGCAAATTGCACGGTGTTTTCGCGGACTTACATCGCCGTGGCCTCGGAAAATCTCGTTGAATCCGGTTCGTCGATGGAATCTAACCGCCAGAAATCATCCGGAACACCGCGGCGCGCCGGTTAATTGCGATCCGGTGCGACTGTTCGTTATTACACCCCGGTTTCGGTGAAAAACCGTCCTCCTTCTTGCTCGAGAGACGGAAAGGAGAAGCTAGTTGCGGCTGCCTGGAGCCTCAATTACGAGTCTTTTGAAGTTGTGCCAGTGGCGTCGTCGGTGCCATGATAATTATTATCACGTGTTACGACGCACACACGACCCGGCCAACAACAAGAGAAATCTCCTAAGTGTGGAAGCCTGTTAGGCGTACGATGCCGGCGAACAGCTTCCCATTAGCTCCATTTACACGGCGACAACGGAGATAACAATGATCTATAATTTGAGAAACGAGTGTACTTAGCTACTGCGAACCCGAGCGAAGTTTTCGTATTGCCTTTCTGACAGACATTCTGATGCTTACAAACGAGGGAAAAGTCGGCGGATAGAACGCGGCGGTATAATTAGCGAAGAAAATGAAAGATTGGACGCGTTCGAAAGCTTGGGGAAAGTTGTGGAGTGAAAGAGAAAGTGTGAGTATCCGTTCGGTGAAACTACAATAAGGGATAACGACATAACCTTGACATAACCTTGACGTAACCTTGACATAACCTTGATAAAACAGAATTAAAAAGTGTGACGATACAGTTGATTGAGTTCGCACAGATCGAGTTGTATGCGAACATAACCTTGACATAACCTTGACGTAAACTTGACATAACCTTGACATAACCTTGACAAAACAGAATTAAAAAGTGTGACGACACAGTTGATTGAGTTTGCACAGATCGAGTTGTATGCGAACATAACCTTGACATAATCTTGACAAAACAGAATTAAAAAGTGTGACATAACCTTGACATAACCTTGATATAACCTTGACATAATCTTGACAAAACAGAATTAAGAAGTGTGACATAACCTTGACATAACCTTGATATAACCTTGACATAATCTTGACAAAACAGAATTAAAAAGTGTGACATAACCTTGACATAACCTTGACAAAACAGAATTAAAAAGTGTGACGTAACCTTGACATAACCTTGACAAAACAGAATTAAAAAGTGTGACATAACCTTGACATAACCTTGACAAAACAGAATTAAAAAGTGTGACATAACCTTGACATAACCTTGACAAAACAGAATTAAAAAGTGTGACATAACCTTGACATAACCTTGACAAAACAGAATTAAAAAGTGTGACATAACCTTGACATAACCTTGACAAAACAGAATTAAAAAGTGTGACATAACCTTGACATAACCTTGACAAAACAGAATCAAAAAGTGTGACGATACAGTTGATTGAGTTTGCACAAATCGAGTTGTATGCGAACATAACCTTGACATAACATTGACATAAACTTGACATAACCTTGACATAACCTTGACAAAACAGAATTAAAAAGCGTGACAATACAGCTGATCGAGTTGTATGCGAACTCTGTCTGATAAAGGAACCAATGCGTCTAGAGTTTTCTGAGCTAAATCCTTGGAAGTGTTAGCTGCGCTGAATGGACCGAAAAGTAAAGGATCACGCTCGCCAGTGAGTAATTAAAAAATTTTTCTGGCTGTTTCATTAAGAGGTCCGAGATGCCGGATTAAAATTCGCCGGGTCGGATCTTGAAATTCGTAACTGGTGACTGCTCCAGGAATGGAAGTTCTTGAAGAGCTGAACACTTACGCAGGTCGTTAACGTCGGAGTTTTTGTAGACGCAAGTTTTTTCTTTCACTAACAATCTTCCAGGTCAGAGCACGTGGAAAAGGTGGATGAGAGAATTTATCGTTGCTTTCGACGACGACGACTCGCCGAGAACGTAACAATTAAACGGCGGGTGTTTACGTGAATTTGCATGTTCATAATTTTCAATGAAGCCGATGTAAACGGCCTCGACCTATTATTAATATTCGGATTCAATTCCGAAAGAATTTCGAAGCACCTGTAATTAAGTTAGCGTGTGCGATGCGCGAAGAAAGTTTGTTCTCCCGAACACTAATATTATCCGTCAGCGTAATCTTATTTGGACTTAAGCGGACTTCCGTCGGATAAAAACGGTCCTCCACCAACCGAACATTCAATTATCGCCCGTGTTTTTCGATTTTGGTGTTCGATCCGTTGTAATTGTTCAATTTACAAGCAAGATGAGAGTTCTAACGGGCAAGCGAGGCCGAGCCGTTGTCGAAGAAAATGAAGAAGACGATTCCTCGAGGCCGATAATTGGGACAGGTTGATCGCAAATTAGTGAATAATCATGAGGCCGAGGCTGGAGGTTGATGTTTGCATGAAATCATAAGGTTGAACACGTGACGGAGGCGACGTCTTCAGAAGCCGAAGGAAGTTGTACAGTCCCCGGGTGCATTAGCGCCGGCGCAAGTGGTCTATCAATATTAATAAGGCAGTAACTGGACAGCGGAAGTATAGAGATGGTCGATAACCAATTTATTAAAAAAGAAAGGCTCGCTTCTTCAAGAGAAGCTGGCTTACAGGTTTATTTTCTTCGAGAGTTACGAGCCCTCCTGCAGAATGCAAGACCTCTCTCGGATGCGCTGCAGTTCTTTTTGCCTCGCAAAAGATTTGCATTCGACGATAGCATCCGCCGACTTTTAATGGCGCAACAAATATTTTCAGGCAGCTGGAAACACTTGATCTATTCGGCTTCGAATTATTTCTAATTATCAACTTTGTTTTATGATGTATAGTGTCTTTCACCGTATCCGATATATTGTTTCAGAGATGATGCTGCTTCAACAGTCTTTCTGGCTGCCGATTTCTATTCCAATTTCATGCTGGTTGGTGCGTATGAAACGTCGGATTTTTAAGTGAATATGTAATACTGCATATCTTTTGTCAAAAGCTGTTTATTTAATCAAAATATGCTCCATTTGCATCAATACACTTTTTCCAGCGAGATTTTAATGCATAGATGCCTGTATTAAAGAAATTTTGATCTTTAAAATCGATAAACTCTGATATGGAATTTTTCGGACTGTCTTCATTTTCATACTGTTAACTGGGTGCTGCAAAATTTCATATTTTAATTCATTTAATTTTTCAATTGTTTTGTACGACGTATGCGGCCGAGCGTTGTCGCGGAGACATATTAGGCCATGCCGATTAACAAGTGATGGGCGTATAATTTTCAATTTTTCATGTATTTCATCAGTGTACTGGCAGTACTTTTCGAATGTAATTGTTTCGCCAGTTCGAAGGAACGAGTAGTGAATTACTCCAGTCACGTTCGTTTCCACCGATGCTTTCAGAGCGTCATTTTTCGCAGACGTTTTGGGTTTCCCACGCGGTTCATTTTGTAGGGAAAAATCACCAGATCGAAAATTTTCAAACCAACTGCAGAGCTTTTGCAGCGTTATTACCAAGTTTACACTCATACAAAAAAATTACACACACACGCGAATATCGATTGAATCCATATCCTTACGAAATTCAAAACAAATAACAAAATGGAACACTTTTGAGAAAATCTTCTTTGTTGAAATGTGACGACTATAAACGAGGTTATGCCAAAAATAAAAGCATAACGAGAACAGGGAGACAAACGTTCACATGTAAAGAAAATCCGACATTTCATATGCACCAACCTAATACGATACAAAATATAAATCCTGTCTTTACGCCGGTTCAGTAACTCGATGAAGTACAGTAATTTCTCCCGGAAATGCCAAATTTCGTTCTACTGCGAATTTCCCTGTGCTACTCCTACACCTATGTAATCTATTGTTACGTCGGCGTTATATACAGGGTATCCCAGGTTTTAATGTTGAAACTTTGTCAATATATTCTATGGCACAAAATAAGAAAAAAATGTTATGTAAACATAGGTCATATAGAGCGTTATTAAGAAGTTATAACAAAAATTCAGAATAGGAATAGTAATCAAGTAAAAAAAAAATAAAAAATAAAAAAAAATCTTCGATCGATGTCAATCATATATTGTCAACAACGGCTATTAATACATTTCGAAATGTATTAATAAACGCAGCTTACATAAACACACAGCATGTGCTGATCTATTCAAGCCAATGCTCGCAGTAACAGCAAGTTGATTACTATTACTACTACTATTATTATTACTATTATTATTACTATTACTACTACTACTTACTATTACTACTACTACTACTACTATTACTATTACTATTATTATTACTATTATTATTACTATTATTATATTATTGTTACTATTATTATTATTATTATTATTATTATTATTATTATTATTATTATTATTATTATTATTATTATTATTATTATTACTATTCCTATTCTGAATTTTTGTTATAACTTCTTAATAAAGCTCTATATAACTTATGTTTACATAACACTTTTTTCTTACTCTGTGCCATAAAATACACTAACAAAGTTTGAACATTAAAACCTGGGACACCCTGTATATCCGTTCTATGAGTTTACCCTGGGTGCAAACGAACTTCATGGCACCGCCAGAAGTTTGGATCAACTTAATAGAGGTTCGATGACTCTCGATAAGTTCAATAAACCAATTGAAATGCACAGGTTACTTTGTATCTGTAGACGCTTCGAGGCACCTGAAATATAATCATGTTCCATTGAGAATTGGTGCGAAAAGTCTCCGTACCGTGGTTCCACATTGTTACATAGTAGGAAATTCTCCATCAGCCTAAGTATCGTAAGCACCGAATCATCATCTATTCAGCGTTCGCAGCTGACGGTGGTGTCGGTGTCGAAATTAGAGTTTACATAAAATTACAAAGCGGCGCACGCGACTTGGCCGACTATAGGGGATGGCAGGGCAAGACCGCAGTCCCTTGGCACGTTAATCCTGGGTGCAGTTGGTGCATCAATATTAATAAGATGCTAACCGTCCGGCAAAGACGCGCGGAGACGTTCGATCGGTCGGTCAATTTCCTCGGTAGTTGGACGAAGCTTTTTTCGCCGGGCGACTTTCCGAACGTATCGTCCGCTCTGGTAGCCAGCCTCGTAAACCGAGACCGGGATGGTTCGTGCATTAATGACTGTCACGTCACTCCGGAATTGTACCCGGGGGAACAACGCCCAGCTAAGACTTAAAGCGTCGTAACAGCAACACCGACGAACTCCATAAACACCGGCGGACGTAAAGAGACGATAACTTGAACAAAAACGTGTCGTGTCGTGTCGTGTCGCCCTTGGCGAGCTTCTTACGAGTCTCTTAGAACCGAGCTGCGCCGTGTACATCGGGGGCTCCACTTTCAACCGGTACTTGTTAAAACTGTTCTGGTATCTATCGTCCCACTCGTTCCGTTGTAACGCGCTCGGTACTTCGATAAGCTTCTTAATTGGATGATTAATTCATTTTGAAACTTCCTTAAGAGCACAGGCTCCACCTGTATAGCTTCCAATTATATCATCAGTGTTTTAATAGGTAATCTTGCCGTGTAATGAGAAGAAAAAAAGGAGTGTTACGCGGACATATTTTCCTTAACTTTTATCCGCGGAACGCAGGGACAGGAAGTTGCAAACGATCCAATTTGCAGTTTCCTTCTCTCCTCGCGTCCGGTAACCGTTGTTCGTGATTACTTTAATTCGGTAACCATTTCGTAATTGAATTTATGGCACGACGTTATAGCTTCCTTCTTAACGATTCCAACGATTATTCTTCGCTGAACGTAATAATAAATTCGGAATCTCTCGGAGCAGAAGTCTATTTGCTACGTTCGAGTAAAATTCAGCGTCTATTTTCTCGCCTGATCAAATTGTCGGATATTCGCTCGATATCCTGACTCGCCAGTAACTCGAACAGATATTGCCCCGACAGACATGTGCAATGCATTAATCGATGAGTCAAGGAATAATTAGTTCGGTTGGTGGAACACTCGCCGCTATAGTAAATGCTTCGAGATCGGTTTGGGAGACACGGTTCGGTCAGAATCCATTCGCGAAACTCCAGTACAGAAAGCTCAAAGGTTCTGTTTCCGAGCTCGACAAAGTGGTGCATCACCGGCACGAAATTAGCTTACGGATTCGCGATAAGCGGCTTACGCTTCGAGCGGGATAATCCTCCGGCCGGTCTTCGATTCTTGATCGCCGAGCGAGAGCCCGCTTTGAACTTGCGGGATGGCGTGCGCACACCGCGTTCGCCTGGCTTCTGCGCTTCAAGAGTCACCACCAGGAATAACAATCTCTCCATCTCAATCGGAACGGAATTATTATTTCAGGCCAATGAACCAGCGACAGATCGGCCAATTCCAACGCAGTTTCGACTATTCCGGGCGCAGCTGGACGCACGCCGATCGCGAAAGAGAGCAGATGCGCGCGAGCGTGCACATAAATTACATCTTCAGAGTGCTTTTTATCGATATAGAAGCGTGCACTTTTGATCGCGACCCTGTTACCGTTTCTGCAAGTGGAAGCGGTCTCGATCATCAGTCTCGAAAACACGTTGCTTTTGACCCAGGCTGAGGTCGAGGTTGGCCGGATTTGATCAATCATAAGCAGACTGCGGTTCTTTGCACAGAATTTTTGATACTTCAGTTGTAGTAAATGTTCAATACAGGATCGACCGAATAGGACTGTTTTATATTATTCGACTGCTTTATTCCACGATTGCAATACTTACCGGTCCGCAACGACAGTTTTGGATTCATAACAACGCGGCAATACTTTCAGATTTTAGCTCGGGAGTTTCGTAGTTTTTGGAATTTGGATTGCGAATGTCTATCCTGAGTTATTACCTTAACACTATGCCGTCCGCAGATCTTAGATACGATTCTTTTGTTTGACGCCGGCATAATAGCTTGGAAATTATAGATTTAAAAAAAAATTTCGAAGATGGCGGTAATATAAATTCCTAAAATTGAGATAAGTCATCCAAGAATTTTCGTACTTAATTCTTAGTTAAACAAGCACGATGCTATAGTTAGTTTGCTGCCTTTTAACAGCCAAGAAATATAGTTCAAATGTTATTTCAGTTTTTTAAAAAGCCACCAAAGTGGTACCACCGGCATACAACAGATAGTTTTTGCATGGCACCAGCGTGGTGCCACCGGACGGCATAGTGTTAATTTGGAATATTGAGTTGTATATCGATCATTTTGGTCCAATACCTTTTGCCATCTTTCTGGTAGCAGTATGTTTCCACGTTCACAAAACTTACTTACGCTTACAAATAACTGATTCAAGTGATTTTCGACATTTCTCATTTCATGTAAATGTGTTGGTCGGTCTGTGACGACTGACGATAATAATAACGAAACAGTTATGCGTTATCCTAACGAGACAAAAATTGTGACGTTCTATCAGAAGAACGATCAAGAACGAAGAAGTGTTGATCAATGGAGTTTTGAAAGAAATCCTAGTGCAAGGGGTTAAACTTAGGTTCGAAGTACAGTTAATAAGGTTTCTCGACGCATTCTATTAACATTTCAAAACGAAGATATATTGTGTTTGATGAAGTTTCGAAGCAGAAACTAATGAATTACTTGTTCAGTTAGATGGCAGAACATGTTCTAAGTGAAACTATTGCATGGACTAACAAAAATCCTTAAATTGTTGCTTCCAAAAATGATAAAATACTTAGAAGTATACAATATTTTGAGGATTGTACGACAACTAAATATCATTTCGTACGGTAAATCATATGTACTTGGTAAAATATTTTGTATCATTTTGTTGGCGAGATTGAATATATTCAAGAAAAGAGATTAAATCTTCCGAATTGCTATCCAAGCATGATCGTTTCATGAAATACAGTCAAATAACTTTTGGCAGGTAACATTTATGTGGGACAAGTTATGATACGTGTACTCACCTCTTGCCCTTTAATGTCTCTGTATCGGACCCACTTCTTGAGACGCGGACGCCAATAATCAAGCAGATACGCCTCTGCATACTCAACACCCATACCGTTCCCGAAACGGCCTTGAGTAGCGGTGGCTGTGATCAAGTGAACCGTATGAAGGTCAATCTCCAACCATTCTCGGGCTTCCTGGGTGATCTGATTCTTGGGACACCACGCGCCACCGAGATTCTCGGATTTTAATCTGAAACAGATGAGAGAGACCTGCAGTTAGAAGCTGCTTTTAATATCCTCCAGTATTCTAGTTCCGCTGCTCGTATTCCGTGCACCATTCTTTGCAGGATACTTGTTTGCAAACAGAACTTTCTACATAAAATAAATTCTGATATTTCAGTTCGTGTAAGTCGCTCTACAAAATTGTATTTGTACCAAAATTTGCAACCTGATTACGAGACTATGCGTTTACTTTTATGGATTTACAGTAAATTCTCCCTAATTTTCCTTCAGCTTGTAAATAAAAATTAACAATTTGGGAAGAGGAGATACGATTATTCGTACCTTGCACCTCGTTTTTAGGAGCCGCGAGGCTCGAATAATCGTATCTCCTCTTTCCAAATTGCCCATTTTTGTTTACAAGCTGAAGGAAAATTAGGGAGAATTTACTGCATTATGTTGTCCTAGAATTTTGGTTATGCTTGAGTGAGGCACAATATTGTATACTGTACAATAAATCACAATGCATTTAGAAATTTATGAATATAGATAAAGAGGACACAATTTTGTAACAAATAGACTGCGAATTTTATGCATTTGTGACAAAAATGGCTACGAGCAATTTAAAGCAGTCGAATTTAAGATATTGAAATATTGAAATAGACTGCGGATTTTATGCATTTGTGACAAAAATGGCTATGAGCAATTTAAAACAGTCGAATTTAAGATATTGAAATATTGAAATAGACTGCGGATTTTATGCATTTGTGACAAAAATGGCTATGAGCAATTTAAAACAGTCGAATTTAAGATATTGAAATATTGAAATAGACTGCGGATTTTATGCATTTGTGACAAAAATGGCTATGAGCAATTTGAAACAGTCGAATTTAAGATATTGAAATATTGAAATACGAATTTTCATTTTGCATCAAGCTCCGCAGTCTAATTATCATTACATCTTTTTATCGTGCGATGGATTAAATAGTACCTACAATTAGAAAGCGCGTGCACAAAAAGAGAAAGAGATATTTAATACAGAAATTTCGATTTCATGATTAATTAATTGATTTCATTTCACCCATGATGAATTAATTTCAGAAAAGATCGAATCGAGTTGTAGAAAGATCGTCAAAATGAGAATCTTCGGTATCGATACCCCGATATCGAGGCATTTCGATATAAAAGAATTCTCCGGCCCCCGCCTCAGTTTTAAAATAAATCTTATCTCAGCATCTCCCCCCGAGTAAGTGCTAATGAAATCGTAGCATTCTTAAATCCCGGGAAGACGGGCATAAAAAGGAATTAAACAAGACAGAAGTTCGGGGAGGATCGTAACTTCGACATCGCCCGAAGAATGTTCACGATATCGAGGCGAAGAATAATCGGGCGCGGCATTCCTGGGGCCATTCCATGAACTTTAAAGATTCGATCTATTCTCGGACCTTTTAGGGATCGGCTGTTCCTCAAACCAAGGCCCGCGCGGTACTTTCCGAACGTAACGAATTAATTAAACCGGGGCGGTATCCGCGTGGGGCCGCCACCCCCGCGCGCTGCCTCCACGCGTCTTGTTTATCAAAATTTTTTCAAGTAAATTCCAATATCGTCGCGAATGCCGAGCTACCAGGTAACTTTTAATATTTTCATTTTTCCAATAATAAATTTAAGCGCCCTCGAACCCCGGCAACTTTCCCAGAAGAACTTGCACCCTTGATCTTGCGTAACGGATCCGCGATCAAAGCGGCCACCGGGGAAAAAAGAAACACGAGTTTGGTCGTTTAATGAAATTCAGAGAGAGAGAGAGAGAGAGAGAGAGTAGATACCGCAGAATAGAGGGCTGTGTAAGTGATACTTCGAAACTTTTCAAATCACTTGCGTCACGTGAGCTCTTCGCGCACTTTGACCGCGACACGGAGACTGCGATCGCGAATGTCTTCATTAAAATCAAGGATTCCTGCCAGGGCATCACAACATTACAGGAAATTAATATTCCTAGGAAATTATTATTATTATTATTATTATTATTATTATATATATAATTTATATTATATTATTACTATTATAATATTATATATATATATAATATAATAATAATAATAATAATAATTATTATTATTATATTAATATATATATATTATATTATATATATTATTATATATTTAATTATTATTTCCTAGGAAATAATAATCCTGGAGTACCTTGCTTGCTTCTATTTATAAGAAATCACGGACCTTATTAAGAAGTCTGAGCAATTTCGAGATCAATGCAGTAAATTTTGCCTAATTGACACTCAGATTGTACACAAAAATGGACAATTTGGGAAGAGAACATACGATTATTCGATCCTTGCCTCTCGTTTTTATAGTTGTTGACGATAATAACTATAAAATCGAGCCGCAAGGCTCGGACAATAGTATGTTCTCTTCCCAAATTGTCCATTTTTTTGTACAATCTGAGCGTCAATTATGGAGAATTGTCCACTGTAATAATATAAACGATGCATGTAGCTCTTAAATTTCAATACGAAAGTTTTGGTTTTCGAAACTAAATTTATCAACTAAAAAATCTGAAACTGATCGTAGCGTATTCTTCCCAGAATTTGTACATGCCATGCAATTACCAATGACACTATTGATTCTCGTATCGATTCAAGAGCAACGACCGGAGTTATGCTCGACGCGAGAAGGATAGCGAATTGATTGAACCTAAATTGGCCAGCTAGATTCGCCAGTCCCATTGGTTCCGCTAAGAACCCAGTTAGTCATCACTTTACAATGATACCAATTGTCGTTTGCGAGAGAAAGTGTTGACATTTGAAACCTTTGACGATAACAATTCATCGAGCCAGTAGATTCAAAGGGACCATAAACGGAGGCTGATTAAATTTCGCCCAATGCCTGTGTTCAGCGACCAACAAAGGGCGGTGTCGCAGTAGCAAACTCTCCGCACTTCTCTACCGAACTCTCTACACTTCTGCAGCACCGCTCGAAACCTCTGTTTTACAAATGACTTCCCGGCCAATTTTCAGAAGTTCGCGAACTCTTTAAGACACTGTTAGAATAAGCCCGCAGAGAGCGCCGTTGTTTATGCTCCCAGTGGACCCAAATCCTCCTTACGATCTCGCCGTAAACGAGCAATCGTGACACTCGATCAAAAAGCTTGCCCCGTATTTGTTTCAAACGCGAATTTAACGCGGCAAACAGAGGAAGCGCCGAATGAAAGTGAACTCGGCGCGACGTCCGACTCGCAGAATCCAATTTCGCAACTCTTAATCCCGTTTCCTTGTTCCCGGGAGGAGGACGCGGCAGCCGGGGGCTAATTTCAATCGTCATTAAAAAACAAACGGCGGGCACGGCCGCGGGCGCGGGCGCGCATCGAGGCTCATTTAAAATTAAAAACGAGTCGAATAATCATAACACCTTTAAAATCTTCGCACCCTCGCGAAACTTCCTCGCCCCTGGGACTAGCTGGCGGGGAAGTTTGCCGCTGCTACGGACACTCTGACCGTTCCCCTCGCTTGTCATCGTTACAAATAGTCGTCTCCCTCGATTGAAAGCGAGCGAGGGGGAGAGAAGCAATGAGAGACAGCGAGAGCGCAGAGAAAAGAAACAATGTGCGACTCACGGTCATAAATTACGAAAGAAATGATAGGTCACGGGATGCTAAGGTAAACGACAAGTAACCAAAGAACCAGGCATTACCTTGTCAAGAGGCGATACAGGACGAAAAACGAAGTCCAAAAAACTGGGGGAGCTGGAGAGGGGGGTGGGTGGGTAGAATGGGATCGGTTCTCGGTCGTAGCCTGACTTACACAGGTGATGCCGATCGAAGGTGCAACCTGGCCATTTAATATGTCCAGGTTGTAGCCAGGGCATCGGCCGTTGTCGTGCTTCGGTTTTAATCTTTGGGGGTCGAAAGCAAGGCGCGGAGAGAGCCTGGCCGGAGTCGGTATGAATAAAACATGAGGCGCGAAGCGCCTTCCCTAATTGCGTGGACCGTTTAAATGCTTGGCTAAGAGAGAAGCTTCTCGTCGTCCTAACGTCACGCTATACCTATATACGTGTTGGTATATCTTTTAGAAGGTGCGAGCTGAATAGCGCGGAAACCTGGCGAGTCGAGGGGGGCCGCCGAGGGTGGGACCGAGCGTCTTCAAGGTTTAAGCGGCCAGGGACCCGAGTTTGTTTTAGCGTCGCGCATTATTCTTCATTACCCAAATATTTCGAGGCGGGCTTCAACAACGTATACCCCGGGAATATTTGCGTTATCCGTTCATTGTCGTCGGAGAGTCGCGACGCGTCCGCGATTATTACGATACGGATAATTCAATTTTTCCAATTAGGACGGAGTCCCTTCTCCGACCACCGCGAGGGGGAGAGTCCAATCTTAGCGCGATTTTCAAGATAGAATTATACCCCGGAAGGATCCGACCACCGCCACGGTTCCTGCGATCTTCAACGATGGTAATTCGCTTCCTCCACCCGCCGCCGCTGCGTCGCGAAACTAAACCGCGCGAACGGTTCATTAAGTTTTTCGCAGCTTCGAAATCTGATTACGCGACGCGTTTTCGGGGATTTTACGATCCCCGCGCACCGTCGGGCTGCTGATTTTAATAAGCTTTATCTGCGGGGAAATTCGTCGGGAAATAAGAGGGAACTGCGGCTGAGAGATGCCGCGGAGGTTTTTGCTTCTGGAACGCGATAAGCGGTGTCCGACCTTATTATTGGAAGGAAATGTGCTGGAGTGGTCAATGGAATTGGACGAGATTCTGATAGTTTGAAACTTAGGAAGGAGAGTCGCGAGTTTCTGATTGAAAAGACTTACTTAATTTGAAATACTCCTGTTTGAAATGTTTCTTATATAGTTGTTAGTGCACAGCGCTAATGTCTTTATGACACGAACGTGTCTAGCCGGCTGTTTTCGAGCTTAGGATTTTTAATAACACCTGCTATGAATTTTGGACGTAAAGTGTTTACCGGCCGAGAGTGCGCATGCTCTATTGCTTGATTTCTGGGACTTCGCTTCTCTCGGCCTCGATGGCCAGGATTTGTCACAAAAAAGGAACAATTCCGAAGGGTCAGCCTGACATTGTTTTACGACGGTGATGCCTGGAGGAATTTTCCTACCTTTGCCAAAGCCTTGCGGCCACTCCCACCTCCCATACACCAGCACCCTCCCAAAAAGACGCGTTAAGGGCGCAAGGGAAGGGTGACTGCTTTAAAACAGACTCACTGATTGGCTATTGCCAAAAATCAAGAAAAACTAATCAGCGAATATTAGAAATGCGTTGGAGGGGTAGCAGTCTACCACGAAGGAAAATATTCTCTAATAGAACAGAGTTGTAATAGAATTCGTAGAACTAAGACCTCCTGACCAAGGGTGTAGTGTAGTCGCGGGCCGAATACAAAACTTCAAGCAAAATCCGGTTCTTTATTTTATATACAGTCCACATACTACTGTGATCAAAAAGTAAGGTGAATTTGTTTATAAAATGTAAATTCTTTATTTATTCTTCCAAATCAATTTCATCCCCTTCAAAGTAATCCCCGTCCGATAAAACGCACTGTTTCCGACGCTTTTTCCAGTCCTCGAAACAGTCGGAATAGTCTTTTTCCGGTATAGCCTTCAAGACCTTCTTCGATTCGGTTTTTATCTCCTCAATCGTGTCAAAACGGCGTCCCCGCATTGGCTTTTTGAGTTTGCTGAATAACCAGAAGTCGCACGGAGCCAAATCAGGCGAATACGGTGGTTGCGGAACGATATGAGTCGAGTTTTTGGCAAAAAAGTCGCGAAGAACCAATGCAGTATGACATGGCACCAATCGAGACCTGACGCGTTTGAGACACAAAACATCCTTCAAAATGGTTTGGACTGAGCCAAATGATATTCCAACACTATCAGCGAGGTCTCTTATTGTCAATCGACGATTTTCAAGCACCAAATCTTCGATTTTTTGGACGTGGCCCTCGTCGGTAGACGTTGATGGTCGTCCAGAGCGCGGTTCGTCTTCAACGCGTTCTCGGCCCGCTTTGAACTCGTTGTACCACTTATAAACGTTTTTTTGTGCCATAGTTTGATCACCAAAGGCCTTCCGCAACATTTTCAACGTGTCCGCACAAGAATATTCGTTCCGCAAACAAAATTTGATGCAAGTTCTTTGCTCAACAAAATCACCCATTGTAAAAATCGAAAAATTCACTTTTGGTCGTTTACTAAAACACGTGTAACTCGGAGATAATTAAACCTTTTAACAAACAGACGTTTGGCAATTGTTATAGACAGTCCTACCAACCTAGGAAAAAAACAATTGCCTGCCTTCCTAATGTCCGGGAGTTTTAAATGACAATTTCACCTTACTTTTTGATCACAGTAGTATATATAGCGTCATAATTCGTCGCTATTACTGACGACGCTGTGACGCCGCAACAATAGTCAATAATTTATTAACACGCCGTATACATTGTGGACCTCTGCATTCAACGATTTTACATAAATATTCTATGTAACTAACGTAAGACGAATAACGTGGCAAAGTCAATATAAAAGGAACGATTTGTTCGTATATTGATAACAACTGCGCCGATCTGTTTAAAATTGCAAATTGTGAACACATTTTCCAGGAGTCTAGATCGAGATGATATCAATAATATGGGTAAATTTGAAGGCAAAGAATTTCTCGTGGCTAATGTCGCATGTGAACTCAAGGTTTGTAGGAAAAATTACAGATAAACCTAGATTTCCATAAGTACATCGTGTTTATCGGCCAGCTAACAAAGTTGTACCGATATTCATATTCGTTTCACCACGGCTGTTACCTCTAACGATAACGTTGATAACAACATATTCAAATTCTTTCGAAAACCAGTAAATAATTTCTGACGTTTAACCATGCAAAATGGTGTGTTTCCTGCTGGGTATTTGAAAGTTGCACACCTTACATGGTCGAAAAAGAAAGTAGAATTCTAATGCGTAGAATTGTAGTAGACGCAATTGGATGTAATATCGTCTGTATGTACATATAGTAGATGAAAGTAGATATAATGTGTAGAATCGTAGTAGATGCAGCATGTAGAATTATGGTGAATGCAAGAATTGTCGTTTGTATGCAATGTCTGCATATACATAGTAGATGAAAGTAGATATAATGTGTAGAATCGTAGTAGATGCAAGTAGATGCAACATGTAGAATTGTGGTGAATGCAAGAATTGTCGTTTGTATGTTTTATGCATTCGTAGCAAAACTAAGTAAATCAAATGTAAAACAGTAATCACATGTGTAGGATTTGGTATTGCATCTTTTCTACTTTGCTCTTAATGCGGATAACCACTATTTTGCACAAAAATCCGTATTCCAGGGATGTAGCTTAATCAGAAATCTAGAGATTGTGACAGGAACCAGCACAAGACTAACCTTGTCTTCGAAACTTACTGGATTTACGCGCGTCTGAATTGCGAATTTTATGCGCGTATGACAAAACTGACCAGATAAAATGTTAAACAGATTCAAAGCATTTAAGAATATTGATCTATTATACAACTATTATACTACTATTTTATATTATTATACATATTTTATATTATTATATATATATTATTATATATTTATTTATATGATTATATATATTTTATATTATTATACAACTATTTTATATAGAAATCCATCTATGCATGATCCAAGAGTAAGTAAACTGTCAAAATGCAGAAACCACCAAACGATGAACTGGTCGCGAAGAAGTCAGTCGGTCATCAACCGAACTCGCTCCTTCATTCGTAATTTTATCATCGTCGAAGTGCATTTCGTAGGCACTTCGATAGAGGCCGCGGGTAGAGCTGTCGCTCGAACGAGACCTAACGGCGATAGTTTTATCGGTTCACCGCGAACATTGACACCCTTATCTGACGGGGATTGGAGTGTAGTCCAGTTTATCTAAACTCGTTCCACCTGGCAGTCTCGCCTCGTTTCTCACGTGTCGTGCCCGCGCTATTTACTCGATGGGATGTCGGGCAATTTGCGACGAAGTTTGGATTAACTTAACGCCGGCCCTGCGCGCGGCTCCTCCTTCGTTTTCATATTTCTCTTCTTTTCATCTCGAGGTTCCCTTGGCCGCGACGGATGCAGCGCGCGTCGCGTTGCATCACGGACGCGAGATCATGTCCCGCTAATAATTGTGCTTGCCGGCCATCAATGCGAGAATGATAACGCGCGGCGGCGTTCTCGAGGGCAAACGCGGCCGGTCGTCGTTATAATAGCCGGGGCTGCTTTCGCAAGATTTACAGCTCGCGTGCTAGAAGTACCTCTTTATCCTTAACAACCGGCTCGGATGGACTGGTTCCCCGTTGCCGGAACAACGGGCCAAGGAGGCGCGCCGATACCATCTAACGACGACAACGGTGCGCGTTCGACGCGCGCGCCACCGCAACCTGCAATTCCGAGACGGAATAATAGACAAATGGCCGTGTAGGTCGGGTTTATGGTGTTAGCCGGATTATCGCCGGACAGTCCCCGACCGTGAAATTTACGAGTCTACGGTTAATTGATATTATTCGTTATTAAGAACCAATTCGCATCGGTCGGCAAACTGTTCGTTCCTCGACGCGCCTCGCAGGACCGGGGCTTGCACGAGGCGAAAGAAATTTCTATGCTAATCTGGATTGTAAACGGAAGTTACGGGGCTCATTTTCAGCTTACTGCCCTGTCTTTTGCTTGGGCATTTTCGGTTCGACGGTGTGTGCTGCGAGTTCCGACGCGTTCTTTCGAACTGCCTCCGAGAATATCCTGATCTCGCACCGAAGATCCTTCGTTCCTTTCTTTACGAGATGTATATGCGCGATGTTTCCAAATGGAATTAAGTTGAACGAAGTCGCTGGTTGATTTGATGTACACTTTAATATTACAGTACAGCTATGGTCTTAGCGATGCGTTATTTGCGTTTTATCTGCGTTCTTAGAGTTCTACGAGTTCTGGGAGTTCTAACACGAGATAAATGTGCAATGCAACGTTTGAACGTTTAAAACCACTGCTGTTGTAGAATTTATTTCCGCTGTGGACTGTTTTTAATACTTTTTCGAGCCACGAATTCCTTTTATGTTAACCAACTAGCAGAGGTAAACTGTAAACTCATTATCCTCTTTGATCTTTTCACGGCTTGTTTTTCAACATTTACCCAGGCAATTGTGATGGTGATTCGAATATGGTTAAGTTGGAGAAATAAAGTTAACAGTAGAGCTATATAAATGAAACAGATTGCATTTAATTAAATTTCACTATATTATACTTACACCGAGGTTCAATTTCTCCGAAAATCAACTTTGTAATTACGCTAATCGTAAAATGATTCTGAAATGCACGACTTAGCCAGATCTAATAGTTCGAATAATAATAATATACTACAATAGAGGAATTTAGTTTCATTTTTAAATACGAGATACATTAATGAAAGAAACATTTCTTGCACCTTAAATCTTCGAATTTCTCTGTAAAAGCGTTGCGAAATAATTTTCAATCCTACGCGAATAGAAAAACCTCCGAAATATCCTGCGATCTTTACGAGCAACGGGTGCAGGGACGACACCGCACAATAATTTGCATCACCGTTAACGTCAATTTCTGCGTGCACCCTCTCGGCGGCGACATTGCCATTTCCACCCTTCACGGTCAATTGGAATGCCTCGCAGCTCGTGTTTCCACCGATTTCATATTTTCCGGTTTAATGTTCTCCGCCGGTAGCCATTATCGTTTCACTTATTATTAGCGTCGCAAGTGATAACGTCCGGTCACTGATATTCCCCCAGTTGTAATTCTTGTTTCACTCGGCGCACCGGTGTGGTGAATTTGCCTCGAAAAGCTTGGCGAAATTATTTCTGCGTTAATTCTGAGTTGGAGGTCGTAATGTAGTCGGTCTAACGATCAGTAAGTACCGATCGTAACCTTGACATAACCTTGACATTGCAATTACAATTTTACAGTGATGAATGAGCTAGAGTATTAATAACGTAACCTTGACATAACCTTGGCATTGCAATTACAATTTTACAGTGATGAATGAGATAGAGTATTAATAACGAAACCTTGACATAACCATGACATTGCAATTACAATTTTACAGTGATGAATGAGCTAGAGTATTAATAATGTAACCTTGAAATAACCTTGACATGACCTTGACATAACCTTGACATGACCTTGACATTGCAATTACAATTTTGCATTGATGAATGAGCTAGAGTATTAATAACGTAACCTTGACATAACCATGACATTGCAATTACAATTTTACAGTGATGAATGAGCTAGAGTATTAATAATGTAACCTTGAAATAACCTTGACATGACCTTGACATAACCTTGACATGACCTTGACATTGCAATTACAATTTTACAGTGATGAATGAGATAGAGTATTAATAACGTAACCTTGACATAACCATGACATTGCAATTACAATTTTACAGTGATGAATGAGCTAGAGTATTAATAATGTAACCTTGAAATAACCTTGACATGACCTTGACATAACCTTCACACGACCTTGACATTGCAATTACAATTTTACAGTGATGAATGAGCTAGAGTATTAATAACGTAACCTTGAAATAACCTTGACATAACCTTGGCATTGCAATTACAATTTTACAGTGATGAATGAGCCAGAGTATTAATAACGTAATTTTGACCGACGTGATAAATTTAATGTCGGTGCAGCTCCGATATAATCGTTCCCAAAGCTGGTTACAAGTTATCCACTCTGATCACTCTTCAATTCTTTAAACTTTTCATCCGTTTGAAATTGCAGCTGCTAATTCCGGTCACGAATGCATAAAGTCTGCAGTCTATTGATCATGCGGCATGTTGTTCAGCCGCGGTTCCGTCCGCTTCGCTGCCTACACGCGGTCGCGCCAGCGCCCGGATGACGTCGTTTTTGGTTTCCGCGTTCGAGAGAGCGTCGCGAGCCGTGTGTGGTCCGTGTCGTCGAAAAAGGGACGAGCAGGCGAGCGACGTCTTTCACGGGGACCGGGCCACTTTGTTTTCAGCTGTCGCGGAACCGTGTCCGGCCGCCTCGGCCGAATGACGGACGGGCCGCATTAAATCGACCGCGGGGCGCGGAGATACCGTCGTACCGTGGCGAACTTAAATTTTCCATCGCGTCGACCGCTTCGCGGGCGATTCTTGGGTTCGACGAAATTAGCGGGCACGAGACGCCGTCTCTCTGGCCACTATCTCGGACCTATATTATGCAAACCGTTTGGCCCGGGGAATTGTCACATGCGGGTGGACTTATCGGGTGCCGTTCTGCTCCGTTCCGCGCCGCTCCGCTTCGCGCCGCGTAGACGTGCCGGAAAAAAAGAAATCTCGACATCCCGTACTCGCCCCGGCTTTGCTCGACGAAAATGCGCGTGTGTGCGACCGCGAATTTACCCGTACTTGTACGGGAAAATTGGATCTATCATACGTTTAACGTAGAATTCGTAGAAATGCTCCGCGCTCATTGGTTTCCAATGGAAATCTTTCGAAATGGAATATTAGATTTGCGTTGCACTCGTGAGTGGACTGCGGATGCGGTGCGTTCATGGTGTGGCCTGCAGCCGCCCACGAAAGTCTGCCTGTACGTAGACCGAACGAATGCTCGATGCACGGAGCCAGAGGTTTCCGACATTTTGTGCGCGTTAATTAATTTAATGGGTATCTCAAGGGTTCGGGAGGGGCGGTGATCTGGGGCTCGCTAGAAAATTGGGGATAATTCGGATACAGATGCCAGAAATAATCTACGGATTAATAATTGCCAATATATGAGCCGTTTATTTTGAAAGTGGCATAAGTCACTTTACCGTAATGAAAAGCGGTGATTTTTTGATGTTTATACGAAATTATTTGTACTGAGAAAAATATCAGTATTAACATCAATATATAATAACGAATACAAGTAAATCTTCTCGAAAGTTAGCATCCATATTTTGAAACGTGTTGAAACGCAAACCCTTAAATATATCGACATAAGAACAAAGTGACTTATGCCACTTTCGAAATAAACGGCTCATATGTATATTAAACTGGAGATATTTGTTATCACGTGTTTCGTGAAGTCTGATGTAAAATTTCATGCAACTTGGTAATGCGCTTTTTATTTGGAGATTATCGGGTGATCGTTTATTTAACATTCTATAAAGTAGGATAAACGAGTTAGTGGATTTATCAAATCTACAATATATAACGCGATTATTATAATTGCAATTGTTATTATAATTCGCGTTTCACTACAATCACTTCACAATAACTTCAATTCAAATAATGATCCGCAGTTTACTAATTACTTTGACGGCGACGGTTAACACGATCGACGATTAATATTGACTATAATTTCGTTATCCTTTTTAATGACGTGTTACGAGGTACAATCAAGGGGCCCTGAAAGGTTAAATGCCTTTCACAGAGTGTAACCATTATGCGCTCATTAATTGGAAAAAATATTGTCTCTCTTTTAATAGGATTTCTATCTTATTAAGCAGCTACCGTTGTACCTAATAGAGTGACGTAACAGTGATAATGAACAGGTAGATTCACTGCGTCGTTGCAGTATCGGTAATATAAATCACATTATAATACAATTGTGATATTCATTATGTTAATATAAATGTGTTTTTTAATTATATCGTAGGATATTTAATACTTTATACGGCGTCGGTTGTTTCGTTAACGTGTTAGCAGATTGATACAAATTGTCGACGATCTAATGGTATAATTAGAAAAATATAATGTAAAAGAGTTGTAATATAAAGTATTTTAGTACTTTGGTTGTAGTTTAGAAATATAACACTGTCGTTGCAGCTAATTTTTTAAATTCATAAATTTAGAAAACGGAATTCTAAGAAATTCCGTGCGGTTATAGCACTCTGTCAGAATCGCAGAACCTGATAAAATAGAGACTACAAAATTCTCTACGCGATTATAAAGTATTTTAGTACCTTGGCTGTACTTTAGAAATATAACACTGTCGTTACAGCTAATTTTTTAAATTCATAGATTTAGAAAACGTTATTCTAACAAATTCCGTGCGGTTATAGCAATCTGTTAGAATCGCAGAACCTGATAAAATAGAGACTACAAAATTCTCTACGCGATTATAAAGTATTTTAGTACCTTGGCTGTACTTTAGAAATATAACACTGTCGTTACAGCTAATTTTTTAAATTCATAGATTTAGAAAACGGAATTCTAACAAATTCTGTGCAGCTATAGCATTCTGTTAGAATCGCAGAACCTGATAAAATAGAGACTACAAAATCCTCTAAGCGATTATAAAGTATTTTAGTACTTTGGCTGTACTTTAGAAATATAACACTGTTGTTACAACTATTTTTTTAAATTCATATATTTAGAAAACGGAATTCTAACAAATTCCGCGCGGTTATAGCATTCTGTTAGAATCGCAGAACCTGATAAAATAGAGACTACAAAATCCTCTACGCGATTATAAAAATTTGCATCCCTAACGACGTCGAACGATTACGCTTACCATCCGCATTTACATAAAAATCCGATTGACCATCAATATACTTATCAGATCTCCGGTCTCAGATCGTTCACAATTCTCAATCCGCGTTGAAAAATGTCCGAACTATCTCCAGTCTCCTCCATAGAGAAGCCGGAATCAGTTCAGATAGAATATCGAGGCGAACGCTGCGAGAACGACTCGATAACGAGTCCGAGTATCGCCGCGATAAGATTAAACCTACAATACAGCCAGATTCCTGCAATAATCCTTTGTCTTTCCCGTTCTCTTAGCCTCCGTCTGACCACCAGTAATCGTTAACTAAATAGCGTGCTCGAGAAGGAGGACTTTCCGCTACTTTTTCGACAAATCTTCCCCGGATCAGCCGACACGCATTTACAATTTCGACGGTGTGACAATGACCCGATACCGCCGGCAAGAGGGTGTTCCAGCTAAGATTGAGGGAACGTCGTAGCCGCACCTTCGGCCACGGCAATAAACGTTATCGCGATACGCCGGGAGACTGTGTCGCCTTAAAGGGCCCGTCGTCGCGTTTCCACGCGAAATCAAGAAGACATTCCCGGCACTTAGCAAACGAACTTTCGCAGCCGTGAAACGGAGCCAGTTCCGCCGTGTTTTATCTGGCCTGGTCTCGCCGTTCGGCGGACGATGTTCCTATTCGCCGGGCTGGTATTGCTTCGAGGAATTTCAGGAGCCCGCTTATTGAACCTCGTGGAAATTTGTCCCGTCCCGGACGATCTGATACCGCCGCGCAAATTGAATTCCGGTTTTCGATCCCGTATCTTGCGGAACGTGTGTAACGAATAATCGAACACGGTCTTCTTAATCCCGAATTACTGTTTCGCCCGGAATCTATGCCGCCCGTTGCACCCGAGCCTCGTTTCTTCCTCGGGATTTCGGAGGAAATCGCTTCTTTTAGCAGGATCCCGAGTTCCTTCGAAATATTCGCGCAGCATCGAGAAAATTGTTAATTCACGTTTTTGGGTGAAATTGTTTTGTTTCTGCATCGTTCTTGCTTCAGTTCCACACGTAATTTGATTGAATTGTGAGATTACGAATGCAAATTTGGTCCACTTCTTTGTTTCCTTTAAATTTTAATTTAAAGGAAATTTATAATAATAATAATATATCAAGGATAATAATATATATATAAATAATATAAATAATAATATAATAATAATAATAATAATATAATAAATAAATAATATAACAATAATAAAATATAAATATAAATAATATAATAATAATACATAAAGGAAATTAATTTAAAAGAAAAAGGATTAAGAAATGTCAACAGAGTGCCAGATAATGAAATAAAATTTACGAGCATTGGAATAGTGAAGGCACTGTCGGATAGTCAATTACTATGGCTTTAGTTTATTTTCAAGAATAATTGACTTTATATTTATCGAATAAGACGTATTAAATTCTTGTATAAAAATTCAATTAATTATTTAACATACCACGAAAATTACTTAAATTTTTTGATACCGAATATTCGGTAAAATAAATCGTTCTAAATAAGATATCAACGATGTTAGTTGTGTATTGGTAAAACATATTAAGATTACGGGAAAATAACACGGTGATTATTTATTTGAATTTTTATTTTTAGTTTTAATTTCAGTAGTTTGTTTACTGTGCATGACATAACTAATATTTCGCTCGATCCGTTGGTTTCTGTGCACCGTAACTCAACCTATTTTTCGCTGGATGAGATAATTAACTTAATTATTACTGTGATACTTACCACAGGATAGATCTACATAACCTCAAATAATGTCCACTATATTTTTAAAGGGAAGAAATGTGAATATGAAATTTTATGTTAATATATATATTAATATTTATATTAAATAATATTATATTAAATATTTATATTAAATATTATCATGACTTACAAAATATTAAATTTTTATTGTGTACTGTTCTTGAGGCTCGGTATTCAGGGAAGAAGCACAGTAATCGATCTTTGAAGAACATAGACGCACACTCCAGAACATTTTCTCCTTCCTCCTAATATTCAAAGAATGATGTTTGCGTCGTGGGAAAATTTATATCGATAAAAGAAACATCGAAATTTGCCATTAAATTCTCAAGAAGTATCAATTAAATCGCTAAAATTGTTTTAACAGCAACAGGGTACAATAATTGTCTTCTTCGCCCTAATTCCTCGCGCTGAAAATCCGAAAAACAGCGTGCCATTTTGTTGATAACAACTCTCCCTTAAGGAACTATTTTAGTATCCTCGAAAGTCGAGGCCACCAAGAATAAACCTGCATAAAAATTCACAGGGCAGTAAAGTCTTTGGGCGATAACTTTTAAAAGAAGTATTTACGAACACGTCTCCGCTAGAACTTTTATGCTCAAGATTGTAGTTGCTATCAGGCCGGCGGAGTTAACGTCCTTTGGTTACACTGTACGCAATCTCCGGACGAGAGAAACGAATGCGGTCCCCCAGTTGTATATCTTTTCGTTAATAACAGTTTTCCTGGACGCCACGGATCCCCGCGGATCTTCGGTTTCCCTGTTGGCCGGTGGCCGCGAGAAAAATCGATGCTGTCAAGATAGCCACAGCGACTTTGGCGCGATAGAAGTACATTCCTACGCCGCGAGACAGGCCGGAGAACGCAGCAACGTCCAATCCTTTCTTTTTTTATGCAAGCGACCGCCTTAAAAGCCATTACTTGATACACTGTAATTTAGAAAGCACAGATAAGACTGCGCCTAGGAGGGCTGCGCCGCCTTTATACTCGCACTCGATTACAGGCTCTCGCTTTAGAGGGTACTAAAGCGAATACTATTTTCAATCCTTCCTCGCCCGGGTCAGCGGAGGGTCAACGAAGTCCATTAACATTCTGAAACGCGCGCATTACACGCTAAATTCAAGAAGGATTTCGAAATTCAAATTCAGCCTCGTACTTCGGCGCCGGCCTAACGGGAAACCGATCGTCGCGATAATCGGCTTCCCTGAGATCGGACAGCGTGGAAGATAATCATAGAACTAAACGTACGTGCATTTGCCATTTTTATAAAGCCATCCGGACGCGGTTGCAGTGATTCTCATTAATATTCGAGCTGTTTCGATGGGGGACTGACTAATTGAATAATCGACTCGAATCTTCGTGAGAACTGGCAAGGATTATATTTGCTAGCTGCATTAGAAATTTAGAAAGCGTATTTTATAGATGTATTTCCGTCGATTCACACACGCTAAAATCGGATCGACGATCGAACATGAATATTTTCAAGTACCATAGCAGACAACTTGTTAACAAATGAGCCGTTTATTTTGAAAGTGGAATAAGTCACTTTGTTTTTAAGTCGATATATTTATGGGTTCACGTTTTAACACGTTTAAAAATATATATTATATATTATTATATTATTATTATATATATTATTATTATTATTATATATTATATATATATTACTATTTTTAATATATAATATATATTATTAATATTAAATATTAAAAATATTTATTATCTCAGGATAATGATATTTTTCTCGGTATAAATAATTTCGTATAAACATTAAAAAAATCACCGCTTTTCATCACGGTAAAGTGACTTATGCCACTTTCAAAATAAACGGCTCAAATGTGCACGTGATACAAAAGAGCGTGGCTGAAACATGAAATGTAGAAATAAATACTTATTTCGCTTCACAGAATCAATGCAGAAGATTTTTATTACGCTGTCCATCGACAGACCGACATCTCAATCCTACCCTGGCATCCGCTTGTACCAAACAATAAAATTACCATTTCCATTCAGTCTAAAAAACTTCGTTAGACTCTTGCCTCGATTTATTCAATATCGAGGCAGAAAAGGCAGTCATAAGTGAATGGGTGAAAAAAGAAATGAGACGATCGGTAAGTAAAATCGTGTCCACGGGACTGTATAGTTTCGCCATCCAGTCGCGGACACCGTGATTATAGAAAAGGCGCGCCGCGCGAGTATAAATTTGCGTCTTTTAATTCTCTTTACATCTTTGGAGATCTGCCCGTGGTAACGGTTAACCCATATCAACGGTTCTGCAAACGGCGAGGTGAACGAACGAATGGGAGCGTCGCGAAGTGTCGTGTTTTCAGCATTACGGCCGTCGGGCCCGTAATTGCAATTGAATTTCTCCGGTGAATCGCGTTGTCTATATTCGTCCGGAGGACGAAATTCGTCCTCGCGGCGAGTCGCCTTTTGACTTCCCCCGATCCGCTGCGATTTCTTTGAACGGGCCACCCACTCGACCATCCCCCCCGCCCCCTCGCCATCTTAATTGCGTCCATTCCGGTGACACTGTTGAACGGAAACAAGAAGAGTGTAGAAAGGAGCGCGAAAGAACCGGCAGCTGTGCGATATTTTTCAAGGAAGCGAAAGCCGGGCTGTGAGTGCTCGGTTTTTCGAGACGGGCACGCTCGAAGATTCCTGTGCACAGAAGTGGAATCGTTTCGACGTCCTTTCGGAAACTGTTTCCCCGGCTTTCCTGCTTTTCACCTTTATAATCACGAAACAGTTTTCCTGTCACGTTTACTTCGGATCCTTGTTCCTTCGAAATTTCAGCCGCGCGGCAAACGTCTCCGGCGACTCATTGATCGATCACGCCTGCTAAATCCGAAAGCTGGCTCCGCATTTAATTACCGCGGCAACGCTACCGTTCCATCATCGATCGTTAATAAATGATATCGGGACACTAGTTAATTAAATTACATCGCGAACGTGTTTAATATGCGAATGAATCTCGGCCGGCTAACGAAATATCGCTGGAATTTTGGTAAATTTCCTTTCAGCTAATTCTGCGGTTATGGAGCGCCCCGTTGCGTGCCAACGTTTCTGGCCAGATTAATTTTTTAATTAATATTCAGGAACCGCGGAGCACGAACATTAGGATTTTGTACAATCCTATTTCCATGAATAAATCTTTTGGTCGCATCGTTGACACTTCGCCTGCCATGGTAACCAAACATATACAGGCACCGCAATCTATTTTGATTGCAATTATATGTATTATAATATTATTATATTACATTATATTATAATATTATTATATTATATTATATTATAATATTATTATATTATATTATATTATATTATATTATATTATATTATATTATATTATATTATATTATATTATATTATATTATATTATATTATATTATATTATATTATATTATATTATATTATATTATATTATATTATATTATATTATATTATATTATATTATATTATATTATATTATATTATATTATATTATATTATATTATATTATGTTATGTTATGTTATGTTATGTTATGTTATATTATGTTATATTATATTATATTATATTATATTATAATATTAATGTATCATTAAGTATACAAATCTTATCCTTACCATCATTGCATTATGAAGTAGGTTTTTTGTTTCTTTTTTTTTTAAATTTTATCTGACTTCTACGAACGCTGGTATGACAGCTTTAATGATCACGGACGCGTCAAATGTGCGAAACAGCCACTTTCGTAAATCAGTCGATGTCAAAAATTCTAATATTGCATTCGGAACACGAGTTCGCATACGTCCTGAAGATTCTGGCGCAGCATTGTATCCTACTCTTTGTGTTCATGTAAAGTGTGCAATTATGAGCGTGGACAGACGAAAAAGCAGAGCGGAGTAATTAACCCTCTCGCAGCGCGCGCAGTCAAAGTGAGACTCGGACAAGTCATCAAATAGAACTACGTTGCCTGACAGAGCTTCTAGCATGACATCACACGTACAACTGTGTAATTTAACGAAGATTCGGGCAAGGCTTTGCGCTGGAACTGTATCTCCGAGGTGCTACAATTGATGCTAAAGTTGAACTCTCTGCCATTCTCCGTCAATTAATTACGCCGTGCAAATAAGGCATCAGCTGTTGATGAAATTATAAACACGATCTTTGTGTACCATGATTTATAGATTGCAGGTTTTTCTGCATTTGTGGTATTTGAACATTTATAAGATGTGAGAAAAGCTTCATATCGATCCTTTGGAGTCTGAACTGTTTTCCCCCTCTTTATTCCAGAATTTCTTAAAATACAATTATACAAAAGTCGAACGAATATTTCCACATGAAACGTTACGTATTTAATTATATAATATGCAGGGTGTCCCGGGTTTTAATGTTCAAACTTTGTTAGTGTATACGAAGTATGAAAAAAATGTTATGTAAACATAGGTCGTACAGAGCTTTATTAAGAAGTTATAACAAAAATTCAGAATAGGAATAGTAATCAACTTGCTGTTACTGCGAGCACTGGCTTCAATTTTTGGCTTCAAAATTTATTAATACATTTCGAAACGTATTAATAACCGTTGTTGACAATACATGATTGACATCGATCGAAGATTTTTTTTATATTTTATTTTATTTTTAGTTGATTACTATTCCTATTCTGAATTTTTGTTATAACTTCTTAATAAAGCTCTATATGACCTATGTTTACGTAACATTTTTTTCATACTTCGTGCCATAGAATATACTGACAAAGTTTGAACATTAAAACCTGGGACACCCTGTATAGTTATCAGGTACTATGAATAGACTGTGAGTCTTTACACATTTACGACACGTTCAGATTGTTAAAATGCAAGCAATAGCATTTTTCTTTTCTTTTTGCAAACAGTAATTTTTTAGCCCTCTAACCGCGAGCGAGACATTGATTTTTCAGTACGATATCGCGGGTTAGTTTCGCTTATTATACAGATCCGTTCTAAGAATTATTGCAGATTAAAAAGAATACAGAAGAAGAAACAACGACAAAATAAAAAGATTTTAAATCAAATTTCAAATCATTAAAATTAATAACGTTTTGCCAAGTTTAACTTTCAGTACGATATCGCGCGGGCTAGTTTCACTTATTATGCAGATCCGTTCTAAGAATTATTGTAGATTAAAAAGAATACAGAAGAAGAAACAACGACAAAATAAAAAGATTTTAAATTAAATTTCAAATCATTAAAATTGATATCGTTTTGCTAAGTTTTACAACCTATTCTTAATACAAAATACTAATACATAATATTATTAAGAATGCCACGTTGCCCGCGGTTGAAGGGTCAATCGACGAAGAAAGCTATCCTTGAATTCTGGTGCTTGTTAAACGGAATATAACTAGCAACAACTGTGTCCAAACTAAATAAAAACCGTTAAGTAAACAGCTCGAGCTCGCGAACAAAATCAAACAGCAAGCTCAAAGAGCAGCACTCTCTAAGATCTGTGTCTAACATTCAGGAAACTACCCCGCGATTCGCGCTCGCAGCCAGGAAAGACCAACACAGGGTGGCAGCAGGGTGGTGGAATCTAAGGTGACACTAACAGAACATCCGGCGCATTCTTTTTCCCGAGGTTACTTCGTCGGCGCGGCGCATCAGCCATTCTAAGCACCTTCGCCCGGGGTCGCGGTGTATTAAATTAGACGGTGACGTGGACGAGAGAGCGAAGGAGGCTCTCGAATGCGATGCGGGGGCGCCCCGGAGCTCATCAAGAGTCAGAGGCCCATTCAGCCGGTCATTGTCTGCGGTAATGGAATGTATTAATATCGGAGAGCCCGCGGGGCCGCCGCTCCTCGCCGCTCCTCGCCGTTCCACGCTGCTCTGCTCTGCTCTGCTCCGCTTCGCTCCGCGCCGCACCGCGCCGGGCCGAGCCGAGCCGACCGGCGAACCTCTCTCTTTCTCTCTCTCTCTCTCTCTCTCTCTCTCTCTCTCTCTCTCTCTCTCTCTCTCTCTCTCTCTCTATGTTCCTCGTTGGCTCTCGCTCCGAGTTACAACCGCGGCCTGTACAGCGGATATGTCCCGTGGGATGGAATATTCGTATAAACCGCTGTTGCACTGCAACCGCCGGTGAATACTGGACCCTACGCATTAATATCTAAACGCTGGGGATGGGAGAGCCCGCCGGAGGGACGGAGAGCAGGGGATGAAACCCGACGAACGGCGGAGCGAGACGGAATCGGAGGACCAGCGGCGACAGGGTGCACGGGAACGACGCTAAAGGGGTAGAGGAGATGGAGAGAGGGAGAGAGAGAGAGGGAGGATGTCGGCGCACGCGCTACCATCGCATCTTGTATTCATGCGTTGCACTGTCGGCTACAAGAGGCTTTACATGGCCAACCCTTTGCCACTAGCCAGGTGTAATATTCTTTTTACGCCGGTGGAGCACGTCAAACATCCTTCCGTGATAATTGTATTAGAGGGCCCCGGGCTGGCGTGCTTCTAATGCTCACGGAGAATGGTACCCTCGCCGCTCGGCTCACGGAAATGTGGCTTTTTCCCGGTGACGAATGGCCTGTTTCTTTCCACGCTCCTGTTGTAATTATTACGGGCAAGGATTTCCCAGAATAAATTGTTGCCTTACGCCGGCCATTGTGGTATTGTGCGCGGCGCTGTGCTGGCTGCGTCGAAATTTAACCCATTAAGGACGTTGCGTTAACGCTGCACTTCTTTTTTCTACTTCATTTCATCACGGTTAGCTCTTATTGGCGAAGAGCATTACGTGGATTTAGTAGAAATTGTTTTCTTTACCTATCATTTCTTCCGTCTGGAGTCTAGAATATCTTGAAATTTTGTCTCGAACAATGAGAATTCTTTTACATATTTTTCGCGCGTTCGATGTACAGTCTAGCATCGAAGTATATTTTTTATGTTATTGTGTCTTGGTGTACGACGAAAGTTAGTGTTGTTGAAGCATGTTTCAGGAGACCTTGATTGATTTTCATAGCAATATATCGAATAAAACAATATGTTGTAGATTATTAATGGACTGTGAATGTCTATGAAAATGCATATTTATTTAGAAAATTGGTAGACCAATGGGATCTGGATATCAGGAGCAGATGATTCGAAAAATATATTTTTTGTTAAATTAATTTAGTCTAGTGGTCGGTACTTGTATCATAACGAGATAGTGTTGATAGCAGTTACATGTGTATCAATATAATTCTGAATATACGCCATAGCGAATCATGTTTTCAAAACATATTGAACTGGTAATTATTAGTATTATTAATAGATATTAATAGTATTATTATTAGTATTATTAATAATTAGTATTAGTATTAGTAGTAGTTAGTATTAGTAGTAGTTAGTATTAGTATTATTAATAGTTATTAATAGTATTATTATTAGTATTATTAATAATTAGTATTAGTATTAGTAGTATTAGTAGTAGTTAGTATTAGTATTATTAATAGTTATTAATAGTATTATTATTAGTATTATTAATAATTAGTATTAGTAGTAGTTAGTATTAGTATTATTAATAGTTATTAATAGTATTATTATTAGTATAATTAATAATTAGTATTAGTAGTAGTAGTAGTAGTAGTAGTAGTAGTTAGTATTAGTATTATTATTAGTATGATTAATAATTATTAGTATTTCGAATTCGACCAATTCAGTTTTATAATTGGAGCAACAATTTTCGCGCAGATATTCCTGATTCTTTCTGCGTAAACATCCCCAGTCCAATTATCATCGAATCAATGATTGAAATTAAATTATTATAATTAAAAAATTACAGTATAATACGCGGTTTTTGTACGTTTGTACATTCATTGTTTATGTGGCACCGATCAAGTGCTCCCGATAAGATTCTACTCACTGTCAACGTCCTTGTTTCAACGTTTCTACGAAAAAAAAAGTAGTTCGAATTCTGTAAGAATCGCGTGCGCTAGATTTTCAGTGGATACTCTAACACGCTGTCCTCCTGTTGGCCCAGCAGTTTGAAGCGAGGCTCGCCAAGGCGTGAGCTAATGAGGTGCTCCGGCTCTCTCGTCGCTGGCACGGCATCATGAACTATTAGCGAGGCGTCACCTTCTTCTTGTTCGGTTAACGAGTAGGATGCACTATTTGCGTCGACGGAACGGGACGGTGTCCACCGTCGAATAGCGACAAACACGGGGACACGGTTTCGCGCGTTCGATCGGCGTCGTCGGGATCGAACTATTAACGGGAAATTAATTGCGAGGAAGTTGCATGGATAAACACCGCTT
This sequence comes from Megalopta genalis, assembly GCF_051020955.1. NCBI lineage: Eukaryota > Metazoa > Arthropoda > Insecta > Hymenoptera > Halictidae > Megalopta > Megalopta genalis. The sequence goes on along the minus strand of NC_135013.1, from coordinate 22,340,328 downwards.
CTTCGAGCGCGGCTTTTCCGCGTAAACATTAATTACTGTCGTCGCCGGAACGAACGTCTCGTGCCCCAGGCCCGGGCTGGTAAAAAGTCCAGACACGGGCAGGCGGTGATTTAATTGCACGTTGTAGCCGGCGGAATTTATTCTTCCTGGAATATGCATTAGCCGACCGATTAGAATTCATCAACTTTCTCGCGTGCTGCGCCGCCGGAGCCGAACCGTTCCTTATTATTATTTCTTCCGAACGGCTTTTTTCCCGCGTTTCCTTTTTTTGCCGCGGCGCGACAGCGAGAAACGCGGAATAATTGCCGCACGCTTTCGCATATAAATGTGGAAAGAGTCGCGACGCGGCGGTCAGATTAGAAATAATTACCCCTGCGCGCCGTGCTCTCTTTGTTTACGCGCGATAACGTCTTTCGACGTGCGCGCACGCAAACCCGATAAACCGGATTTTAGGCATTAACGAGTCAACGGCGCGCGGCGCACGGCCAGACGCGTTTTTAGTATTCATAGCGGACGCGTCACAATTAATGAATACCGAAGTATTCATTTTCGCTGTCTGCCACCCGTCCGCCCCTCTTCGACCCCGGGTTTAGACGATTAAATAGTCTACTTGTTTCGTCTCGATGTCCATGATTTACCGCGCGTCCCGGCTACGCTTCTCGAGCAGCGCGCCGTTTCACGCGAACTGTGTACGCGGACCGGGGCGTGTAAATGATTCGCTAAATTACCGTTTAAACGACTTTGTGCGAGTAATTATAGTGTTACCGAGTTCCGGATAGATTCCTGCTTGCGAATGTATCAAAGTTGTCCAGGCACGATAAGGATTTCGTAGTTAGGCAGAACTTCTCCGGAGTACTTATGATGGTAATAGAGCTGGTAGAAATAACAGTGGCGGTTAGAGTAGTTATGGAAATAGTTGGAATTAAATATTAGAATTAAATTTAAAGAAAATTCGTTGATCGAGTTGGAATAAATTTCAATTTATCTTGTTGCATTACAAATTGTTCTATCGTATTCTATGAAAATGAAAAATATTATTGAACTTTTCACGCGATTTTTCTTTTACACGAAAATTAAGCAATTGGATTTCTTAGTTACAGTGACTAAATTAAATTCATATAGATTTGTGTAATAACTTTTACTGTAAATTTATCGCTTTGGATCGTCGAGTGCGAACGTAACACGTGTATTAATCTATCAGAGAATTCGGTTATTGATGCTTCGGACAATCGAAGGCCTATTATAACCTTTTATGGATAAGGAGTTTTTGGAATACTAAAAGCATTTTTCTCAGAAAATTAAATCTGATTATTTGTTATACTCGAAAAAGAAATGAATTTTTATTTATTGAATCTGTTAAGAAAGCAATGTTTTTCTGAAGTATAGCCAACAACGATATGTCGTTGTTCGACACTAAAAGGGTTAAATACGCGCGCACACACAAAACTTTCAGCAAGTTGAAAATAATTTATCGATACAGTACGTTATTCCAAATTGTCCTTCAGCTTGTAAACAAAAATGGTCAATTTGGGAAGAGGAGAAACGATTATTCGCCTCGTTTTTATAGTTATTGACAATCGGCAACTGTAAAAACGAGCCGCGAGGCCTCCTCTTCCTAAATTGTCCATTTTTGTTTGCAAGCTGAGGGACAATTGGGGAGAATTTACTGTACTCCGAAGCTCTACCAATCTCTTATTTGAGTTAGACTAGAGTTAGACTCTAGACTTAGAGTTTATAAAAATTTCTTAATAAATTGGTTAGCAGCCAACAAGTTGGCTGTTAGCCAACTTTGCTGGCTGACTTTCACCAACAAGTTTTTTCCAGTAACATTATCTAATAATTTCGTTTGGAATTTTCATTTCGAGAAAAGTTATTCTGATCTCTCTTAGTACCGAAAAATTCTCCCTAATTGACACTCAGCTTGTACACAAAAATTGGACAAATCGGGAAGAGGAGATACGATTATTCGAACCTTGCAGCTAGTTTTTATAGCTGCCGATTGTCAACAACTATAAAGAACGAGACATATTGTCGTTTCTCCTCTACTGAAATTGACGATTTTTTATTACAAGCTGAAGAACAATCGAGGAGAATTTACTGTACTCCGAAGCTCTACTAAATCTCTTATTTGAGTTAGACTAAACTTACATATTAACACATTGTCTGCCGGCGATGAGTTTATAATATCCGAAAGTTCGCAATTTACAGTTAAAAATTTCTTAATAAATTGGTTAGCAGCCAACAAGTTTTCTCCAGTAACGTTATCTAATAATTTCGTTTGGAATTTTCATTTCGAGGAAAATTCTTCTGATTTCTTTTAGTACCGAAAAATTTTCCCTAATTGACGCTCAGCTTGTACACAAAAAATGGACAAATCGGGAAGAGGAGATACGATTATTCGAGCCTCGCGTCTCGTTTTTATACTTGCCGATTATCAGCAACTATAAAAAAACTCCTCTACTGAAATTGACCATTCTTTATTACAACCTGAAGAACAATCGGGTAGAATTCACTGTACTCCGAAGCTCCGGCAACCTCCTATTCGAATTAGAAACGAAAACGAATACGTGAGAGATGAGCCCCTCGAAAGTTCGCATTCAGACGTAGCCGGTTATCGCGGCGAATCTCGAGGTCGTTCGGCGGCAGCAATCGAGCCGAAGCGCAAATCCATTTCCCATGCTCATTCCCGCGGAACTACATCTCGCGGAGCCGTTCCCCATGATTCCTCCATAGCGGGTCTGTTGAACAAGCGGCAGTAAAACTCGGGTGCGAGCGGCTGCTCGCGGAGCGAACCAGCTTACCCTCGCGGCATCCAGCCCCATCAGTTAGGAGCCGGCCTCTCTCCCGCGATCCATCGTTATAACAGCTATTCGCAGATACAAGCTGGCGTGTAACGCCGTCGTAAAGACAGAGCTGCGCCCCCGTAGCGAGGCTCGAGGGCCCACAGCTCGGCCTTGCCTCTGTTTGGTTTCGCCTCTGTGGTTCGTGTCCCCTCTTCGCCCGGCTCGATCGCGATCCGATGGCGCGCACAGCCAGCGTAACAGAAGGTGCCCGGTAGATACGAATGACGAATGGTTGGGTATCGGGACTGCGCCTCTGCGAGTACTATGCTATCGAAAATGAAAAAGCGTCGCTTACCGTGCTAGGTTCGGGCCGACGTTTCCTGCGTCGAAGGTAGAGCTGGCCGTGATATCCGCGTCCGGGATCGCTCTGGATTCCATGCCGAGCGGCGCGATGCATTGGGCTGCAAACAAACGAAACGATCCTGCAGGTTAAAGCTCCCACGAATTTACATAGGGGTGTATGTCGGTGTGCCCGGCTGGCCTCCACTTCCCCCAGCCCACCCCCTGCCCAGCGCCCAGCCTCCTCGCCCGGCAGAAGGGGCCCCCTTCTGGATCATAAACGGCTAAATAACCAGCTAACCGAGATGAATCCGCCGGATAGAGCCGGTTTACGTTCTTGTATACGACCGCATCTCCTTTCTCTTCCTTCGAGATGGGAGCCAGGGCGCGGGGAGGAAGGACTACCTCAACGTTTCCCTATCTCCGGGACCGATCAAATTGTTTCATAGGGGAACACGGCAGCGTTACGAGGATGCAATGTATCCTGCTACCAGGAACGGACTATCTTGATACAATATTGTCCGGCGCGAGCGTTCTCCCCCCCCCCCCACTGTTATTTACGGTTTTGTTCCCGTCACGCGTCGTCACATCGCGGAAAGTTCGAAACACCTCGGCCCACGGTTCACCGGACCGAGTTCCTCGGATACTGCGACGCGGTGCTGGGCGCTTATGGTATGCCGATCGCCGGGATCAGGACTTGCCCGTCGCTTCTACAAAACAGCCGAGATTCGACTCGGCGCGCTGGTTACGATAGTGTGAACAGCCTTGCAGTTTCATGTAGCGAACCATTCAATTACGCGTTAAATTATTAATCAGTGCTCGTTATTATGTTATAGATTGGTATTCGTATAAATTAAACGTTGCTAATTTCACCATTATGCCCGCGATTTTGAATTTTGTATCCGCTCTTTAATGATCGCGCGTGAAACGCCGATCTGTTAATTAAATTTAGATGTTATGCTATCGATATAAATTAGTATGATAGATGAAGTAGTATTGATGATCAAATTTTTGTTGAAATTAGCGACAGTGACGATCAAGGGAGAGAAGAAAATAAAATGATCAAAGTCTTTGATAATTTGGAACTAGGAGGGTACATAAATTATCGAATAATCGAACGATTTTAAATTAAAACGCGGTTTCCATATTTACCCGGAGGTTGCAGCGAATTTCCGATGAATTAAATCAGTCTATAAGCACGAATTCGATGGAAGGAATATACTATTCGCTGTCTATAATCGCGCTTCCTCGTATGATCGTATATAATCGTCTTACTCCCTTATAATCCTATCATCAAAATGAACATCGATCGGCGAGTCAGAAGGAATAAGTTAACAGCGAACCGTTAGCCAATGAACGACCGCAAAATTATACATGCTGCTTTTTGCATAATCATGTAATCGTTAATCTGCCTGTTCTTGCTTAAACTAAAAATCGGTGATCACGAAATATCTCGTTTATACAGGGTGTTCCGCCTAAATAAGGCCACCTAAATATGTCCTCTAATTTTGGCGGTGCAACAAATATTTTGCATGCTATTCGAATGGTTCGAAGAAATCGTTATATTGCAAAAATATTTCTCTCCGAGGTCATCTTTTTCGAAGTTTACGAGGTTATAGATGATTTCTTTCGCGTACAGTCGTATATTTTTTTATTGCATTGTATAGTTGATGTAAAAATACGTTTAGATATGCACATTAAATGCACATTTTCCTGCTGGAAACCGAACATTCGCGGAAAATAAAAAATAGCATAATAATAATAATAATTTTATAATATAACATTTACGAATATCATCAAAATGGGAGTGAGAGACATATATAACTGAAATCGGCAATTACTTAGTTGACAACCCAATATATGACGGACAGTTCTTAAACATTTTCTCATTTCACTTATATTATCAAAAGTAAGATACGAAGGACGCTTGTTCGTAGGATATTTTTTAATTATTTTAGTGTATAGATTCAGTTTTTCAAGTATAGACGCATATTTCTAAGACATCCTGTATAGTTCCATTGCAAATCCGTCCAGTCAACTAGCATAACTTTAAATAAAATTTCTGTCTGCATGTGAAACAATCTTGTACCGAACTTTTTAACGAATAGTTACGTGTCAAACTTTAAATTGATGATGTCATCACTACTAAGATTTTCATAAATCCCCAAAGTGACATTATCTGAAACATCCACTGGCAATTTTTCAATCTAAGCTGGAGCGGTGAAACTAGCATAACTTTGGCTAAAGTCTCTCCGTTTGCATGCAAAAATTTACTTTTCTAAACATTTTCTCATTTCACTTATACCATCAAAAGTAAGGTACGAAGGACGCTTGTTCATAGGATACTTTGTTAATTATTTTAGTGTATAGATTCAGTTTCTCAAGTATAGACGCATATTTCTAAGACATCCTGTATAGTTCCATTGCAAATCCGTCCAGTCAACTAGCATAACTTTAAATAAAATTTCTGTCTGCATGTGAAACAATCTTGTACCGAACTTTTTAACGAATAGTTACGTGTCAAACTTTAAATTGATGATGTCAACGCTACTATGATTTTCATAAATCCCCAAAGTGACATTATCTGAAACATCCACTGGCAATTTTTCAATCCAGGCTGGAGCGGTGAAACTAGCATAACTTTGGCTAAAGTCTCTCCGTTTGCACGCAAAAATTTACTCGTATTCGGTAATGATTAACGAGCGATATCTGTGAAATATGAAATTGAAATAGTTTTCTAGTTCCGCCGCAACGAATTTCCAAATTCGCATTAGCTTTCGGCCGTCAACACCAAGGTACCCATTAACGGCAGTTTCTCATTGCCGGCCGGCCGAGGTGCACGCAACAGGGTTTACATTATTTCGAGCCCGTCCAATGAAGAATACATTGAATTCTCGAGGTCGTTCGGTTCGCCTACGAGAACGGTTCGATTATCGACGGTGGCGAGTGCGGTCGAGGCGGAACGGTCCGCCGGTCCGGCCGTGTCGATTGCAATTTATGCATATCGGAGTTCTATTACCAACTAAAACGCGGATCGGTAAAATTCGCCGGTGCATCGTTTCGACAGAGCGGTGGAAATACACGGCAAATAACGATAGCACCTAATGCCGGATATCGAGTGCAGGTGTACCGGAACACCGTGATGGGAGGTTGCAGGCTTGTGCCTCGAGTAGCCAGAGACTCGGCGAGAATTAATGGCAGGGAATTCGAGCTTATAACGGAAGGAATCCCTGCTAAGCCATCGAGAAACAGAATGGGCATGTAGGTAGCCATTAATATCAGTAAAAGTTTGTACCATTCTTGGACGAATCCGCCGTCGTAATTCTGCCGGTGGATTTCGAGCGAGGAACGTTATCATCGTAAGATGAAATTCCTACGGACTGCGAATTTGTCCTGGGAAGAACATCGGTCTATGCTTCGGACAGGGGAATGGGGCAATTTGCTGCACAATTCGACTAATACGGAATGGTACACGAGATGTCGTACCATTTAGCTCCGTGCTGAACGTGTTTGTCTTTCACGAAATTGACGCAAGCTATCCCGAAACGGAAAAAACAGAAACTTGAGTTGTCCTATTTGAGTCCTGTTTAGTTGTCCGTATTACGGTTCGTCAAGGTTTTTAAATTGTTAGAACATCGGGAGATTTATTCAACAGACCCTCGAGATCCTAATTTTGTAACACTGTGCCTTGGATTATGCTGTCTGTATTACAGTTCGTCAAGGTTTTCAAATTGTTAGAACATCGGGAGATTTATTCAACAGAGCCTCGAGATCCTAAATTTGTAACACTGTGCCTTGGGTTATGCTGTCTGTATTACAGATCGTCAAGGTTTTTAAATTGTTAGAACATCGGGAGATTTATTCAACAGACTCTTGAAATCCTAATTTTTTAACACTGTACCCCTTGGGTTATGCTGCATCAAATTGCATTTATATCAGAAAGCTCCGCTTGGACAATTCTTCCGAAAGGACACGATTCACATTCGAGAACCTCAACACTAGGAACGAAATGAATGGCGTTTAAATCTTGTTTGGTTCTCCGGCACCGACTTGCTAGATGCAATTGTACCGCAGCTTATACCATGTTATTTATTTTTCACAGTAGTCAGATGCGAATCGATAGCCGGAACACAATGTGATCGATGGAGAACGGTCAATACCCTCGACTGTGACCGCACCGGGCATTCTTCTAAAAACAGTTCGATAAACAAGCGCCGCAGATGATTTGCTTTCTCATCCGAACTCATTAACTGCTCGGCTGCGGCTCTCGATTCGCCCGGTGCGAATTTCAATGATCGATAACACGTGGGAGGATGATAAATTCCGCGGCGGAAGGGTATCGGTAAAAATCGGCGGCGAACGATGCGGGACTCGAGGGGAAGACAAAGGGATCGCTCGAGACTCAAACATGGCGTGCTATTATTATTAATGAAGCCTGAATATATCGCGCGCGGCGTCTCGCACCCCCGGAATTCTCACGACCCTTCCGTGCAACTTCTCGGACCCCGGCGCGGGGTAAACTTGGCTCGTTCTCCGGCAGAATCCGTTTCCTTTGTCGGCACGTCCGACCTAACGAGCCACCGGTGAGATATCGCGCTCGTAAATCGATCCTGAATAACGGTTCGGAGGCGCGGAAAACCGACGCTCTCCGATCTCCTTGTCGAGGAGAGGCGCGCGCGACCCCGCGTCGTTCAATCGAGGGCCTAGGTGCAACCATAAGGCGCTCGTCGTCGCGCGTCATCGCCGGCAATCACGGCGTTCGGCGTCTCTCTTTCAGCAAAGCCACCCTTTCCGGCCGAGTTACGCCTCGCTCGAAGAAAAACATCATTAATTACTTCTGCTCTATTGACGCCGCGATGAATGGCGAACGAAACGGGGACACTTCTTCCGCCGACACGCCGAGCCCAGGAAATTTATATCGCAATTAGGAGGAGCTATTTGATATAGCGGGACGATAGCGTTTCCATTTCTTTAATGAAAAACCGTTTTCAATGAACGAACGGTCAACCCGGCTGAAGTTATGGCGACGATGGTTCTCTCTCGGCTGCCGATTTCTTCTACGTCGCGCGCCTTTGAGAATGATCGATGAGGATTCAACCGCTGTTATCGCTCGACCAGAAGTGACTAATGGTTTTATTATTTTAATACCTTCATTTACGAATTCATCGCGTACGAAACAATAACAGGTGGAATCATTCTTCTCTTTGGAGGTTCTCCTGGCAGCGAGCACGCAAGATTTTGCGGGAATATTTATCTTTGCATCGAATTCTATTAATTATTACTGTATTTGTATTACGCTGTTCAGAACTAGTTGCATGAAGCTGCAATAGAAGAAGGAAAAAATTATAGATTCGATAATGCTTACACCAGAAAATTAACATAAACCTCTAAACTTTGGTTTATTATTTGAAAGAACTGTTATTGTTTGTAGATTGATATTATATTAGATAACAATATTGATATTGTATTATATATATTATGATATTGATATTATATTGATATAACAATTGTTAAGTATATTGATATCAAACTTTTTCAAAATTGCATACATTTCTTAAATGACTTGAAAATTGAATCCAATTTTTATCGTGATTCTGTAATAAAATTACAAATGCAATTCTTTTTACTAACATCTGATAGAATATCTCAGTTTCGTTTAACATTCAAGGCGTGGACTCTTCTTTCATATTTTTAGGAATTTGATAATTCTATTAAATTCTTAATTTTTACACACTGTTTCTAAGTTCAGTGAAATATTAAGGTATCACTCAACAAACTGACGTTTAATGTCTATCGTATATAAAAAGAAAACGATTATTGAAGAAACGCGTCCAATTATCATTTTCATGTCTTACTCAAAGAAGATCAGCGAACAAAGAGCGAACATTTGTAAAGAAACGTTCGAACGTGAACGTAAAAGATGATACAAAATTTCCAGCAACGAATAGGAGATAAAGAGAGTTTAGTACTTTTCTTGGCAGAGTATAAAGATCGTTATTAAACATTGACCCGAATACGGATTCGCGAATCGACAAGAATTTATGGGACGATCCGGCGCGGGAATGGATAGCAGACATTTCATTTCAATTTTACGGGAAACTTTTGCAATCGGGCGCCGACGATCCGGAATTGGATTTCGAGGTACGGGTCGTTTGTCGTTCACTGAGGTCTCCAAACAATTCCGATACTTCTGACGAGTGAACTCGTTACATCGAAAAGTAACGCGGCTGACGGCGACAGATCGTTTAGCGAAACTAACGGGCTCGGTGGATGCTGACTAAGCCACTCCGACATGCAAATCGATGCACACCGGTTTTTCGTACGGGTTGAGGACCGATCATCGGTCAAACGTTCGATGAGAATAGCTTGCGAGACGTCCAACGAGGGAAATTTACTCGGACGTTTATTGACCCATTAAATTCCGGCGCCCTTGTCCCGAGACGGGTAAACCAATCTTCTTTGTTGCAACAGGGAATTTTCTATCCGCTTTGAACGTCTCTCTTCCTCTGTCTTCCAACGGCATTGGGAATCGATGGGCAACTTGCAAATACACGAATAAAAGTCTCCGAAATTTTATGGATAATGCGTTCACCAATACATTGGATTTTATGCACACATAGCTGATTCTCGGTATATCATGTTTAAATCGTTTACAAGCGGTATTCGTCTTCTTTATAGTACAATCTTTAATAGAACGAAGATATTTCTGATACATTAAGCTTCGAAGATCTATCTCGTTTGAAAGTGAAATATTTAACCTTTTAGGCCCGACGCGCCACTATAGTGGCTTTCGCGGATGTCATCTTTCGGAACGACACGCCACTATAGTGGCTTCCGCGGATGTCATCTCTCTGGACGACACGCCACTATAGTGGCTTGCTCTAGTAGCTCACTCGCTCATCGTTTGAATCAAATAATCGTCTTCATATGCATTGTTTCACATTTCTTTTGTCTTCACATCGATCTACAACAGTTTACAGAGTGTCCCAAAAATGTCTCGCAATCCGGAAATGGCGGGTTCCTCGGATCATTTGAAGCAACTTCTTCCTTTACAAACATTTTCTCCGAGGCACCGTTAACGAGTTATTAACGAAAAACAGTGACCAATAAGAATCGAGTACGGCTGGCGCGAGGCGGCCCAGCCATCCAGCGCGCGAAGCCCAGTTCCGCTCATTGGCTCGATCGCCTCGCGCCAGCTGAGCTCGTCTCTCATTGGTCATTGTTTTTCGTTAATAACTCGCTAACGGTGTCTCGGAGAACATTTTTGTAAAGGAAAAAGTTGCTTCAAATTGCCTGAGGAACCCGCCACTTCGCGCAGAATTCAGCCGTACCTAAAAGCCGTACCTTAAATGTGTATCTTAACCCTCTGTATTCGATGCGTCATCGATACGGCGACACAATATATTCATGTCAAAGTGGCATCTCCTTTCAATTATTATTTTTCTTCATACTGTAAACTGAACACGTAAACTGCATAATTAAAAACATAAAATCTTTTATTTGTCAGTTCCTACAAAAATATTCGAGCAGCATAATGATTTTTCATTCAATTCGGCTCTGTATAACGAAATCCCAATGTTCGCAAAATCTGTTCCGAGCGCAAAAGGTTAAATTTTATTCGAGAACGTATCGACCATTTTGTTTCAGAACATTTTGCCATCTTTCAGTAGAAATGCTACTTAATGGTAAAATGCTAAATGAAGTGATTGCAAAAGAACAATCTAATATATAATAATAAATCTATATACCTATATATATATACCTATATATCTATATAATATATCTATCCTGAACAATCTAATATATTAACAAACTCGAGTAACTAGTATTGGACACTTTATTCGCAAAATATAGGACGGCGAGTTGTGAGACACTTTGAAACGCGCCACCGGTCCCAATCCACCGCAGACGTTCGGAGCGACCGCCATAGAACGAGCCGATTCAATTTTACATTGGAAGTTTGTCGATCACCGCAAAGTAATTTCTATCAAACAAAACCGTACGTCGTCGTCGTCGATGCACGTAGCTACGAACCCGGGTATTACTCGAGCGTATTACGAGTTCGCATGCTCCGTCGTTCGTCCCCGCGTTCTCCGCCGTGAAACGTTGTTTAAATACAACTTTCCGCTAAAAGTTTCCAATTTGACGACGCGAAGGAGAGCTGCGGGAGAGCGGGGGGCAACGGTAAATCCAGCTTTTCCGTGCGGGGCCAAAGTCAATTTCGGATCGAAAGTTCGTCGGTCGCGGTCAAGCAGTTCGCGGCGGTCGCGCGCGCGCGCGCTCTGCCGGACGTTAATAAGTTATAAGAGGAAGTTTCCGCGATGAAAACTATAAAGCCCCGGCAGATTACAGCTTAGGTATACTTACAGAGGTCTACGGCGCGCGTGGTGCCGGCCAGAGCGAGAAAAAGCGAAAGACGGACGGCAGGTATCGCCCCCCCGGCGAAGAAACCGAAGCTTTCCGCCATGGCTGCCGGTTCGCGCGAGGGCTTCACCCTCGCCCTTTTCTCACCGTGACTCCGCTCGTGCCATTTCTGCCTCGTCAACCTGAAACAAAAAAGAAACGCCACCGTTACGCCACCGCTAACGATAGTTCCGAGGGCGAGCTCGTGCGGGGCTTTCGAGAGGGGCCGTCGAATGTTTCCTGTCAAAGCCCTTCTAGCCCAGCGAGACGATACAGGGAACGCGATCTGCCCGCAGACTTCGTTCAGATTAAGATCAACAGCTCTCTGCCCTTTCGTTTCACTTTTACGTAATCCATGATCGATCACTTTTTCACGCCAATTACCAGACATTTTGGTGAAGCGAATCATCTTTATGACCGTCGATCTTTATGCAAAGTAAACGTTTTTTCTAAGACGATTCTAAGAAATAGAAATTAAATAAAAATAAGTTGCTTTTTTTAATAATTTTGATAACTTGATAACAGTGTAACAATATTATTCGATTCTTCTGATGTCTGTGTAATTTTATGTTTCAGCTACACATTCTTAGTAAGTGCATAATTATCCGCGTAATTATCACGCAGTACGCGGAATTAGGGAGGTCTCGAGTTTAGCTTGCTTGGTAATTGTATCTTCTGTCATTTGTCCATCCTTGATTTTACGATAATGGGTTATAAGTTTCATTTTTTTCTCTTAAAAATCATTCATCAAATTAAATTGGAGATTGAAAAAGACAGCTGATGCACTCGTTCACAAATTCTTGTTCCACATTTTTTAGTTTTACATGCAGGATTGACAGTTATACTTTGATTGACTAACTCTAACATGTTTTCTGTCTGCTTATGTTGCAAGATAGGTGTCTTTAAATTGTAAAATTTCAAATTAACCACAATGTAATGCCTCGCAGTGAAAATAGCTAAAGTAGCATTATGTACCATTATGCTAAAAAGTTTATCCTGTTGATCCTATTAATGATAGAATGAATGCTGGATAACCTTAGACATACAGGATGTCCCAAAATTATGTTACTTCCGGGAAATTAGGGGTTCCTGAGGTCATTTGAAGTAACTTTTTTCTTTATAAAAACTTCCTCCGAGGCACCGTTAACGAGTTATTAACGAAAAACAGTGACCAATGAGAGGCGAGCTCGGCAGACGCGAAGCAGACAGTGACCAATTCCGCTCATTGGCTCGGCCGCTTCGCGCCAGCCAAGCTCGCTTCTCATTGGTCAGTGCTTTTCGTTAATAACTCGTAAACAGAGCCGCGGATTGCATTTTCGCTAAGGAAAAAGTTATTTCAAATGGCCTCAGGAACCCCTCATTTCTCGGAAGTACCATAATTTCGGACACCTTGTACGTTGATTTTGCTAGCGATCTCGTTTTCCATTGTTTCGGGTAAAAACCGTGTAATTGCAGATATTATACGCAGCGCTTTCTCGTTATCGCACCGAGCTCGGAACGAAAAACATTTTTTAGCCGACTGATATCGTATCGCACAGTTTGTAAAATTAAAGCGGCAGCGATAACGTTGCGTCAATTCCGCCAAGTACCCCAGGAATGATAACAGTACGTGTACTCCGCGAACGTCTCGAATTTAATTTGAGAAGTTATTCAATTTAAGTTGAATGAAAAATTGAAAAAGAATAAAGTTGCCGTGTAATTTAAATTTCCCTCCGTATTAATTCGTCGTTCCTGGAAAGACAGACGACGCCGCGGTATATAGGGCTTCGAAGTAATTCCGAGCACAGCAAGTCGAATCCGCTGTTTTGATTCACTTTCGACGGATCTCGGTGTTGTATGCTACCGTAATGGAATCAGAACTCCGTTGTCGATAGAAAAAGAGATTTATGAACGAGACAGAAGAGGGTGTGGGAGATAGGGTATCGCTAGGATCAATTCGGAAAACTACGAGTTTAAAAAGGCTCCCTGCAGGCTTCCCGCGCCAGTTCCGTCGGCGTCATTCATTTTTATCCCCGGCCAAACAGCATGTCGTTAAAACGATATGGACGTATCTTTTCTAATTATCCTGAGTCCGGACTCCGGTAGATCGATGCGCGTCCTTGTGCATTAATTTTCGCTGATATCGATGCATATAGAGCGTCTCGATGTCAATATTCTACAATTAATAGACCGTGGAATGTAAATAAAATATGAAACCGATGATCTTTTATAGAGATAGTGATAGTCATCTATAGCTTCAGGAAATAATTCTCTACGGTGGATGTTATCATCGATACACTGTTATATTAGGTCTACCGGAAAGTTCTGTCCGTTTTTTAATTGAAATATAACACAATTTTCATACATTTAATAATATTTATTGTAGAATATACTTTCCATCGTTATTTATGACTTCTTGCCAGCGTGATGGCAACTTGTAAATGCCATTTTTAAAAAATGATTTATCTTTAGAGGCGAAGAACTCAACTAGTGCTTGCTTGACATCAGCTTCAGTTTTGAATTTTTTTTCCTGTAAAAAGTTTTGCAAAGAGAGAAACAAGTGATAATCGGAGGGTGCTAGGTCTGGGGAGTATGGCGGATGCGACAGAATTTCCCAGCCTAGCTCTGCGATTTTCTGACGAGTCGCCAAAGCAGCATGTGGTCTGGCATTATCATCGGTAGCCATGTTTTCACGATCGCGTCTTGCTTAATAATGACATGAGACATCTTTGTTTCAGTTTATTTAGGAGAGTACATGCGTGTAAATGCAACGATAAAGAGAGATAGTCATATGTGTCTCAAATCAACATGTGCATATGGATTGAAACTTGAAGCGACACTATCGAACAGAACTTTCCGGTAGACCTAATACATCTTAAATATTTATTTCCGTTCTTACATTGTGATATAGAAAAATCGAATGCTTCGATTTAATAGAAATTAATAACATTCATATGTTGTAAATTACATATGAAATCTTCGTTATGAGACTGACTCGTTATTCTACGCGAAAGGGTTAATACGTCGACTATAATAATAATGACGTGAGACATCTTTGTTTCAGTTTATTTAGGAGAGCACATGTGTGTAAATGCAATGATAAAGAGAGATAGTCATATATGTCTCAAATCAACATGTGCATATGGATTGAAACTTGAACTATCGGACAGAACTATCCGGTAGATCTAATAGTATTTTGTTTGCTTTTATATTTTCAAAGTCTGGTAAGTTTTATCGAATTATAAAAATGAAAATGTAAAATTATTCTGTCCTCAACTTCTTAAGATCACTCAGGAAAGAAATAGATTTATATTGATATAGATTTATATTGTAACAATTTTTATTGTGCCTAAAGATCTACAGTCTAGTCATAGCGAATGACAATTCCACACTGCTGTGATTTATTTAGCAAGGGTGGAACCATGACGATAATATTGTTTTAAATTTTACATCGTAAATATTCAATAAATTTGCAATTTAATTTTAATTCATAACGAAATAATTATGAATTTCCATGCAACGCAATATTCTCCAGAGAAATGTATTCAACTCTGTGCGAAAACGCGTGGTACGAATTCAGACCATTTCGTTTGAAAAAGGTAACGTTATACGGTAGAAAGCGTTCATAAATTCGAAACATTACTGCACCTTTAAAAAAGTTTCTCTTCATCCTGAATTGTTCCTACGAAATTACCTCTTAGCGTGTATCAGTTTTAACGAATGTGTGTGCAGAAAATTCATACGTCCGAATAACGGAAATGCTTTAATCCCCGGACGAATGGTCCATACGGATACCATTTGTCAGATAAATCGTTGGGTCCGACCCAGCGCGATTTGCATTGTGCACAGCTTTTAAAAAAGTATCGTGCTCAAGATTTTATTTAAATACGGAAACTTCATTTACACATATCGCGGATATAACAGTAAATATATATGTATATAATGTATTAATTCATTGAAATATTTAAAAGATTTCCAATTCTTTTATTTTTAAAATTACTTAACTCCTTTGTTTCCAAAACTGCTGAACTCTTTTATTTACAAAACTGTTTCTTTTAGGATTTGCAAAATGCAATCTCAGATCATTTTAAATAATCAATTGATGTATTCAATGCAAAAATAGAATGACGAAAACATTTCAAGGCATTCAACCAACCGTTAAGTTACTAAATTTTACTATATTTTTTATTATAATTTTACTATTTTATTATAATTCTTAACTTACTAAATTTATCAAAAGAAAAAACACAATACATATTTAACTCCTATTTCTCTTTACTGCAGACAATTTCTGCGTTACATAAAAAACCGCGATAAAATGATCAATATTTAAAACGTCATAACAAGCTAGTACACATACGGTGGTAATCGCAATAACACTAAACCTACCAAGTACTAGAAATAATCAGAACGTATTGTCTTACAAAACTAACACAATTATCATTTATAAAATAAAACAAGACCTCTTTCACCTTAATTTCGTCAGACATTTTGTCGACTCAGTAACGATACGCATTTATGATCACTAAACTAAAATTAAAATAAAACTATAATTATCATAATCATCTTCTACCGAACAAATGGAGTCTGTACCATAACCAGAAACAGGTCACCATCCTGCACCATCTTGCAACGCATAAATTTCGCAGCAGCGGCATAATAAAAATAAAAAATATAACCTTGACATAACCTTGACATAACCTCGACATAACCTTCACATAATCTTGACATAACCTTGACATAACCAAAAATAGATCACCATCCTGCACCATCTTGGAACGAATAAATTTCCCAGCAGCGCTATAATAAAAATAAAAAATACAACCTTGACATAACTTTGACATAACCTTGACATAAACTTGACATAACCTCAATATAACCTCAACATAGCCTCAACATAACCTTCACATAACCTTGACATAACCTTCACATAACTTTGGAACGAATAAATTTCGCAGCAGCGGTATAATAAAAATAAAAAATATAACCTTGACATAACCAAAAACAGATCACCATCCTGCACCCGAATAAATTTCGCAGCAGCGAAGCCTAGCGTCGCAAAAACTCACGAAAGTTGTCCAACAATCTCCCGGCCCGCCATGAAAGCGGGGGCATTCCGAAAAATCCTAAACGCGGTGCGCAGTCGTTAAAAGATGTCCGAGCCGACTGTACGTGTGCACGTGGCATGTACGACGGTTCGAAATAATAAATTCACGAGCTCCGCGGCGCTGTTGCGGAAGAGATGTCTATAGATTTATTAGTTCGACACTGTTGTTCGCGTTGGAAGTCGCAGGCGGCAGAGGCGTTTCGGTGCGAACGTGGCCGTTCGCGTTGCACGTGCCCCCGCCGTCGGAGGGGGCCCGGCGGGGGTGCTTTCTCGCAAGAAAGTTGCGATTCCCGTGTCTGGACTTTGATGGAGTACGCCGCGGTAATTGCGCCGGAAGTGAATAAGTAATGGCGAACGGTAGTAAGAAGTCGCTGGGTCGTAGGCCTCGCGTGCTCGCATTAAACATACATGCGGCAAACGTACGGCCGAGCCGGCGTGGCAGCAGAAAATCCACAGTTTACGGGGCTCGCGCACTTTCCACGGCGTGCGGAGGGTCCCGCGGAGCCGCTCTTTGAAAATTCTTTCAGCCAGTTCCCAGGCCGGAAACTCGTTACAACGGCGAGGCACGTCAGCCTCGATTGCTGATCAAACAAAGTGCATTTCGACCGTCCGGACCGCCGTTACGACCATTGCCCGGCCGGACTTCACCAGGCTGGAGCAACGATGAATTTCACGCGGGGCACGGTCAAAGGGGTTGCTCCCCCGAAACCCCCGTTCGGGGCCGTTCGATCGGACTCGTGATTCCTAGCTATGCAAATTTTTCAATTCTCCGCGCGCGCGCGAGAAGGAACCTTATCCGGCGCGATATTCGAGAGACAGAGGGGGCCGCGAAACATTCGAATCAATTTTCCCCGCCAGCAGCCCCCCTCGCTCTCTTACTCACGGGACCTTCTCGTTCTCGCTGCTCCCAGTGTCCCCTTGTTTTCCTCTCCCTCTCGGATAACCTAGCGTTTCGATAGCGAAATTATTCATCGATTGTTTTCTTTTCATCTGGCCGGGACACCGAGGAGATTACCATGGCCCGGAGAGGCAGGTGGGACACGCGGGCTCGTCTTGGTCGTTTACGGTGGCCCCCTCCCCCGTTTTACCTCCGTGATAGCCCGGGCTTTCGCAATTATTATTCCATCGACGCGACGGAGGAGGTCCGTTTTACGATCGCTACGCCTCCGAACAATATACACGGTGTTTATGTGCGCGCCTACGGACGCGACCGATGTACCTGTTTATACGTTTCGCAAGCCCCATATGCGCGGCCCGGGCGCCCGAGCGGGGTTGCGCGCCCAGGGTTGCACGTAGTCCCGCGAAGGTAAGAGCTCCGTTAAGCCACGGTTGTAAGCCGCGAAGGCTCCCCGTGATATCCTAGTTCGACGTCGAATCTCTTCGTTTGCATAGCAATGAGTTTATGCAGATTAATACACGCGAAACGTCTACGCGTACAACGTCTCGTGGGATGTAAAGCACCGGCATCTACACGGATTCGCGGGCGTGCATGCATATTTTATTGGCGGACCGGCGCGGCGCGACCAAAGATTGCCGATCGAGAGGAGCCGGTTACGCGCGCGCTGACTCGCACGGTGCTACGTTTTTTTTCCGAACAGTTCGCCACAATTCATGACCTCGTACGATTTTTATGAAAATCGAGATTATGTTATTAAAGGTTCAAACTAACAAGTCACGCGCTACTGACATAAGCAATTTGTTTTTATCTTTTTTAAATTATTATTTTTATTACTATTATTATTATTATTATTATTATTATTATTTATTATCATTATTTTTATTTTTATTATTATATTATTATTCCGATTATTATATTAAATTATTATAATTATATGAATTATATATTATTATACTATTATTTATGAATTATATTACTATATTATTAATTATTATATTATATGAGTTATTTATTATAATTATATGAATTATATAATTGGAGTATACAAGTTAATATGACCCTTTAACCATTTATCTCATTAATATGGGCACTAATGAGCAAAACTTATATTCGGATATCAAAGTTGACATCTCTCTCTCTTACTTTAAATCAAGAATCTTGTCAGAGCCGGTTTGTCGATGACTATCACAACTTTCTCTTCGCCGTTATATTACACAAAACTTAACGCCGAATGTACCATGATCCAAAAGCGACTGATATATGTCGTCCTCTGAATATTATAAGAGAATTTACTTACACGTTTCGTCAATTTTGTAAGCGTATATGCCCGAATAAAGATATATATTTAACAATTTGTAATAGAAGCTGCTTTATAATTTCAAACATTATAAAATAAAATTTTTCAATCATTTTTAATGGTGAAATGCTCTCTACAAGTAATTTCTTTAAGAATAAACTTCAGCTTGACACATCTCGGAGATATTACGAAGCTTGAGAATTCGACAAGTTTAACAGTCTGTAATCTACAGGGTGTCCCATAAGTGTCTCACAATACGGAAGCGGGGGGTTCCTCAGGTCATTTGAAGTAACTTCTTCCTTAGTGAAATTGCAATCCGCGGCTTTGTTTACGAGTTATTAACGAAAAACAGTAACCAATGAAAAACGAGATCAGCTGGCTCAGCCAATGAGCAGAACTGGACTTCGTGCGCTCGTTGACTGGGCCACCTCGCGCCAGCCGAGCTCGCCTCTTATTGGTCACTGTTTTTCGTTAATAACTCGTAAACAAAGCCACGGATTGCATTTTCGTTCAGGAGAAAGTTACTTCAAATGACCTGAGGAACCCCCCATTTCCCGATTGCAACACCATTTTGGAACACCCATATCTCCATAAGCATGCACGGTATTTGAAAATTTCAAACGGTATTTGATCTCTTGAAATGTATACGCGATATATACATGTAATCTAATCCAAAAATTGCACTTTGATCAACTTTTTCGGAAAAGGTATCAGCGTGCGTCGCCAAGCGGAGCCGAGCCGTGTGGAGAGCCGTGAGCCTAGCCCCCCGATTTGTCTCCCTACCCAATGTCCCATTAGTTATAATCCGTCGGGCTGAGACTTTATCAAACAATGCACGACCCCAGGCCGCTTGTTTCTGTGGATCTGATAGGAGAGCACAGGGGGAACGGGTACAAGCTGCTTAGCAAATGATAGGGGTTTGATAAGTATCGGATACATCGATTCCCGTTCCGTTCCTTCTCCTTTTTCATTGAATAATGCTCCGTAATTTTGCGGTCTGCTGTTTAGAATATTAGCTCCGACATGGCTTTCGAGTGATTAGCCTACTCACCGCGTGTTCGGTAGTTAAGGTTATCCGATTTACATATCTGTCCATAGTCTGTCCTTTTGTTATCTTTTGGGTCTTTCGGGAATTTTCTGCTGCGAATGTCTGCAGAGGGCGATGATCTTTTCGCCACCGAGGCTAGCAACGTTATATTGGTTTCGATTTTATGATTGTATAATTAGTATGAGAAATAGATAATACTAAATCTACCGAGCACTAAAAGCAACTAACGTCATTTGCTTCATAAGAATAATAAAACTGAATTTATTTAGATTTTTCGTTATTTTTATTATAACGTAAAATAACTACTAACTAATAATAATAACTAAAAAAATAACTGAAATAACTATAACGTAAAATAAAATTTTATTATAACGTAAATTTATTGTTGGACATATTTCTTTGAATCTAAATAAATAATATCGCTATATAAGTTTTACGTTAATATACGGTAGTCTCGAAAAGTATTCGAACACTCTGATTTTCGAAAAATTCTCGAGGAACTGTTACAATTTCAGAGTAGATTGAAAAATTGTACGAAGGTCGGTACTGAATTTTTCAATCGGGATCCATATTTTTTTTGGAGCATCATTTTTAGTAGGTTAATTGCACGAGAGGTCAACTCTGAATTTTTAAACTCCAATCCATATTTTCTAGTGCACCGCTTTATTGCTGTCACCTGCACCTAAATCTGTGCGCCTAAAAATACATATTTCATTCTGTAAATTCAAAGTTGACCCCTGGAAGGGTTTTCACTGTCAGCAAAAGGTCGAGAGAAGTGACATCTCGATCTTTCTTTCTCGATTTGCTACAACATTCGTTTCAATTATATATCATATATCACATATTTCATTCTGTAAATTCAAAGTTGACCTCTGAAAGATAGTTTTCACTGTCAGCAAAAGGTCGAGAAAAGTGACATCTCGATCTTTCATTCTCGATTTGCTACAACATTCGTTTCGATCATACATCATATATCGCATATTTCATTCTGTAAATTCAAAGTTGACCTCTGAAAGATAGTTTTCACTGTCAGCAAAAGGTCGAGAAAAGTGACATCTCGATCTTTCTTTCTCGATTTGCTACAACATTCGTTTCAATCATATATCATATATCACAAATTTCATTCTGTAAATTCAAAGTTGACCTCTGAAAGATAGTTTTCACTATCAGCAAAAGGTCGAGAAAAGTGACATCTCGATCTTTCTTTCTCGATTTGCTACAACATTCGTTTCAATCATTTATCATATATCACATATTTCATTCTGTAAATTCAAAGTTGACCTCTGAAAGATAGTTTTCACTGTCAGCAAAAGGTCGAGAAAAGTGACATCCCAATCTTTCTTTCTCGATTTGCTACAACATTCGTTTCAATCATTTCGTATACTTCGTAGTTCCGTTTGATGTGTAAATGCTTGTTGATTGATAAATGGTATTCGCGGCTTCGCGTGCAGCTCGGATTCAGCATACCAATTTCAGATGGTATATTGAAATCCGTTGGACGTTCTTAATAGATGAATTATGCTGGTAAGGTAGAAACTGGCAGAGGTAATCAGGCAATTAGTACCGGAGGGAGAGCTCAATTGGAACGGTTATAGTAACCAATCTCCTTGTTACTTTGTCTAATTCGCTTTGTTTGCCCTCAATCTTCCGTAAGTACTCTCGCGTCGCTAGATGCGCAAGATCTTAGCTAAATGGTTTAATTGTAAGTGGCATTGCATTCGCAGCGTGGCCGCAACTCTCCTTACACGGTTTCCAATCAATTATACAACACAGTATCACAAATTAATTACGAATATCAACGTTCTCCGTGTGCATATTGGCGCGATGGGATATTAATGTCCATAACGTCGGTAATGAATAACTTCTCGATTCGTTCGCACAGTAATCAATTACATGTCAGAGATTTAATAAATATTATTCGGTACACGAACGTGTAACCGACAGTTTTCTTACAAATTTAATATTTGCTTTGATATCATGCGATGGTTTGCCAACGCGCCGTACTGTTTTAATCAAAAACACAGATAAACCACACAAAAGACAGTGTACCGAATTAAATTACACGTACAGCAAATGTTTGATAAGTATAAAATTTGTATAACTTCCATATTATCGTAATTATATCGAATCATGCTTTTTTAGTTAATTATATATATATATATATATATATATATATATATATATATATATTATTATTATTATTATTATTATTACTATTATTATTACTATTATAATTCAATCATCGAGATGAATATTTAATTGAGAATTTTATATAATTAACTATATATATATTAATTATATATATAAAATTCTCAATTAAATATTCATCTCGATGATTGAATTATAATAGTAACAATGATAGTAATATAATATTTGGTGTTCTAAATTTCTTTCACGATGCGAATTTCACAATTACTTTTACGCGATATATTTAAAAATTGAAAAAAATGACCGAGGATATTCATCGTGAGACAGGAATTATTAAAACTTGGTGGCCGTAAGTAATCGAGGCGTCCGTAAAATGTATCAATTTTCAACGTTCTTTCGTCGATAATTACGCGTCTCGTGCAGCGAAACAGAGAAAAAAGTGAAATAATCGCCCGACGAATTCTCTAATTATATCGAGCGACGTATAGAGGCGGCCAAAGTTGCTCTACGGCTTTATCGAACTTCCTATTATCTGCAATTAAACGGACACGGTGCGCGAGCCATACATCATCGCAACGGGCGACGAAGCGTAATCGATGTCGCGATAAAATTGCCACGGCGTGCACCGTTCAAAATGGTCGATGCAGCCAGACAGAAATAAAAATCTGACTATCTATAACAATTAAAAGGAAATTTTTTTGTGCACCAGCTATACTATTCGAAACTAATAACACTTTAAGGACCAATTAACCTTTACGGATGTATTCGTTGTAGAAAGGTAATAAATGCATCGTCTAAAAAAGGCAATTTACTATTTTTGCGGTACGACTTTTGAGTGTCGCGTAACTAATTTTCAAGTGTGCGTGACATTTAGCAACTGACAATCGTGCAAGAAAAATTTTAAAACGTCCAAGGCTTATTTTCATCCATTTTGGTAATATATTATAGATGGAAATTAAAAAGCGCTATAGGTTTTCTAGGAAGGAAAGATAAGAGAAGAAAACAACACGAAAAAAAAGGTGAAGCGATATTGCGCAATTGTGTCCACAGACGTTCAATATTTCCGATATTTCGGAACAAGTTTTTATTGACACATATATTGCAGAATAGTTCAATATATCCGCCAGACTATCAATAATATTGTGCAACACTGCAGTCTGCTTTGCACGTTCGATAGGTCTGCCAATGATGCGCCAATTCTACTTATTACGTCAGACAGTGATCGAAAATCGATATCCTTAAAAAGAAACTATAAGTGAAGAAATTTTAATCCTCTCTCCTTTATTGTAAAATGATTATTCTCTGGTTCTTCGTGCATGCGGTGATCCAAATAATATTACAACGCTCGGTAATCAAGTGAAATATGCAGTAAAAAAAACCTGTAAATATAAAATAATAAATTATAAATATTTATTAAAATATATAATAAATATATAAAATAATATATAAAAATAATAAATATAAAAAATAATAAATATATAAATAATAAATATATAAAAATAATATAAAAAATATATAATATAAATAAAATTATAAATATTTATTTCGTTTAGTATTTTCTTTCAGAAAATATGGTTTTAAAAAGCACAAAATCCCTTTGCACTGTATATCGCCATATAAAATAGCCAAATGGAATGCATTTGTGAATGTGCATTAGCCTGATTCATGAAGATGAAATTTGCTATAACTATGTTCAGTTAACGTTAACGTTAACGTTTTTAATTAAGTGATTGATTAGTAGATTGCGGATTTTACGCCTTTATGACAAAATCGAGCATGTGCAATTTAAACGGTAAAGAGATTAAATGAATTTTACCCCTTGCATTATAACAACAGGTCTGACCCGTGATGAAGATTTAATACATAAGCCGTTTAAAGCTAGATCGATTTAGTACGATTAAATCATACTTAATTCAAAATTTTATTTGATTTTTTATTAATATTTTATGTTAAAGTTTGAAAGTGGCTTGCATAAACGAGTTGTAACAATCTTTCACAAAACTTTCAATTCATCCTACATTATTCATAAATTAACTTTCTCGATTTATACCGTTTCTGCTTTCAACGGCTTATACGATAATCTTAAACATTCATTTATTCTAAATCATCAAATTTTAAATTGATTTTAAATTGATGATGAAATTTTAAATTTAAATCACAAAATTTTACTTTTCTCTTATCAAAATCTAGGAATGAAAGCAAATGAAGCATACAAGGAACAAAAAATATCTCGTTCTAGCGGAGAAATTGTCGTGGAAGAAAAAGTGCAAATCGACGTAGTTGCAAAAGAAATCGTATCGCAACATGTTAGGAATGCCACGATATTAGTTTCACTCAATTAAAATTATGGAACGAAGGATTAACTTTCTATACGGTTTCCACTTCACTCAAATAATTTATTTTGCAGTCTCAATAGATTTGCGGTCTCTTGATCAGGTTTAACGTTCCAACTCCAATTGCACAATCTCTAAATTCGCAAATTCATCCACAACTGGTTTTAAAAACCGACTGTGTCGTTGGATTTCCGGTCGTCTAAATTCACTAAGTCACTAAAAGTCACTAAAACGAAGCAGTCGGCGAGGATATTCGCGTTGACCTTAACCCCTTAACTTGTACGCTCGAGTTAATTCGAGCTCGCTAAACAGGCCAAACCGTGCACACTCGAGATAATTCGAGCGGCGTTGTTTTTTATGCTGCTATAATTTTTCACACTCGAATATAACCGAGAATTGAAAATAACAATGTGAAAGCAAAGAAAAAACAATCGTTTTATTGATATTTATCATTTACGTGGGATTGTAAGCTATAACACTTATTTATTCAAGAGTAAAATATAGCTTTTTTCCACGGAACAATGCAATGTTGGGCTACGTGCTGCACCTCGTTTCGAAAAATATCACACAAAAGAAACTTTTGAATAATTTTTTAGAATAAATACTATTATTACTATTATTCATGTTGTGAAAGTATAAATAAATATTTTTACTGATAAAAATATGTTTTTCCCAAAATAGCAATTCGAAAAGAAAGATAAAAAGGTCGATGTACTTGTAACATCGCAATATTCGGCTCTTTTCTGCAATGTGGATCAAAATCCGAAATTGAAATAAAAATTTTTATTATTTTTGTATTTTTTCAATTTTTTTTCCAAGACAATGTTCTAAATTGTGTTTCTTTACATTAAAAAGAATTGATCTTTTTGGCCGTTCTTTTTCAAAAAAACTGTGCGTTAAGGGGTTAATTACGCGGATCACTCGAGAAAAGCTGACGACGCGATGCGACGCGGCGCGCCGCGGAAGCGCGCTTTCGAGATCTCCGCAACAAGATGCAACCGAGAGATTGGTATATCCGCCGCGTCATCGAAACCTGGTCAGGTTCGGGAACGAGCTAGGAGAAACAAAAGGGTGGGAAAAATAGGCGGTAACGGCGGAAAAGCGATTCTTATCGGGCTCGAAAATATGCGCGCGCGCGGACGCGGTCGCCGCGGCGCGCCGCGAGGGAGATATACGAGCCGCGTAGCCTGTCCGGGCGGAACGTTAATGTCAGTTAATTATCTGTAAAACGCCTGAGGCGGGAGATCAGTTTTCGAACCCGCGTTGCTTGTAACGCGTGGGCGCGGCCCCAGCGTTTTCTGGAATCACGGCGCCCGACAGAAATTCTCCTGTCGATTCCGATTCTGAAAAAAAGAAAACGACTGGTCGTTTACCGTTTCGACGACACTGCCACGGTAGATCCGATCTCCCGATCCACTGGCGCTTAAGGATTCGTTTGGATAATTACACCGACGCGCTGCGCTTCGAACATTTCTCCTAATGTTAGGGCACCCGATTAAGCGTTTTGTACCGATTGGTGGACTCTTCTTGACGCACCATGTGCGTGACGAGTGTCTTTTGTTCCGATTTAACGCACAACGTTGCAAGAATTTTGTAATTTGAAGGATTAGTTGAACATATTTTTTTATTGTTTTTTTTTTTATAAATCGGAATGTTTGTTCTTGTTACTTTTCATTTCGTTTTTGTGCGATTCACACTTTTAATAGTTCCAAGACTTGCCAATTTCAATGAAGAACTGTTTGAATATATTTTTTATAATATTTTTTTAATATAATATATTTTATTAATATTATATATTATATATATATATATATATATATATATATATATATATATATATTATTATATTATTATATATTATAATATTATATATTTTTTTATATATATTCGAGAACTTGGTAATTTTGTTAAGGATATCTTTTCGATTTTTTTCGTAAATTTATACGTTTGGTTTTGATACTGTTCATTAGCGTTTTGTTAATATTTTGCAAAAATTGAGAGTGCAATAGCCGATACATTTCATTTTCATTTTGCTTCATTGAACTTCGCGGGTCACTTGTCGATTTCAATACTCAACTGCTTGAATATACTTTTTTAATTTCTTGCTAGAAGTTTTTTGCTAAAATAGGTTCATCTTTGACATTTCCAATGTTTACTTTGCTCCGTTTAAATTCTTGATACTTCAAAATCATGTCAATTTAAGCAATGCACTGGTTGAGTGCACTTTTTATCTCTTCCAAAAAATTAGAACAGTTAATTTCGGTGTTTCCTACATTTTTTCAAACTTGAGTTTGCTACAGTTACCTGGGACACCCGGTATAAGAAATTATTTAATCATAAAATCACAGAACAAATGCCACACCGCATTCGCGTGTTGTTCGAGAAATTAGTTCGTTAGAAGCGATGGAAACAGCACGGATCAGTAATTTTTAATTAAATCAAATATTAACGTCGAAATATAGACGGCCTTGTTTATTCAAAAAATACGGAATGCGAGAATGAAACAACGTTCGCCGGAACTGTTTCATTATCTCCGGGCACCGAGAGAAACTTTCCGACAACTTTCATTACCGTCCCCCTTTGTTCAGAAAATGAAAAATATTTTAATGTTCCGTGATATAGAAAGTTTTTCGGAGTGTTCATGCTCCCGCGGCCATTCTGCCGTCCTGCGTTCGGCGCAAGATTTAATCGGTTTGTTAACATGTAGAGACGCTTCTGTAGACGTCTCGTGCTTCGAATTCGGCTGGCACAAGATAGGATGGAAGCTCGAAATTGCGCGTTACTATAGAGCTCTTTCGAGCAAATGTTCTCCATTCTCGGTTTTTTGCCTTCTTAACGACGACGGTCTTATCGTAACGATGTCAGAAGTCCCGCGACGCGGACGGGGAATTTTACAACGAGCAAAAAACCGTCGACGGATCAAGGCAGGTTTGCGGTTTGATCCTCGACATGATCCTCGTGTTCTGTTCGAAGGCACGCTTCGACGACTCCAATCCATTTCGCCCAGAATTTCGCGAGCCCTCGCCCAAAAAGAAAGCTGTTCCGTGTCTGCGACACGGGGCTTTAGCAGAATTTCGCCCGACCTCGCTTCCTTCAAATATTTACGCGACAAACAGTTTGGTCCGCTGCGAGGATGAGACCTCTGATAACAATCATAAACGCGTTTCAAGCCTTCTTCCTTCTCTCCGTTAACGAAGAAAACGTCGCAGCAAGAAAAGAAAGATTACGGAATCTGTTATACCAATTAATACTCCGAACTTTGTTCATACTTGAACTGCAAATTACTTTCGAACTAATCGAGCGAGCCGATAGATTGAAATTATTGATTCGCTGCATTACGCTCGAAATATCGTGTGTCTTCGATTAAACATTGTTAAATTTTCAGAGTGAACTCCGTAGAATCGCGGGTATTGTGAATGTTTCAAATCCGCAAGCTAATAATTAATACACTTTCTGCGGAATTAAATATAATAGCATTTCCTGTATCAATAGTTCGGTTATTTTATCGGTGAAAATTTGTGTTATATTCCATAGAATATTCGTTTTATTGATTTTTATGGACGTTTCTTTATTATCGCGAAAAATTGGAAACTTTTCCATCTAAAGTAACATATTTCGTACGAAATAACATCGTCCATTAGATATTCTGTATCATATCCATGTTTCGAATATAGAAATAAAAATCTTCTGTTATAACTAGACTGTGAATCTGTATGCATTTACGGTATGCTCAGATCTCTAAAATGCAAGAAAATGCATGAAGTAACAAGAACTAATATCGCTTTTATTTTCTTGTTACAATGAGTAATTCATCAGTTGGAATTTTTCTATAATTCTGATTTTCACAAAATAACATATGTAATTGTGAATTCACAGGGAGATCCGCAGTTTAGTTATAACACATAAAATAAGAATTTGTTTTTCTCCAGGTTTGATTTAACAGTAGATTTACGGAGCACTTGGAACAGTTACTTTATATTGTTTCATAAAAATAACAAGCATACATTTATTCAGATTTTCAGCAAGTATTTATTGTAATATATATGTTCAGTGAACCAATAAATGTATTTTTACGATTTCAATAATAGCAAATGAACAAATTTGGTGCACGTGATTTTGACGTGTTTTGTAAACCGAATATTAAAGTCGCTACAACTGTTTCACATTTAGCGAGAATGCTATTCTTGTTTAGGTGTTCGATAAAGTTGTTGATTTTAGTGGTCTTAAATATTATATATATAATATATAATATATAATAAAATATAATAAATATGTTATATTATACTATAATATTATACTATATTATATAATATTATTATTTATTATTATAATTATATATTATAATATTTAATATTATTATTATTTATAATATATATATATATTATTTTATTTTATAGTATATTATATAATATAGTATAATATTATAGTATAATAGTTTGCACAATTATATTATACTATATATATAATATTATATATATAGTATAATATATTCTATATATTATATATATATATATATATAATTTATACTATAAAATTAAATACCTTCCTAAATATTCTCCTTAATCCCGATTTTAATTGTCAAGCGGCGAGGACCGAACAGTAATTTACTTCTGATACCAGTCGACTCACTCGAAAAGTAAAGGACACGGGTTCGCAAAAAAGGGTCCATTCCGCAAGTGGTACTGGTTCGATCGCGGAACCCATCGAAAGTCGCGCGTCTCCGTTTTGCTTTTCGGCGTCGTGACACGTTCCCGCGATTTCACAAGATTTTCTGGCCACCTTAGGACGACGAAGTGAACTCAGCCCGGCGAAGAGTAATGGAGAAAGTATGCCGGGGCCCGTTCATCGTTTCGCATCGACAGACATCGGCCGTGGATAAGGCGCCTTGAAAATTATAGAGGGCTTTATTCGAGAATCGTGTATCGGCGACGGTGAGATTTATGGCGTTGTGTGTACAGGCCGCTCGACTTTCCATTTATCAGAATGGTACCTGTAGCGTTCCGGGGGCCGAATGGCTGCGGAGCATCCGCAAACTTCGATCCCCGCGAACAAATGGATGGAGTTTCGCGAAAGAAAAACGCGGATGGAAAAATGACAATGGGAGCCCGGCTTCGGATGCCTCCGCGCGTTCCCCCTGCCCTCACCCCCTCCCCACTCTCCTCGCCCGCCCCATTCCGCTCCTTCCTATTGTGCGCCGACTCGTGAAAAATGCACACTGATTTTCCGTAACAATGCTGACGAAAGGAGAATTTTACTGATCGTCGGAGCTAAAGAGATGTACCGTGAAATATTTCAGCCATCTCGACCGATCGCTTTTCGGCGACGCCGGATACGCGATGGTGTTGCCACACTCGCACCCATAACACCCGTTCGCAGAAGAATGACCCACGGTTTGTCATTGAAATGTCTATATAGTTTTAAGTATTTGTTAAATGCATGCTTAGATTCTAGTTTTATTATATCTTGCGGTGTTCACGACAGAAATGGATGGGTGAAATTTGACACGATAGAATTATCCGGAGAGTTTCGGGACATCCCCATATTATTTCCAACTCACTGAAATCGTTAAAGAAAGGAAGTATCCGACGCCTGTTTGCGGCAATCGATGCAGATCATTTCTATTTTGCATCAAGTTCCGCGGTCTACTTATCAGTATTGAAATGTCTATATAGTTTTAATATTTGTTGAATGCATGCTTAGATTCTAGTTTTATTATATCTTGCGGTGTTCACGACAGAAATGGATGGGTGAAATTTGACACGATAGAATTATCCGGAGAGTTTCGGGACATCCCCATATTATTTTCAACTCACTAAAATCATTAAAGAAAGGAAGTATCCGACGCCTGTTTGCGGCAATCGATGCAGATCATTTCTATTTTGCATAAAGTTCCGCGGTCTACTTATCAGTATTGAAATGTCTATATAGTTTTAATATTTGTTGAATGC
Organism: Megalopta genalis; assembly: GCF_051020955.1. Taxonomy (NCBI): domain Eukaryota; kingdom Metazoa; phylum Arthropoda; class Insecta; order Hymenoptera; family Halictidae; genus Megalopta; species Megalopta genalis. The sequence continues at coordinate 22,310,045 of NC_135013.1, read as the reverse complement.
ATGCTTAGATTCTAGTTTTATTATATCTTGCGGTGTTCACGACAGAAATGGATGGGTGAATTTGACACGATAGAATTATCCGAAGAGTTTCGGGACATCCCCATATTATTTCCAACTCACTGAAATCGTTAAAGAAAGGAAGTATCCGACGCCTGTTTGCGGCAATCGACGCAGATCATTTCTATTTTGCATAAAGTTCCGCGGTCTACTTATCAGTATTGAAATGTCTATGTAGTTTTAATATTTGTTGAATGCATGCTTAGATTCTAGTTTTATTATATCTTGCGGTATGACCCTCGGAGGGTCGTACACTTATAGGTCGGCTCACCGATGCGACGTTCGAGCCGGAGACGACGCTGCCAGGGCAATAAATGCACAGGGTAAGGACAATCACTTGCATGTGTTCGTCCTGTGCCCCTGGCAACTTTAGAAAGAAAAACTACGCTGCCTAGTCAGTCGAACGACAGCCTTCGCAAGAGTAATTGCATTTACTCGCTTGTCTCCTTATCCTATTCTTTCACATCTTCTACTCACCTTGTTTCTGTTAACTAAATCAAACACTATTTTACTCTAAAATAACAGTTCCAGTTCCTCGCTTATGCATAAGCACCGATACCCAACAGTTTGTCATTGACGTTCAATTACCATTACGTAGTTCTCAATATTGCCACCTGTTTTTGGCTTTCCAGCAGTTTTATGGTGTGCCGGGCCACCGAGGACGCCGGGTAAACGGAAACGAAGCCTGGAAAACGCAGTCCAACCCGGTAAATTAATCTTCTTTGCTTTCCCGGAAATATCTGTCACGCGTAGGAAACGAATTGTTCACTGGTGTGTTTATCAGACTACGCCAATATTTGGAAACGGTCTTGGTAAATGTTGAGAATTTTTGTTTGCACAGGTGACAAAGTTTTTTGATGCAGCACTTCACGCTGGAAGCTCCGTGAATGATTTGTGAAAGTGTTCACGACTCTTCGGTCATGGGCTGAGTTTCTGACACAACGCAGCGGTGAGTGACGATATCGGTTATGCGAACCTGAAGGATTTAATCTTTTATTTCTCGAGTGTTTTAGGATTTGGGTTAGATGGATTGAATTGGTCTTAATATACAGTGGGCCACAAAAGTGTTCGTACACCTTCTGGAACGTAATAACGTTTTTAAAACTCAACTAAATGACTTGAATTTTTTTTTTTAGGTGATAATGGGACTAGTTTACTAGACAATGACTAAAATGCCTTTCTTCGATTTTGCTATTACTTGGGATGACAGGAAATGATAAGAAACTCTCGTTTTTTAAATTTTTGTTTAAGTGAACCTATAACAAAATTTTTAAAAATGCCTCTCCTAGATTTCGGTAGCATATGTGTGTTGAAAATTTGATAGAAATCGGTTAATCTAGAGTCGAGCTACAGGCGTTGAAGGATTTTAAAAACTGCAGATTTCTTCGAGTTTATGGTCAAAATCGTGATAAAACTGCGATTTTTGCCATCTTTAATTTGTTATAACTCATAACAACGTCAATCGATTTCGATAAAATGTTCAGCATGCATATAAGTTATCGAGATTTATGAGAGGCAATTTTTAAATTTTCGTTATAGGCTCAGATAAAAAAGTTAGAAAACGAGAGTTTTTTATTTCTTTTTTGTGATTCCAAGTAATAACAAAATTTTAAAAAAGTATTTTGGTCATGGTAGACTACATTATCTAGTATTTTGAAAGATTTTTATATTGCGTTTTGAAGGATTTAAACACTTTTGTGAGACACTCTGTATGTCATTTAGGTGTACTCTTCAATATAATTGATTTAACTCTTTGAGTTGGCGCCTATAGACGCTTGGAAAACTTGCGCTTCTGATATTGTAGGCTCCTATAGGCGCTTAGAAAACTTGGGTTTGCGATACTGTAGGCGCCTATAGGCGCTTAACCTAATTCGATCCACTGACACGTGAGGCGCCAATAGGTGCTTGGAAAATTTTATCGATCAAAAAGCTTAATGTTAATGTTAAATTTGTAGTATGCACATTAACAATTTAATGCCGAATACAACGAAATAGATAATATTGTTTTAATGTAGTAGAATTCAGTGTTTTGATTGAGCATACTTTCTCAGAAATGCACGCCTAATGAAAAGTTTCACGTCCTGTATGAATTCCAACCGTATGGTACAGCTGGTACGTCTCAAAGTTTGCGTAGTCAAAGGTTAAGGCAGGGTCAGATACTAGACAATTATTTTCTACTATATATGAAATATTTTTATATTTGTTTTAATATAATAATATTATTAATATAATATTATTAATATAATATTATTATAATACTATTAATATAATATTATTAATATAATATTATTATAATACTATTAATATAATATTATTAATATAATATTATTATAATACTATTAATATAATATTATTAATATAATATTATTATAATACTATTAATATAATATTATTATAAAATTATTAATATTATAATATCTTTATATTTGTCTCATTTAATCCTTTATGTCGATGATCCTTCTATAACGATCGTCAGGTCTGCCTTGACCTATGTGTATTACATGTAAGGAAACATGATAAATTACTTATTATAAATAGAAGGAATAAATTTTGTATTCCTTATCACCTTCCATCATGTCAATATTTTAGCAGTAATCAAAAAATAAATAAATCAATGGAAGTGAAAGCAATCCGGTAATGACGGGTTTCTGAGATCATTCGAAGCAACTTCTTCCTTTACAAAAATTTTCTCCGAGGCACCGTTAACGAGTTATTAACGAAAAACAGTGACCAATAAGAATCGAGTACGGCTGACACGAGGCGGCCCAGCTAACCAGCGCGCGAAGCCCAGTTCCGCTCATTGACTCGGTCGCCTAGCGCCAGCCGAGCTCGCCTTTCATTGGTCACTGTTTTTCGTTAATAACTCGTTAACGGTACCTCGGAGAACATTTTTGTAAAGGAAAAAGTTGCTTCGAATGACCTGAGAAATCCGCCACTTTCGGATTGCGAGACATTTTTGGGACACCCTGTATGTACGTATTCCAACAAAACGTTGAAATGGTGTGCTATTATGGCCACAATGTTTCATCATGCGAAGATTAATAGAGTCTGATTGGTTGATATAACGGTTAAGACATTCCATTTGCAGAATAAACATGAACTTCCGATACCTGTACAAAATTGTCAAGATTGTTTGAAGGATCTTAACGTTGTCTTTCTTAACATGATTTGTTTCCTTCTCTTCTGAAGTCGATTGAGAACGAAGAAAATCCCATTTCATTTTATCTGTAGAAATAAGCCGACTGTATCAGCAGCACTATACGAAATTCCCCGCGGAATGCGGTTGATTTTTCACGGACACACGTCTACACAACCACGACACAAGTGCAGCAGCCTGTTCACCATGAGTCGCGGAGCATATAGCTGTGACTTTGACTTGTATAAAACTCGTTGTTCTAACGCAGGACCACTCGACTCTCCGCTCGAGTGCTCCTAGAAAAGAGCTAGACGACGACGGTCGTCTTGAAGAAGAGGACCCTTTTATGGTTTCCACCAAGTTGCCTCACCAACAGACCCGATTGTTGTCCCCCTTTCCGCAATTCGTGCGCCGCAACTACCTCGAGAGCAAATCGAATTACAATTAACAATGGCGGAGTGCTTCTCAGCTTCCGGTATTTTTGTTGCGACCGAAAACACCGTCGAGCCTGACCGACTAACGATTTCCAGCAGGAAATAACTTAAACTGGCAGTGTTTCTTCAACAAACTCGCCATTTTTTTTCCTCTCTCTGTTCACGTGCCTGTATTTTTTTCCGATGGTTCTTTTTTGCGGGCCGTGATGACACAGTACCGTGCTTGTTTTATTTACGGTTTTGATTCAAACGTGACGATATATGTTACAACGTTCGCTGTTAGATACGAGGCAAAAATCGATTCGGAACGGTTAAAAAATTGTTCTCGAAAGCAACTTTATTGCACATTTTATGAACGCATTCGAATGCTTCTTTGTGTCAATAAAAACCGTTTGATGTTCATCAACGCTATCGATTATCAATAACTAGAAACACGAGACGCGAAAGCTCGAATAATCGTATCTCCTCTTCCCAAATTGTCCATTTTTATGGCGCAATTTCATCGCGAATTAGGGAGAAATTTCTGTATTTACTTCGTGGACGGTGAAAATGTCATCGATTACTGGCGACGTAAGAAACGAATTCGACAGGTAATTAAGAATTGGTAAAATAGAATGTAACACGCGCATTTTAAAGTTTCGCAGGCAGTCAAAGGCGCGGATAACGAACGCCTTAACCCTTTTAGTGCCGGAGGCCGATATACCGGCTTTTGCTGCACTGGCGCTTTATAATAACAAAATTTTACACATTTACAATGTATAAATATAAATATAAATATTTATGTTATTATAATGAAGTATTATGCAAAATTATATCACAAATATATTTATGACAACATAATTTTGTTTCAGCAACGTTATATTACCTGTAACAATTACATATTTCGGGAGAGATAATCCGTCCGGCGCTTACCATGTACCTTCGAGTTATTTTTTATGTTTGTTATGTAATATTATTTATCTTGTTAAAAAATATATCAGAAATGCAAAGTATATACTTTGTAATAAATGATCTATATAAAATTATGATGAAAAGATGACTTTTTGTATGCGCAAATACGTTTTGTAAGAGAGAACTGGACTTTTACTTTCTTTATGATCTTTTATACCTTTGTTATTTATATAATTGTCAATGAATATAGAAAATCTAGTGTCATCGTTTTGTTCTCTATTTCGTCCTTGATTTACTGCTTTTTGAATCATGTAAATATTGTTTCTTGTTTGGTTTTTACGAGCATTTTCCCGAACCCTAGTGAAACCGTGAAATTCGGCCGGTTATTCTCGCACAGGCGCCTCTTTTTCGCATGGCACTGAAAGGGTTAAATAAGATACGTTGGGAGGCGAGCACCTCGTCTACGGAGCATCCGAGCGACGTAGTAACAAATGTAACGGGCGACGATGATTAATAATTTAATATCGTAGCAAATATTTCTGCGTAACGTGGCCCGAGCAGGGCGAGTTCAAAGGCGGCGGCGAGGCTCAAGAGGAAAGTCAATTAAGAACCGCTGGAGCGACTAGCGTGCTCGGCGTCCCGTTATAAATAGTTTTCAACCCTAAACTCGGCACGCGTGTGTGCCGGCGACCGTGCGCGCGCGCAAACGTGACTCGGATTCCACGGGAACTACTTTCAATAGCAAACACTGCCGGAACTTGTGGAACACGTTTCCGTCGATGAAACGTTCGACGGCCGCAGGTGAGCCCGCGACAATGACGTCCGGATGATCCAGCGCTTCTTTTCGCCGGGAACGCGGCTGGGATTATAATCAGCACTTAAGCCGAGTACTTTCTCTCGCCAGGGCGAAGTGGCCGTGTACGACACCCCCTCTTCATTCAGCTCGTAAATGATTTTAGTTGACCCTCGGATTACCGGGCTGGAAAGGAAAAGATTCCGGTGAAGAGAGGGAGGACTGTTTAGACGTGCCGCGGCTGCCATTTACCCTTAGAGCTCTATGGACGCATATATGCGTTTGGCGAAAGTCATCCGTGTAGCCTAAGACCGCATTTATGTGTTTTCTCGAAGTCATCGGCCTGGACTAAGGGCGCATATATGCGTTTGTCGATTTTTTCAATCGATATGCAGTTATTTTCGTGTAAAATTAATACAGGGGCGCTCGTTAGTAATTTGCCTTCCTTAGGTAGCGGTTGGGCAATATTAGGGTCATAAAAATCCCCGGGAATTTCCGAAACGGAAATCCCATTTTATGTCCCACTCTCTAACCAATTAGATTTCAAGATAATTACCTGCACTGTCACCTTTTCGCGACTCGAAGCACTCGAAACGACTCAGTCAGCAGTATCGTCTTGCGAATGTAAGAACCTCACGGTCTCGCTCGCGTCAACAACGATACTGCGGAATATAACTTGTTCGATTATTTTTTTGTATTCGTGACACCCTACAAAATGTCAAATCTCGAGGAATATTTCACAAGGGACGACAGTGAAATAGAATATAGCGAATCACTATCATCGGACATTGAATCAGAAGATTAATTATTTAACCTTCTGCAAAAGAATCGCTATAATTGATTACTGTTTGCGCCTTGAATAGTCACTTCGGTGTGGCAAAAAAGTATTCCGCCCCCAGCGATGGTCAGCGATAGCCGCGCTCCGTCCCTACGAACCGTTTCGGCCAGGAGTATTCAGAGCTCAAAAGGTTAATGTTCATTATTCTTGGCGAAAGAAACATGTAAGTCCCGACACGCCGACCACGGTCCTCTGAAATGGAGAGGACGACTTCGGGAAATACATCGAGAACGTCGATGCTCCGAGGAACGGAGATGAAGGAGGTGTTTTCTGTCTGACGGAGTGTTATGGATCTGTCCACGGCTGATTTTTCCCTCACGAAACACTTCGTTGATCGCTGCAGTTTCGGGAAGTAGAATCTTAGAAATTGGAAACTCTTATTCTATAAATAACAGGTGAATTGTGTATATTTTAAGATCTCATTATCTGTAGAAAAAAAACACGCATTGGGAAGCACACATTTTTGAACAACACGTGCAGTGCAAGTAATATTGGAATTATAGGAAATATTTTTTGTACTTTTCTCAAAAACATCGGTTTGGAAACTAGAACTTATTTATAGTTTCTTTCTTCTTATAACTATACTTATAACTTATGGTTATAAATAAAGTTATAAGTATACTATACTTATAACTTTCTACTTATTTACATTGTCATCCGTACGACATTATGAGATTAGCTACTAATGAGCAGACTGTTCAACTCATTTTTGTTGTTCTTTTTGCGATTAATATTCAATTATATATTTTGAACATTTACAATGGTATGGAGATACCTTATCGAGACTATTTTTCTTCACTGTTTCCTCACATTGCAAAATATACGCAATTTATCGTGTTATCATATTTATGGTGTTTTCACAGTATTAATAATTAATAATTAATAGGATTATTTTTAACATCTTATATAAATAAATGTAATATATTTGTAATATAATATTTTTAACATCTTACTATGTGACGTGTTATATGTGTGCTGATATTATATGTCCCAATAAACTTTAACAAAATCTTTAAAAAAATAATTTTAATAAGGAAATTTTTAATTCAAATAATACATTTGCCGATAATGTTACAAAATTAAATACAAGGAAATGCGTTATGCATTATTATTAATATTATTGTCATTTGCAGCACGTTGATAATTCAAAAATTTAAGAGATATTTCGAGCTCCATCTCACCGAAGCGATGGCGGGTTAATGGAACTACAGGTTTCACAGAATTGTTTACATTTGTATTTTACATAAAAATCCATAACCCAATTGTGAGTAACCTTTGTCCGACACTGTACTCCTACAGCATTCGATGGCATGATTTTCGTTTAATAAAAATATAATTATTATAATTAAGGGTACATAAATATAATGAGTAACAATTGTGAGTAAAAAATATGAGTAATTAAAAACAGGCTGCACCGTGTTTCTCTTACAAAGGTGCAACTGTACACATAATGTTGAGTGCATTAGAGAATACAAATGAATGCTCGGAACGTTTCAAATTGCATGATCGACACGCGCAGCGAAATTTGCATAACTATTTGACTTGCCGCGTGCCCAGGTGACATTGGTATTTGTTCATCTGTTCCCTAATCTCTCAGCTAACCGAGTCATTAGTCTTCTTCAAGACGGACGTCGTCTGAGAAGGCGACAACCAATGCTGAGTCACTCGGCTGATGCAGTGAAAAGACGAGGGAAAATGGCTGGAGGAATCGAAGTTGGGACATTTCCAAACGTAATTCTCCCCGAACGTTGAATTACATTCGGATCTTTGCCACTGATTCGCTGTTTTCCATTCCACAAATCTTGGGAACGGCTAGGATTCAATTTTCTGCCATTTGTCGGTGCTTTGCGATCGTCGGAGGCCAAATGAAATCCGGGAACGAATATTTAGTTCTGAGTAAGAGATATTTCTTCGTTGAACGGACGAAGAGTTCAGATTTGCCTAAAACTGTAACGTGCGACGAGGTTATGTAAAACGAGATTTAGTATTTCAAAAGTTATCAACGATCTGTGAGCTATCTGCATATATAGCATATGCGAGTAACTCGCATTTGACCAAACTCAATTGACATTTTTCATTTTGAAGGGAATTCGGGCATGAAAATTTAATTACAGGTAGCCCTCCTACAGCACAGCAGCCTATAACACGGTTTCGCTCTAACACGACAGGATAAATTGCGGGAACCCTCGTATAGCACTGCAATCTATAACACTGTCTCGCTGACCTTTGTCCGACACTGTACTTGTACAGAGAGCATTCGATTATTATATATATTATATATAATATACTATATTATATATTATTTATTATTATTATATTATTATTATATTATAATTATTATATTATATATTATATTATATTATAATTATTATATATTATATTATATTATAATTATTATTATTATATATTATATTATATTATAATTATTATTATTATATATTATTATATTATATATAATATACTATATTATATATATAATATTATATATAATAAAAACATAATTATTATAATTAAGGGTATATAAATATAAACCCTTCCACTGAAAGAAGCCGAATATTTAAAAGGCAGCTGCAAAACTATCTATCTTCATACCATGAAATCTACAATGACCCAAGAACCAGCAAACAAACCAAAATTACAGATTTTTTAAAGAGGATAGGAGGAGAAAAAAATCTGAATGAAGAAAGTTCAGAAAATGAAGCTGATATCGTTCATTCGTAAAACCGTTCTTGTTTGATTGTACTGAGTAGAGACGAGGAAGAAATTTCTTAAATTAAAGTTACATTAAATGTGAAATCGTTTTTTGTTTCTTCTTCGTTTTGTGTTATACATATATTTATATTTTTAATTAAAGTTAAGTTGCTTATATGTGATTAGAAAAAATATTCGTCTTTAATCAGCTTTCCTTGTACTGGCTCTGAATTTCATATGACACATTTTCACACAACATGTCATTTTCTAGGAACCTAGCTACCGTGTGATAGGAGGGTTACCTGTATATATACAATATAAATTTGCACTGCTTATGTCCATAATCCCGAATTAAATTTAAAATACCTTGTTAATAACTTTGCATGTCTGAACGACTGTTTGCATATTTTATTTCTTCATTTGTTTCTGAATTATTGATTCATTCATCTGAATTACTTTCCTCCCGTCAGTCGAACAGGATTATTAATATTAACGTATCTTTAATTTGCCATGCACGTTTACGCGTCTTGTCATCAACATAACAAAATTCTCAGTGGAGGAAATAAAATTGCAATTGCTAGCTAATAGACGTGTGCAAATATTTCGGACTTCACGCACAAAGGAAGACAAAACGATGCGCAAGACGCACGAAGACGCCAAATTTTTTTCTCACGGAGCATCATGCGGATTAAATTGAAAATGACGCATCATCGTGGGACTAACATCTGCGACCGCTGGCTGTTCAATCGTCACGGATAATTCTCGCCGGTCTCCGATCGTTTGTCGCAGCCGCGTAAAGATGTCCCCGTTAATTAACCAATTGCGCGATGGATTTATCCCGCGCGCTTGGGAATTTTGCGGGCTTTGCCCGAACCGTTTTTCTGACCTACACGCCGCTTGGCGTTTATTGGTCGTTCGCGTGATTTATCATCGCGGGACGAGCCCGCGCGATAATGATCGCTGCCGAGCGAAAGAGGAACGTTTAACTCGTGGGTGGTTGCTGGCATTTTTCGGGGGTCGATCGTTGGCACCAAATCAAGCAATTTCGCGTGCGCCGCTAGCAATTTCCCTGTAAATACCCATATTCATATGTCATTAAATTTGCATTACTTCGTGAAACACGAACCGAACGGCAGCTCGTTCTTCCCTCATTTCGAATTGCTCAGAAAAATCTCAACGAAGACTCCACGTTCATAGAAATTGGAAATTAATGCAAGACCTAGTTCTGTTAATAATTGAATGTCAAAATAAATCATTCGATTATTAATTGATTATCAAAATAAATCATTCGATTATTAATTGATTATCAAAATAAATCATTCGATTATTAATTGATTATCAAAATAAATCATTCGATTATTAATTGATTATCAAAATAAATCATTCGATTATTAATTGATTATCAAAATAAATCATTCGATTATTAATTGATTATCAAAATAAATCATTCGATTATTAATTGATTATCAAAATAAATCATTACTATTATTTACTATTATTGCTATCTACTATTATTACTATTATTACTTATTATTTACTATTATTTTGGTCATTAATCGCGTGGGATTAACCCTTTGCACTCGAAGTTATTTTAACCTCGAAACCAAGAAAGTACTTTTGATTTAAAGTATTTCAACGTTTGATAATTATTTTCCTGTTGTGCATACAACATTCAGCCTATTTGCCTGTGCAGCATTTGCATTTGCAACGATTTATTAAATATAGATAAACTTAACGATGCAAGAACTGTATTGAAGAATGATGTAGCAAGTTGCAGTGGCGTCTCAGAGTCGCCATTCGACCGCAAAAGGCTAATAATAGTGTTCGGTATGATTTAAGCTTATTGATAAGCCTGTTCGTTAAATGCTACGTGCATTTACCTACGTTTATTTTATTTGTAACAGCAAATGAATTATGAAGGACGTACTTTTAATTAAAACGGTGCCGCTATGCTATATTGAGGAAAAATCAAACTTTCCGATGGTACATTTATTTCGCATGCGTATCGAAATTCATACTGATACGATCAAACATGCGATATGAAAAATCGACAGGAATAATGAATATCGTCGTTATCGTTAGACCGCAGATTTTTTGCATTCGTGACAAATGAAATATAGAAGCGTAAAGAAATTTCGACAATCGATGTACATCCATAAAATTACTTGTCAAAATTATTAACGAAAGAACGTTCCTACGCCTTACAGATTTCACGTTGCATAAAGATCCGCGGTGCATCTTTCGCTACAAGTAGAAACGGACGATCGCAAACAGACACGCTCTCGTAGAAAAAAAAACAGTAATTCAATACAATATAAATTTATTGTATTAAAATATAAAATAATATATAATATGTATAAAAATATAAAATACAAAACAATACAATATAAACTTCTCCACAAATAAATGTTCAAACATCTTTCAAACAGCATTCCCGTTCCGCATTAATTTCTGCGGAGTGCTCGCACGGGCTCGAAGCTGCAAATTCGTGCGAACCAAAATCGAGGTGACATAACTCAGTCGTGGACACATAACTCCGCGGCGCGGCGGAGTGTCTTCGGCCGACGGCCGGAGTCCTTTCGCAAACCGACAACGACCGCATAAATCACCGTCGATCCCCGGCGAAATTGAAATGCATCGGCGCAATTTTGGCAGTGGCTCGAGGCGGGCCGCGCGGACGGAAAAGATATCGGACACCGTATATCAGATCCATTATTTATAGGAATATACATAACGCAAATACATGGATTTTCGATGAATCGACCGGCTGCGAAAAGTGCATGCACCGCGAGTTGATCCGCCGAAGGGAATTCGGGAGGGGAGGGGGGCGGGTGGTTCGAGCAGGGTACAAAAGCGGGGTGGAAAAGCGAAACCCTCGGCCCCATGTATATGTATGGTGGGCGCGGGTGAGCGCATGCACGCGCCCCGTCGTCCGTGTGCGCACGTATCTGCATATATAGTTACCTTTCGCAATAAAATACAGCGGCGCACGTAAAACGCCGACGCGCTCTGCCGAAGCAAAGAACAACAAACAGCGAGTCAGGACGGACGATTTACATGCATAAACTGCCTTCCCTCGAACTCTCTTTTTATCCCAGACCCCCGTTCCGTGGCCCTCTTGGTCCCTGTCCCGGCCCGCACTCCCGTTTCGCCGCGCCGCCTTTATACGGTTCGCCACAATTTCTTTCGGATTCGCTTCCTTAACCTTTTAGGCACGACGCGCCACTATAGTGGCCTTCGCGGATGTCATCTTTCAGAACGACGCGCCACTATAGTGGCTTGCTCTAGTAGCTCACTCGCTCATCGTTTGAACCAAATAATCGTCTTCATATGCATTGTTTCACACTTCTTTTGTCTTCGCATCGATTTACAACAGTCTACAGGGTGTCCCAAAAATGTCTCGCAATCCGGCGGGTCCCTCGGATAATTCGAAGCAACTTCTTCCTTTACAAAAATGTTCTCCGAGGCACCGTTAACGAGTTATTAACGAAAAACAGTGACCAATAAGAATCGAGTACGGCTGACGCGAGGCGGCCCAGCCAACCAGCGCGCGAAGCCCAGTTCCGCTCATTGGCTCGATCGCCTCGCGCCAGCCGAGCTCGCCTCTCATTGGTCACTGTTTTTCGTTAATAACTCGTTAACGGTGCCTCGGAGAAAATTTTTGTAAAGGAAAAAGTTGCTTCGAATGGCCCGAGGAACCCGCCACTTTCGGATTGCGAGACATTTTTGGGACACCCTGTATATACAGACAGAATATACAGTGTCAAACTCTGTACAGTACATATCAGACTCTGCCGTCCAGAGAAATAGCATCGTGCAGAATTCAGACGTACCTAAAAGGTTAATTAATGAATCGCGCAATTTTCCTGGGGGCTCCGTGACCCGGCCACGACGCTGGCCGAGGCAGTGATTTTCATTTCGCGATAGGTCCACTTCGCGGCTGTAGTGACGCGGATCGATCGGCCCCGATGCAACGCCGCGTAATAGAAACGCATTTCGACGGTGCATCCGTTCGGTGCCGGTAATGCGAGGATGAGTCGTTGTTATTGATAGATTTGTGGAGCGAGAGAAACGGGCCCCGGCTACCTTGTATCGCACGGATTAATCGTATAACGAGAAGAAAGCTTAACGAGAACCGATGCTATCATTAATCACGAGAGATAGAAGTGGGCCGGAATATTAAAGGCTCGTGCCCCTTCGGTTTTTACGCGGAACCGGCTGAGTATTCTTTGATGGCCGACGTGCCTCGACTGAAGCGTTAATTGTGACGGTGGGTCGGTGTTCGTAGAAGATCTGTTCGAGAATGGGTTTTTGTTTTTCAACGATCTATTACGGATCGCTCGTTAGCAGTCGTCTTTTTCGCCTTAGCAAGTTTTGTTATTTAACGGTACGTATGCTTTGTAACAATTCTGCTATGTTTATCAGAAGCTTAATCATTTTCTTATAATTCGACATTATTGCTTATAAGAAAATGACTAAGTTTCTTATAAACATAACAGAATCGTTACAAAGTTTATACATATTGTTAAATAACAACACTTGCTAAGGTGAATAATACGACTGTATTTCGAATAATGTCGAATTATGTTATTATTGACAGCGTCGATAACTTAACCGTGTTATTGATAATTTAATAATTTCGAATTATAATATTGAATTACGTTATTCTGGTTTACGTATGCATGAAATCGGTATCTTCATTGAACGACTTACTATAGAATTCTTAATACTTAATCTTCGATTGGCCATCAGGTAATTTTCTGTAAGCACAGTATTAAAATAGTTAACAGCGCTTTGCAGATAGGTATAATTTAACGGAACTGTGTATGCGCGCACTTTGAAAACTTTCTGCAACCATTTGCACAAAATGTGCTTGCTCCAGAAGTTTAACCCCTTAGCCTACAGAATTGTGCCAGTCTCATCATGAAGATTTTAATCAAAAATTTGAATAAAACCGGTATAAAGTTCTATTTTTTTTGCGAGATATTTTGGTTGGTGCGATTTAAGGCAGAGATGGATAGCTTACAAGAATTTAGGGACATCGATGTGTATCATTTTTCAATGACTAAAATCACCGTAGGAAGGAAGACGTTTTTATGCCGCATCTGTTTCTTACAATCGATGCAGAAAATTTTGATTTTGCACAGAGATTATGTCCACTTACAGTAAATATAAATTTCCTCCTTCTCGTAATAAACGATCAACAACGTAGAAATTGTAATCAACGTGACTATGAAAGAAATCACAATGGGTGAAATGCAAGTAATAATGTCGAGCAATGTCGAGCAATGCAACTCTCTCTAATAATATATATATGCGATATAAATAAATAAATATATAAATATATACGTTATATAAATAACGATTGCTTGATACCAAAGCGATTTCTAATGTGTAAACTCTAATCGAACTCCTTCGGATTTAAATAGTCCTTTAGATTATTCAGTCTATTATATATATATATATATATATATATATAATTAATTATAATATTATATATATAATAGACTGAGTAATCTAAAGGACTATCTATCTATTATAATTAATTATATATATAATAGATTGAATAATCTAAAGGACTATCTAAATCCGAAGGAGTACGATTACAGTTTCCACATTAGAAATCGCTTTGGTATCAAGCAATCGTACCAAAAACCGCGCGACATTCCGCCGAAAATAAAATGCACATTTGGAACTTCGAATCATCGCCATCGCGCGCGACACGATTCAATCCCACTTACGGAACAATTTCAGCGAGCGCCTCTTTCTCGATCCGGCGCGCCAGAAGCGACAAATTGCGCGGCGCGTAACGAAGTACGTCAGCCCCGGCTGAAAACGCATTCACCGTTGGAAGAAGGCGCACCGAGTGATTTAAGTTTTCATTCAAAAGCGCCGCGGCGGTTCTTAAATTACGGCTTTCATGTCGCCGTCGCGCCGTGACATGTTTGTATCCGAGGAATCTTCCACATTTTCAAAATAACGTCTCCGCGCTTGCCAGCAGGGGGGCCGAGGGCGCTCCTTTTATAGCGTCCTATTAAATCAAATACCAGAGAGAAAGTTCGCCGGGTTTGAAGCCGCGCCGAGCAGCGGCGGCCGCGGTCGTCGCGAAAGGAGTAACGAGCTTCGCGAAAAGTAACGGAAAAAAAGGGACGGCCGGGTCAAAATGTCGAGCCCGTAAATCCCCGCCGCGCGCACTAAACAATAATACCGCGCCGAGGCGAATGAAAACCTCGAAAGTGCTATAAAAATTCAAATCACAGCTCGATTGTCCCGTAAATTGGCAACAGCGATGCTCGCGGCTTCGGGAGTGACCAATTGCCAGAACAATGCAGGAGCACAGCATCAATTCGCTATTCACCGATGCTCCGTTCCTTTTCTTTCATTATCGTAACTCATTGTTGCGGCACTTTTTGACTATCGACAAAAATTACGAACTCGTATTACGGGAGACTCGATGACCACGGCACCGATGTCGACTCTTCCAATTTCTTGATCATACGCATTTATGACAAAAATGAAGAAATCAGATACGATCCTGTCACGAAATTAGAAGAACTTCAGGATATTCTTACGTTACTTTCAACTGATTGCAATTATTAACCTTTCGAGCTCTGAATACTCCTGACCGAAACGGTTCGTAGGGACGGAGCGCGGCTATCGCTGACCATCGTTGGGGGTGGAATACTTTTTTGCCACACCGAAGTGACTATTCGATGCGCAAACAGTAATAAATTGTAGCGATTCTTTTGCAGAAGGTTAAATAATTAATCTTCCGATTCAATGTCCGATGATAGTGATTCACTATATTCTATTTCACTGTCGTCCCTTGTGAAATATTCCTCAAGATTTGACATTTTGTAGGGTGTCACGAATAAAAAAAAATAATCGAACAAGTTATATTCCGCAGTATCGTTGTTGACGCGAGCGAGACCGTGAGGTTCTTACATTCGCAAGACGACACTGCTGACTGAGTCGTTTCGAGTGCTTCGAGTCGCGAAAAGGTGACAGTGCAGGTAATTATTTTGAAATCCAATTGGTTAGAGAGTGGGACATAAAATGGGATTTCCGTTTCGGAAATTTCCGGGGATTTTTATGACCCTAATATTGTCCAACCGCTACCTAAGGAAGGCAAATTACTAACGAGCGCCCCTGTATTAATTTTACACGAAAATAACTGCATATCGATTGAAAAAATCGACAAACGCATATATGCGCCCTTAGTCCAGGCCGATGACTTAGAGAAGACACATAAACGCGGCCTTAGGCTACACGGATGACTTTCGCCAAACGCATATATGCGTCCATAGTGCTCTAAGGGTTAAAAGAGAAACTTTCATGTAATTTATATCTCATGCAATTAACACAGGCAAGTTTTATTTTTTGCATAATGATCTGACGTCCACTCGTGATCAATGCAATGAAAAATCGAGTGAATTCGTGAAACAATATCTAAGCTTAAATTCACAAAGGAAGTGACAAATTCAAAATCTGTCTAAAATGATGGCTTAAACCTCTCCTAATTTCATACACACCTGCTACACAATCATAGTATCAAATACTGCAGCCACGGGCGCCAAGTTCCGAAATAGCGTTATAACTTCTCCACAGGTCTTTCATGTGCAACAGGGAGGTGCAGCAGTAAGTGCACGAGTGCAACAGTCTCGAAAGATTTTCTCCGGAGGTATCCATGCGCTTGGAAAGCACAAGAGAGAGAGAGAGAGAGAGAGAGAGAGAGAGAGAGAGAGCCCTGCATTAAAAGAAGCTAATACAATTGCGTATATTTTTCGTTCAAGAATTTCGAGATAGAAAATATCAATGGTCCCCGCGTTCGACGATTCTGGAGTAGCGCGAGCGGCGACGCGATCAAAGCGATCGGTTATTAAGACCGAAAGAGTGGAGCGACGCGGCAAAGGCGGCAGTTGACCTGAGACAAGTGCAGAGACGCCAGCGAAAGGATAGAAGATAAAGCGTGTAAAACAGAAAAGACGTGGCGGCGCCTCCGCGAACACTCCGACTTCTGTGCCCTCCGGTTCACTCTCCGCATTCCGTCACTCTGTGTCTCGGCGGCCTAACAAGCCCCTAATGAGGAACGGGTGTTACTCGTGTCCTCCGCGGTACTTTTGCGCAATTACCATTTATCACATCTGCCTCTCCATCGCTACCATCTTCTTTCTTCCCCGTCCTCCTCCCTGTCTCTCCCTCTTCGACTCCTCCATTTTTTTGTCCCCTTTTCGACTCTCTTGTCTCCCGCGTGCCTCCGTGTCCACGATCGTTTCTCCTTCTTTATTTTAGCCACGCTCCGCGCATAGAGCGCGGCAGGGTCACTGACACAGCCGTGCCCGTTGTTTCGACGTATCCGGCGTGCACGTCGCGACATACACACACGACTTTCCGGTTCAACGTCGTGTCAGAGATTACAAGCTGAGCAGTTGTCCCGCGATGTCGCGAGTCCTTGTTCCCGAGTACTTAACTAATTTACTATGAACAGCCGCGCGCGGATTCGCGCGCTTCAGATCCATTTCCCTTGTAACGCGCCACCCGAGACGTCACCGGAGTTAATTCCAGAGCCCTGTGATGCGCGGTCGCGTCATTTCCCTACGAAAATTCGCAACTTGATGCCCCGGCGCTCGAACCGCGTTTGACGCGCGGTTTTGCCGCGAATCGTCTGCGAGAAGTGCCCTTAAGAACTGACATGATACGCTGTCTTTGTGGCCGGAACTGTCCTCGTACGACTGACAACGCGCGTTTCGTGGACGTATGTTTAGCCGGATTGCCGGTGTGTCTTGTCATGTCTTCGTTCGAGATGGTCGAAACTGCTATTTTTTGGAACATAGTCCAAAGGCGATTCGGAAGAGATTTTTTAAAATATGGCCGAAAGGGATCCGCGCTTCGTAGAACGTATTTAAGAGGATCAAGAAGGATCGTTATGTTTTACTGTGTCTCCAAGATGGTTATAAAACATCCTAATCTTTTAGAACAGGGGTGTCAAACTCGCGGCCCGAGATGAACATTTTTGCGGCCGACGCAAAGTAACAATAAAATAGAAATGTGAATTAGAAACGAAACCAGCACACAAAATTATAATATACTTTATTTATAAACTATACGGACTCAAATTTGAAGGCAAAATTCATTGAAGCGGGCGTGCCTAAATTTTACAAATATTTACCGGCAAGATTTGAAAATACTCGAAAAAATTCGCATATGAAATAATTTCCATGTTTGGAAGTACTTATCAGTGCGAGCAATGATTTTCTGTTATGAATGGAAATAAATCTCCTGTCCGAAACTGTATTAATAACGCTCACGTTGGGTCAATTTTGAAAGTAGTCTCGGCCAATAAAATTTCTCCCGAAATAGGAAAGATAGTATCAGAGAAGAGATGTCAAGTATCAGGACGTAAACAATAATTTAACTTTATATATGTTTATTACAATGTATTAGTCGAAATAAAAATATTTGTTTCTATGAACATTGATCATTTTTGCGGCTAAAGTTAAGCATTGTTTATTTGGCCCAAGTTAGCTTTTGAGTTTGACATCCCTGTTTTAGAACATGTTCAAAATGATCAAGAAACGTCATTTTACAGGATGCGTTCAAGACACGTGAAATACCATGGGTTTTCAGAACGTCTTTAAGACATTCAAGAAACCTTGTGATTTTTCAGAATATCTTCAAGACTATTTAGAAACATCGTCATTTTTCAGAACGCGTTCAAGACGGTCATGGAACATCGTTATTTTTAACCAGAAACCGACGAGCGCAATAGCGCTCCTTCGATTATGTGTCGAAAAAAGCCGTAAAACCTAAAATAAAACGTTACGAATGAAAATATATATACTATTCATTTAGAATAGGTAACAACAAAATGCAAATTGGATTACTGACAGCGATGCGACGCGCGACGTATACACGCGTCCGAAAGACTGAGCACGTTTGGACAAATTTCGGGTGGGCCGTAAGTCGTCTGTTTCGGCCAAATGCCCTGGCTTTTCTCGACACAAAATCTGAAGAAGCGCAAAAGTGGCTCGTGGTACGCAAACGGTTAAGAATGTGTCCAAAACGGTCGAAGAAGATTGGTCCCAGTATGTCTCAGAATGAAAATAAAACCCAAGCACGCGTTCGTTTGCGCAGCGCCAATCAATTCGAATAGTAATCGACCCGCCGGTCGATGAAGTTACTTAGAACCTGATCTCAATCGGCTCGATGATACTTTACGGGGGAAAATAAAGGTCGCGATGTCCTCGGCCGGATTAATCTTTCATCTCGATTTCTAAATTCCCGGGTGGCGAAAACTTGTTCGCGAAAGAGGGCGGCTTTAACGATCCACTTCGTTTGCGTGATGCTTCGCCGCCTCTCTTCCCCCGTTTTCTTCGCAGCGTCGTCGCGTCGGAGGAGGAGCTGCATCGGAGCCGGTAACTCAATTCACGTATAATGACGTGGTAAGCTATAACATGTAGAGCAGATCAGAGGAGAAATCTCGGCGACAATCCCTCTTTGATTTCGCCGTAGCCTCGCGGCCGGGAAGCTATCTGTTCGCTCTCTCTCGGTCAACTTTTCACCGAAAAAGATACGATCTATTCGGGCGGAACGTTATCACCGGCCCGGAAATTTCCAGGGCCGAGGTCGTCGCCGTACTACGAAGCTGATTTTCGATTCTGCGTTGTCCCACTTTACCCCACCCACGCCTCTCTTTCCGTTCCTTTCGTCTGTTCTATTCTTCCTGGCGGCGACGACTCGCCGCGAGTACAGGAAAACGGAAAATAATCAACGCGGGGAACAATCTTGCGAAGAACGCGTGCGAATTTTTGCACGCGGCACGGATTCTAGCGAAATGATCCCCAGACGTTGGCAAATTCTATTTAAAATGAATCGAAAGAGCTCAAGCTGTTACGAATCGAATCGTTTTCTCTGGATGCGTCTTTTACTAAATGCCGTTCAGCAGGTCCGTTTCATTTCATTTCTTCTGAATTTGTTGATTATTTGCTTGCGAATAATTAAAGGCGGAGTTTTAGGTAAAAGTATATTTATCGAACACACGGAAACACAAGATCTAATATACAGGCTTGCTCGTAAGAGCTTAGAGGCGACGAGTGCACTCGTAAGCTGCTCGCAGACAACTGACTAAAAAACCGCAGAAGACACACAAACTGTGGGTCGGAAAATCCTTAGTGGTCATAAATAACCAATCCGCTCTCGCACCGCGTGTAGCGGACTTTCGAGTCAAAATTTGCTCGACTCGAGTCGACGCGCGTTTAGCGCTCGCGTGCCCTGCGGATGGGCCGCAAGGGCCGTCTTACCTGAAAAACGGACATGGCCGTAAAACATACAAAGTACCCATTTTCAATAGCATCGAAAATGCCAGACGTTTACAAATTATTTAAAATTTCATGTAATCCTCTATTAACTCTTCGCACTCGAGTGGCGACTCTGAGGCGCCATCAAAATTATTGTACCACGTTTCGAAATATAACGTCATCGAATGTGTTTGTATTTTTAAAAACAACTATGCGAAGGGTAACTGTTGCTTGAGTCACGAAATTCAATGTCAAAATGCAGTAAGTTATTTGAAATGCAAATACTATACGTATATCAGAGAAACTATTTTAGATTTCGCGTTAAAAGGGTGGTAAAGATTTCGAGCGCGAAGGATTAACACATTAAGATCGCAATGTTTCAACGTAAATTTACTTGCACTCGTTAATTTGGAAATGCAGCTAGCCGTCCTACAACACGGCATCCTATAACACGGTTTCGCTCTAACGCGATAGGATAAATTGCGGGAACCCTCGTATAGCACTACCCATTTTCAATAGCATCGAAAATGCCAGACATTTACAAAATTAAAGCTGAGATTTGTGCGCACTGTAATTTAATATTCAATTGCATGTTAACATAGAATGCATGTTTACTGCCGTTATCGTTCGACAACTGTGCGTTGGACAATATTCATGTTTATAGACGCTCGGTACATTGAGTTTGCTGCATCAGAAGATTAGGATTGTTCTGTCCGAGACCGGCAACCGTTCTGTCCGGTCAATTGGATTCTGATTGGTTTAGGAATGATTGAGTGAACCTCAAGAAGCATTGATGGATTGATCTTCCAATGGCTTGCTTTTGAATGTATCATTGTTTCCAGATAATGGCGGAAGTTTGCTTCGTGCGGATTATCTCGTTAATTGCGATGCTCGGTATCGAACTTTCCGGTTCTTGCTGTCGTTTTATTTGTACACGTGCACTTTTTAAACTTTTGTTTTACGACTTTAACGGCAGAGAAGATTATCGACAGACCGTGTGAATTATGAAATAGCTTCCTTAATCGTCCGGTGACGTTTTTAAAATTTTATTATTAACAGACTGCGGATCTTTATGCATTCACGAGCAAACTGGCTTGGTAGAATACGGAAATTCAGGGAATACATTTAACAATGCTGCTTTCCAACTGACTAAAAATGTTTGAAATAAAAATCAATTTTCATCCATAACTCCTGCTTGTCGCGATCGTCGTAGATAATTGTTATTTTGCACAGAGATCCGCGGTGCGATCATTAACACGTTGACTGCCGCGTCACCCGTATTTGGGTGATAGCAAAAGTTCTCATCAGGCCACGTCACCCGTAATTCGGGTGACGCTGATTCGACTACTTACAAAGGATTTCCGAAAATATTTCGACAAATATTCTACAGGAGGTAATGAAACTATTGAATTCTTATAAAAATGGTTTATTAAAAAAATTATTCGCAGTGTATAACATTAAAACATTCTCTGCAAAGTTGAGGTTGATCAGGACAGCTTGGAGAAAAAGTTGATTGTTTTTTCAGATATGCTCGTGCCTCTGATCGGTCGATTTCGTATCTTTTATTTGAACCGTAGCTTCCTCGGTATCATCAACATTTCTTTCTTCTTCCATGACCAATTCTATCGTAAAACCTCGTCAATAGTATCTTCATAACATTCATTATCACATTATCAGTATCCAAATCAGAATCTGACGATGTAATTTTATTTATGCTTCTACTTCCGGGCAATCCGATCTCTTTTCATTATTGAAAAAAATAAGGGCAGAGATTTTAAGTTATACCATTCGGTACTCGGCAAAGATTCCAACTGTTCGTGCAGGAACAGAAACAGATATGAATTAACAGCGCACGCTTCCTATAGCGGCACGGGTGGCCTGTAGGAGATTTTGTTGTAAATACGCGCGGCAGTCAACGTGTTAATACGAAACAGCTCGCGAGAAATGTGTCTCGCAATATGAGAACAATCGGGTGATTTTCCCGCTGGATCATTGATTTCCCGCGGAGCAGAGCTTCGTGAGCTCTGAAAAATGATTACCGCTGCTTCGATTCCGGACAAAGTTCGTCGGGTAGCAAACCGTCGAAGGAGGAACAGCGGATGACGAGAGAAGGAAGTGGAAGAACAGTGGTGCTCGGGCATGGCAAGAAAGTCGATTTACACCGTCGCGGGGCGTTTTTGAGCGGAGGAATTCTCGGGCGTTGATAGCGTTTCGGGAGAGGGCGGATAGATCGAATCTCAGCGAGTGAAAAGTCGACTGGTCGTTTAGATGGGAATTCCCTTGGGAGGGGAGGGGGGAGGTAGGACGAGAGGGCGGCAGAGAAGTAAAAAGGATAGGAAGCGGCTAGGGGGTGTGAGAGGAAATAGATCCAGGGATTCTTTCGAAACGGTTATTTCTCCGTTCATTAAGTTTTACGGTCTCCCAAGCACTCGCTCGGCACTGTTTCTGCGAGCGTGGATCGCGTGCTTCCCCGCGATTTTCAATGGCGCGCGACCTCATTACCGAAATAGTACTCATTATCGTTGCAGTCCGTTGAAAAGAGGTTCGAGGGGTTGTAAAGGAGCGCGCCGTTCGGGAGGGTGGGGTCGTCCAGGATGATGGCGCGAGAGGTATTCCGTCAGGGTGTTACATACTGGGCACTCTATGTAAAAAGGACCGGTTGCTAATGACCGCGAGTTATTCAACGGCACGTATATATCCCGCCGGAGCGCTACCCAAAGGTGGAGGGAACACCGGGGCCGGGTCGTTGGGAATACTTAGTCGAGTGGGTTCTTCAACCACGGTTGAATAGCTGCGAACACTCCTGCGGTAACCAGACACTCGGCACTGATCTATATACCTAGGTGACCGTATGCAGCCCGCCTAACATTTAGACCGTGAACTAAATTTGCGGGATTGCCTCGAAGAATCGCTGCTCCTCGGACATGCGTCCGAGCGCGCTTCTAATTATGATATCGCTCTCTCCTTATTCGTGCGGAGCAAACATATCGTCACTGCCGGAAACGAGAGTCGACGATCCCGCCAGCGACCCAGGATGTTTCCTAGCCGAATTATGAGAAGCTGCATTTTATCGGGATCATCCTTGGTAACGATTTGCCTCCTTTCATGTTGGATCGACGGCACCGACTTATACTACATCATGAGACTGTGATAAATGCTTCGATGTCGATTTGGGCGCGGGCTAACTTATTTCGAGAGATCTACGTAATATTGAACTTGTAACGGCATCCTGGAGTTTTTCATAAAATTAACGATTTCTGTCCATGTACTATGCTACGAGATAATTGTAAATATTACGGGGACCGGAAAGTAATGTCGTTTCTACGCATATTTATCTGTTTGAATTTAATGTAAACAAACGACATCACTTTCCGGTCCCCCTAATAGAAAGCATCTTCAACTTCATTTGAATATTTGGATTGTGGAGCATTATCTATTATGTATTAGATTATATCTATGATTTATCATATACCTAGAGTTTCTGTGGTCCTGTTAGAAGGATTCTAAAAAGACAGTTTGTAGTCTGTGAGGGAACAGGAAACTATTTTAGGGAATGTATTATTAGAAACTGTTAGGAACTATTAGGAGCTATAAATATAAATTATTTACAGGAACAATTTTTCACTGTATAAAATAATTATCGCGTTAAACGCGGAGTCGATTTTGCTGGATTTTCCATTGAGGCGGCTGGCCGGCATTATTTTTTAACCTTGACACTGCCAGTCCCATGCGCCGATGTTGTCCAAACGAATGGTTCGCTGTCAGTACCTGGAAATTGACATCGCTCCCTCCTCTCCAAAAAAATACACTGTCCAAGAGAACTGACACCACTCAAACGTAAAGTCCACTGTCAGCCCCCGGGGGCTGACACTGTGTTCAACGTGTTAAAAAACTGATGATGCTGTCATTTGTTTAGAGCAGTGCTTGGAATACTTAGAAACGCAACATTGGGCTCCGCCTCCGGATGGAAGCAACGGAGGAAGCGAGACGCTCCGGCAATAGCCAGGAGGCGGAGCCTAATGTTATGTTCCGAAGCATTCCGAGCACTGGTCTAGAGCGTACCTTGGGAAGTGTGTTTTGAAGTCTACATAATTAGAATATTGAAACTCTAATCAAAATCTCGAGATACCAGTCTAATACTGGGTTAAAGACGCAGCATTTTCTATTTTCTACAATGTCGGAAGAACACGCTTCTATTTATCATAAAAATTTGTTTAAAATGGACTGACAAATAAATGTGTTGAACATTAAAGATGTATTCATTAAGTAACATGTTATATTGGGTTGGCAACTAAGTAATCGCCGATTTGTTCAATGAAATAAAAAATTTTTTTTTACTTGGAACGAAGTTTAATCTGTAATGTATTTTCCATTTTGTTCGATGACCTTTTGCCATCTCACCGACAACTTGAAAATTCCACGCTCGTAGAAAGTCTGATCCTTTTCGGCCAAAAACTGAGTTAAGTGAGATTTTACAGCGTCATCATCATTAAAAGTTTTACCACGAAGGGAGTTGTCCAGGGATCGAAATAAGTGGTAATCCGATGGCGCGAGATCAGGGCTATATGGTGGGTGCAACATCGATTCCCAAGCAATATCCATCAATTTTTGCCGAGTTGACAAAGACGTGTGCGGCCTAGAATTGTCCTGCTGGAAAATGACACTTTTACGATTGACCAATTCTACTCGCTTTTCCTTGACCGCTGCATTCAATTTGTCCAGTTGCTAACATTCACGGATAATAAAAAATAACATAATAATAATAATAATAATAATAATAATTTTATAATATAACATTTACGGATATCATAAAAATGGGAGTGAGAGACATCTATAACTGAAATTGGCAATTACTTAGTTGCCAACCCAATATATAATATCAGTCGTATATCGTTTCAACCCGTTGATGTACCATTTTCTTCGTAGCTACTGCGATTAAAAATTTTTCGATTGCAATAATTTCTTAGAAGGGAAAGGAAATTGATGCATATCGTGTGCCTAAATTTGCTTGAGTGCTTAAATATTGATGACAAGAGATTTAAATTTAGTTGCCAACCCAATAGCTAGACAAAAAAAAATGCAGCAGTTTTTCTGCCATTCGAGCTCCTGGTCCTTACTAAACGAACAATAAACTAGCGGAGACAAAATGCATGAAATTCTACGGAGAATATTGCGACAGCAGAAAGTTTGAAACATTAGCAGGCTTTCCAACGAGGAAACGACATTTCGCATGCAACACACCGTAATACCGTTTTATATCTCATTGGAAGTGGAATCGCTATAATTATCCGATATTACTTGAAACCTGTTTTTATGAAGTAATTTTCTATCGCAAACTTTTCACGCGATAATACACTCCTAATTGATTTTCCTTGCCCGTGCTCTCCGGGGCGAGGCCGGCCTCCGGTCTCTCACGGACCTGTTTTCCATCGTTTTTAATAATATTTTTATACTGTCGTAAAAGTGCCGTATAAAAGCGAGGTAGCGTATAGACAGTTTTTTATTACCACGCGCCGGGACCGAGCCACAAGAATGCTATTTTTCAAACTTTATAGCCAGTAAATGGCGAGTCAACGATACAAGAACCGCTTTTTCCCGTATCATTCACGATTACTTACGTTCGCGTCATTTCCTCGGGTTTTTGAATAATTCTCGCGGTACGTGTCGTTCGACCGACGGTATCGAATCGAGGGTACGAAACGTACGGTTAGAATTACAAGCCCGGCGATGGTGACGCTTGGGATTTCTATTTCGGTGCGTGCTCGATCGACATTATACAATAAAATAAGAGTTTACTGTTACAGAGACGGGCGCGTCAACAAATTTTCATTTAGCCGACGCGCATCAAGTTTCCAATTCGACGACGCATTACAGTCCCCTCTGTAAACTTAAATAAAAATCATACTGCACAGTATAGATCCTCTCCTCCCCTCTCTCCTATCTCTTTTCTCTCTCTCTCTCTCTCTCTCTCTCTCTCTCTCTCTCTCTCTCTCTCTCTCTCTCTCTCTCTCTCTCTCTCTCTGCCACCCCGGCACGCCCGGCCATCACTCGACGTCGCGTATTAAAAAACAAAAATCGAGTCGCCGCTGTTTTCCCTCCGATAAAAAATGTATTCCGTTGCCCGCGGTATTTTCGATGCTACGTGTAATCCGTGAAACATAATGGTAATCCCGCTCTAAGCCGACCGATGAAACATTACGTCCGTTCCAAACAGATTGTATCGGGTTTTATTTAACAAAAACGAAACAAAAAGGAAATTATACATTCTTCTGTCCAGGAAGATCTTTCACCCGAATTTCGGTCAGTCGATTCAACAGATTTTGTGTTAACACCGGATGTTTGTGTTGCAGCTCGAAAACATGTCACATCGAGCCGTTCGTTTTTTTTCTTCGTTGATAATCGCGATCGGACCTTATTATATATCGCGTTGTTTTGTTGTTTTAATCGGAGTTTTTACTCGATACTCATTCGGTGGAAAGAGTAATCGGCTCATTACAAGGGAATGCTTAATAATCTTCGGTAAGAGTATTAATATACGGATTACTTGTACTAAATATCGATGTTGCTTTTATTAAATATTTCGATCGTATTAAGCAACGAACGGTATTTCTGTTGGGTCACAGGTGGTATTTAATTATTACGTGAAATATTGTCAGTCCTTCGAAAATTCTCCCAATAACCTCAAATTTTGTGAACTGATTCATTTAAATAACTTTTGCTCCTACTGGAAAGCGATTTCCAATTTTCCAATTTTTAAACGTAGTTAAAAATAAAAATTAACTACGATTATTTCTAAAAACAATATGCAGGATATTTCGAACATCGTAGTCCAAACGCGAAAGTAAGATTGTCTATGTAAAAACAATTGCAAAATAAAGTTGTCAAGCAACTGATGATCTGAATGAATCTACTAATGTGTCTGCTCATGATGTGCATTCATTCACTAATAAATTAAGAACATTAAAAACCACGTACAGTAATATCTCTCGGAAATGCCAAATTTTGGGTTTCTGCGAATTTCCCTGCGTAAGTCCTATGAAATCTTTTATTACGTCGATTCTAAGGGTCGGCAGAGTCGGATAAAATGATCTGTTTGGGCGTGAGTCAGGTAAGAAAAAACGCGGAGTTACAAAGTTCGTCGAACAGTGACCGCTGAATTGCCTTCGAATTTTGTCATGTGGCCTCCGAATTGCCTCCTAATCGTGGCAAAAAAATTGGAAATAAAAAAGTTAAGTAGGAGTAAAAGTTATTTAAATGAATCAGTTCACAAAATTTGAGGTTATTGGGAGAATTTTCGAAGGACTGACAATATTTCACGTAATAATTAAATACCACCTGTTAAGTTTAAGTAGCATCATTCATATCAATGCACACCGGCATGCTGGCCGCTGCCATTTATTTTTTTACGGATTGCCCCGAGTTCCTATAAAAACGAGGGGTTCGAAGAATCGCGACTTAGTATTCTCAGATCTGCCGGTTTTAATTCCAACCTCCAAAAACATGTCTGGGAGAAATTACTGTAATCCTTTTGAAGAAATAAATAAAAAGTATCTATAAATCACTCAGTAATACTTCAAAGACTAAAGAAATCATTAACCTTGCCAAAGTCGACTTCCAGGATCGATTGAAGGTAATCAATCAGAATTAGGAGGTAGTCAATCAGATTAGAAGGTAATCAATTCTGAAATTAATCAGAATTATGAAAGCAGCTCAAATTGTGGATAGCTCTAACTGCGCAGTGTTTCCATAATCGTGTATCAAGCATTAACCTTTTAGTGCCAGAGGCCGATATATCGGCCCGCGCCTTGTAGCGCTATAAATAGTCTAATTTCATTACGAGAGAAGAATTAGCGTCACTGTTTTATTCTCTATTTTGTCCTTAATACACTGCTTTTTGAATTATGTAAATATTGCTTTTCGTTTGGTTTTTATCAACCTTTTTCCAAATGCTAGTAAAATCGTAAAATTCGGCCTGTTATCTTCGCATAAGCACCTCTTTTTCGCCCGGCACTGAAAGGGTTAATGTAGGATTCCTCCAGAGAAAAGTGTCTGGTTCCCCGTATCTCGCGCGTCACCGAAAATAATCGCAGCGTCCGCGAGCCAAGAAATTGGTTGGTATTGTCCAATTGCACGTTTATCGCGAGGAAAAGGGGTTGATTGATAACCACGTCGCGTTGGAAATACGCTGAATATCAAGCACCCTTGCACGTGCAAGGGAAGAGGATCGTATTTAACAGAACTCGAACAATGCTTTCCCTTTCTCGGCTGTCCTCTCCTTTTCCCGGCGTGTCTCTCCGCGTCTTTCAAGCCTCCTGTGCTCATCCTCAATGTGCCCGTGTTAAATAACAATGGATCCGTGGAAGTGGGACTACTCGAAAACATTTGCCCGTTTCCTACTACCGTTCCTCCTTTTGTCGCGATTCATTCGTCCTCCCGCATAATGACGCCGCGCGTCTATGGGAGCAGCGCAGTCGCATTCACCGAGGTGAGCCCTTGCCTCGCCTCGCCCTTCCACGCTGCTCCTCGCCGTACTTCGGTCTGCCTCACCTCGCCTCGCCAGGCGTCTCCACCTTTTCTCCTTTCTTCTTCCGCCGGGTTTAATTGTTGCGCTAACATTTGCCCCGCGGCCATCGATCCGGTACCGGAACGAACACAATTACGTCCAAGGTAAGCTGCACTTTGATTTCATTTTCCACCGCCCTCCCTCCACTCCTTGTCATCTCTCAACCATCCTCCAATAACCGGACGCTGACAAAAATACACTTCGTTTCCCGAAGAATTTTTGTTGGCTGCCGCGGAAAAAGAAATTCGATCGAGCCAGACGTCATTCGGGTCCTCGGAAACCTCGCGAATGAATTCGAGCCACCGCGAGCTCGAGATCTCCACGGGTCTTGGAAGAACGTTTCCGGAAACTGTGATGGAACAGCTGATTTATTAACTGCGCGAGATGAAATTTTTAACGTGTCCCGCGGAAACCTCCACGTTTACGAGATGGATATACATAAAGCGTGATAAAGTTGGTCTTTCGATTTCGATATACTTAATCGTACTCCGTGTGTAATTTTTTTTAAAGCCCTGACCTGATTATGGTGGTTGGCAGTGGCCCCACGCAACTTTAAACAAAGTTATCATTGATATACGTTAATGTAATTCTGTTGATTATAAGGCAAGAATTACTTTCATAAATATGTACTTGCATGAATGTTTCAAGATTCATGTACGACTTGAAATTGTGCTTCAATACTTCGGCGTTCCTTTCTTTCCGAGAATGTTGGAACAATGTTTGCCTAATCCGATCCGACGTGCTGGACGAGTCAGCAAGAACCACTCGTTCCAACATCGAAGCATTCCAAGTGAAATTTATTACAAGTGGGCTAACGTAAGTCGATATGTATATATATATATATATATTTGTTTTGAGTTCTCAATTCCTCAGATTTTCGAAAATTTAACCAATTTAACGATCAAT
Source organism: Megalopta genalis (assembly GCF_051020955.1). NCBI lineage: Eukaryota > Metazoa > Arthropoda > Insecta > Hymenoptera > Halictidae > Megalopta > Megalopta genalis. Next base: position 22,280,439 of record NC_135013.1, on the reverse strand, counting down.
TATAACTTGACCTCGATGAAATTGATAACGAATGTAAATGACGCGCTGCGTTTTGCATAAGGCAAGAATTACTTTCATAGATATGTACTTGCATGAATGTTTCAAGATTCATGTACGACTTATAGACCAATTGAAATAGTGCTTCGATACTTCGGCGTTCCTTTCTTTCCGAGAATGTTGGTGTTGATTATTTGCTTGCAAATAATTAAAGGCAGAGTTTTAGCTAAAAGTATATTTATTGAACACACGGAAGCACAAGATCTAATATACAGGCTTGCTCGTAAGAGCTTAGAGACGACGAGTGTACTCGCAAGCTGCTCGCAGACGACTGACTAAAAAACCGCGGAAGACACGCAAACTGTGGGTCGGAAAATCCTTAGCGGTCATAAATAACCAATCCGCTCTCGCACCGCGTGTAACGGACTTTCGAGTCAAAATTTGCTCGACTCGAGTCGACGCGCGTTTAGCGCTCGCGTGCCCTGCGGATGGGCCGCAAGGGCCGTCTTACCTGAAAAACGGACAAGGCCGTAAAACATACAAAGTACCCGTTTTCAATAGCATCGAAAATGCCAGACGTTTACAAATTATTTAAAATTTCATGTAATCCTCTATTAACTCTTCGCACTCGAGTGGCGACTCTGAGGCGCCATCAAAATTATTGTACCACGTTTCGAAATATAACGTCATCGAATGTGTTTGTATTTTTAAAAACAACCATGCGAAGTGTAACTGTTGCTTGAGTCACGAAATTCAATGTCGAAATGCAGTAAGTTATTTGAAATGCAAATATTATATGTATATCAGAGAAACTATTTTAGATTTCGCGTTAAAAGGGTGGAAAAGATTTCGAGCGCGAAGGATTAACACATTAAGATCGCAATGTTTCACGTAAATTTACTTGCACTCGCTAATTTGGAAATGCAGCTAGCCGTCCTACAACACGGCATCCTATAACACGGTTTCGCTCTAACGCGATAGGATAAATTGCGGGAACCCACGTATAGCACTGCAACCTATAATAACACTGTTTCGCTCTAACACGATAAGAAAATTGCGGAAAATCTTTGTACGACATTGTACTTCTACAGCACTGGATAACATGATTTTTGTTTAACATATTTAAAAGCTAAATTACCTTAAAATAACGACGGGAAGCAGCAATGAACTATAGTTACTTTACATGAAAATATAGTTATTATAATTAAGCTTATATACTCTTCCACTGAAAGAAGCCGAAAATTCAAAAGGGAGCTGCAAGATTGTCTATCTTCGTACCATGTGAAATCTGCAATAATCATGTAAGAATTGGTAAACAAGCCAAAATTACAGACTTCTTAAAGAGGATGGAAGGTTCAAAAAATCTGAATGAAGAAGAAGGTTCAGAAAGTGAAGGTGATATCGTTCAACCGAAAAAACATTCTCGTTTGATGAGGGAGAGATTTATCAAATTAAAGTTACATGATATGAAAATAATATTTTTTGTCTTTTTTTCGTTTTGTGTTATACGTAAAAAATACAAATATTTGTTTTTAATAAGTTTTCGGTATGTAACCTGTATGCAATGTATGTATACTGAAACAATAACCGACTGTAATTGGTAGTCTGCTGAAGAATTAATTATACGCGTATGTAACTGACATGAAACTTTAAACAATTATGAGTGAACGTATAAATAATAATAACGCGTAACACGATACATGGAACCCGTACGCAAATACCGTGCACTAATTTCATGGAAAACATGATATCTCTGAAAAACGGTCTGAAAACGTGTCTGCTGTTGATAACGCATTGATTTATTTTAATTAACACAGGCCGGCTTTGTGTAATTGATCGACTAGCTAGAACAACGCAATTCAATAATTTGATATCGCAACGATTCGCCGATGTTATTCAAATATCCGTGCTCATTATAAAACAGTGTTCTCGCGCGATCGATGGAAGGGGGCGCGGACAACGTTAACAAATTAATTTCCGAAGTTGCATCCACGGTGCAGGTGTTTCATTGTTATGGTAACATGGTCGATCGGCAAATACCGAAAACTAATCAAATAGTGGAGCAGCCGAAGTTGCCGCGTCAGGTTTAGTTTCATTAAAGATCGCCGCGCGCCGGCCAGGGCAAACACACAACGAAGCCGGTGAGCCAGGAAGTTTCGCGATCCAATTTTTCAACACGTTTATGCCCGGTGGGCAGCAACAGAGAGCCGACGGTGTCGGCAGCGAGGGCTGTTCACTGGCAACGCTCAGCGGGGGTGAACCAGAGCGGCATAGCTCTCCGAGGAAGAGTTTGCGCAAGCCGGTTTCTCATTAGGTTAGGGCAAATTAGCACGCAAATGCAAACACACGTACCCTGCCGGGTTCTCTCTCCCTCTCTCTCTTGCTCCCTCTCTGTCCGCCCTTACTTCTCCGGTCCGCAATCTCTCTGGGGGAACGTTCTGTTTCGAGATTGATTATCCCCTATCGGCTCGTGCAGCGTTTCCTCCCCGGCGAAACTTAGCGGGCCAGCGTCGATAATGCACAGAGAACCGCCGGCCGACGGGGGGCTGATGGTTGTTTCCAGTTTCGAAAGGGTAGAAAGTGTGGAGATCGTAAATTTCCTACGGTGTGATCATAGGCTTCGGCCGAAGATACACACCGGGCGAGCGTGCAAAGCCGGATAAGCCTCTGCGGCCGGATCGCGGCTAATCGACCGCGATCTGTTAATGTTGTTTTTTCATTATTCGATGCCGAAGAGGGGGGAGGCCCGCCGTATTATACGTCTCGCGAACACGCCAGCTCGATGCACAACTGTCTTTCCTACTGCGTTTCGCTGCTCTCGATTCGGAGATCTTCCTTCGTTTTGTCATAGAATCACGATCTTCTGTACGAGACGAGTCGGATAATAGATTCTGTCCAGCTTCGGAGAGTTTTCTTTGATACCGAGTTGTGGTACACAGGGTGTCCCAGGTTTTAATGTTCAAACTTTGTTAGTGTATTCTGTGGCACAAAGTAAGAAGAAAATGTTATGTAAACATAGGTCATATAGAGCTTTATTAAGAAGCTATAACAAAAATTCAGAATAGGAATAGTAATAATAATAATAATAATAATAATAATAATAATAATAATAATAGTAATAATAATAGTAATAATAATAGTAATAGTAGTAGTAGTAGTAATAGTAAGTAGTAGTAGTAATAGTAATAATAATAGTAATAATAATAGTAGTAGTAATAGTAAGTAGTAGTAGTAATAGTAATAATAATAGTAATAATAATAGTAGTAGTAATAGTAATCAACTTGCTGTTACTGCGAGCATTGGCTTGTGTATAGATCAGCACATGCCGTGCGTTTATGTAAGCTGTGTTTATTAATACATTTCGAAATGTATTAATAACCGTTGTTGACAATACATGATTGACATCGATCGAAGATTTTTTTTTATTTTTTATTTCTTTTTTAGTTGATTACTATTCCTATTCCGAACTTTTGTTATAACTTCTTAATAAAGCTCTATATGACCTATGTTTACATAACATTTTTTTCTTACTTTGTGCCATAGAATATACTGACAAAGTTTGAACATTAAAACCTGGGACACCCTGTATATCTTGTCGGGTTTCTTCACAACACAATGATGATGTACGTTCAAAAATTATGTTATGAATACATGTTAAGGTGTTTTAGAGTATATGACATCCTATGGCATACACTGTGGCAAATTCTTCTTGTAAATACGATACAAATGCTGAACAGGTTGAAATTGCGTTATTCTCTACGGTTTTAAGGGAATAAACTGATATCATGGATAAAATGCGGTACTTTATTCGAAATAAAAATTATCTTCATTAATTACAAGATGCAAGAACTGTATAGACATTTACTTTCATTCCTAATCAGTTTAATGAACTGACAGTAATTAAATAATATTTTCAAATTGTTTAAATGTTTTCGCCGTTTGGCATTGGATCTACTAATTTTTGTCAGAAGTGCATAAGAAACGTTATTTTGTAATGAAATATGTAACAATCAAATAATGATGTGACAATACTATTATTATTTATTATTATTATTATTTATAACTTCAATTGTGGGATTGTAATCCACATCATTGCAATGAGGATTGTTTTGTTGCAAGAATAAGTTGCAAAGAAGTGCTATGAAATATGAAGCAATCAAATAATGATGTGACAATATTATTATTTATTATTATTATTATTTACAACTTCATCTATGGGATTGTAATCCCATCGTTGCAATGGGGATTGTTTTGTTGCAAGAAGTAGTTACAAAGAAGTGCTATGATATATATAAATATATAACATATATATAATGGTAAAACCAAAAAGAGAACGTAAAATTCTCTTCCTGGAAAACAACGATATTCACAATATACGTAAAGAAAGCTGCATCGTGATAATTTAAAAAGATACGAGCTGTCGTTTAGCTGAGACAATCAAAAGCTGTTCTACTGTCACCTCGAGTCTCTATAGCCAAATAATAAAATTAGACGGGATTGCAGGATCCTGGGGTTAATCCTTACATATCGAAGTGTAATCAGATTGCCGGCGAGGAACCTCGGAATTCACCTAGCTCCCCGAGAAGTGTATTAAAACGGGGAAAGAAGAGCAAGAGAAGAAACGTCGCCGGCATTAGTTCGCGAAAGCGTAGACCGGTCCGATGTGAAAATACGTGGAAACGGGAGAAGGGAAGGCGGTCGGGTAATTGTTGAGAGGTCGCGCGAAGAACGGACCTTGGGTGCACGGTTTCCGCGATTTCGCAAACGTCGGGGAATTAGTAATCTGCTAAGAGACAGGCTTGCCGGAGACGATAACGCGAAGTCAAAGGGTGGAAGGGCCGAAGATCAACGGAAGGGAGACCGAGAAATAAAACAGTTGGAGGTGGGGACGACGTCTCGCGAGGGAGGGGGGGGGGAGAGGAACGACGTGAAATCCGATTTTCAAAGCTTGCTTAATGTATACGATTTCCAACCGACGAATTCCCTGGCCCGCTCCACCCCCTCCCCTTGCCCATCCACCACCACCAGAAATCGACTGGCGAGAGGACAAAAAGCGTCGGAGGGCCAGCGGCTGTCGAGCGAAGCCGGGTTTCGACCACATAACTTTCAGATTAATTAAATTTAAGCGCTGTTAAAAGGATTAATTAGTAGTAGGTACTTTTGCGAGGACACCGAACCTCGGGACAGAATTATGTCGAGACGAAAGTTTCGACGAAGGGGAATGAAACAGCGCCAGTCAGAAGGGGGACGGTCTGGGCCGCGGCAGGAGGGGGGGGCTGAGTTTTAAGGGTACATTTACACTACGCCGCGAGGCAGAAACTTCGCTGGTCGACTTAGGTCGGATCATTTGGTTGTAACAGAGCGTGACATTGACTTTAATTCCGAGCGTACTTTAAACTGTGTATTCAGCATTTTCACGGGTATCGAAGTGTTTGTGCTGTCCCGCCGGGCGACGTGGCTCCGGCTCCGCTACACAATTTCCGTAATGACAGGAAAATTGTTCGATCAAGAGAAACGAAAGGAATCCAGGAAGCTTCGAATGATTATCATCTGCGCCGACGTGCGGCGTTTAAACAAACGTGATTGACACCTTGGAAACATCCGCTTTATTTTATCCAAGTAGTTCCTGTTAAAGAGATAGTGAAACGTTGGTACTGGATATTGATGAATTTAATATTGGTATTGGTGTCGAAATGAATATTTTGAAACTCGATACGCGATACCGTACGACCAATATTAATCCCTTGCCGTACTTTGACGAGTCCAACTAGTCGTGAAAATTTCTAGTAATAACTTATTGAGTACAAATGTTTTTTATTCTGTCCTTTAAAACTGGAATAAAATTTAAATCTCTTGTCATCAATATTTAAGCACTCGAGCAAATTTAGGCACACGATATGCATCAATTTCCTTTCCCTTCTAAGAAATTATTGCAATCGAAAAATTTTTAATCGCAGTAGCTACGAAGAAAATGGTACATCAACGGGTTGAAACAATATACGACTGATATTATATATTGGGTTGGCAACTCACTCCCATTTTTATGATATCCGTAAATGTTATATAATAAAATTATTATTATTATTATTATTATTATTGTGTTGCAGCAAATTTTTAACGACAATACTGATAGATCGATGCCAGAAAAATCCGTCTAGATGTCACCGACGAGGATTTCCTCATCGTTCATTTTACATTGGTGTCAATCCACTAGTACTGTAGAAGTTCTGAATATTATTACAAACGAAATATATTGGGTTAGTAACTAAGTAATTGCCGATTTCAGTTATAGATGTCTCTCGCTCCCATTTTTATGATATCCGTAAATGTTATATTATAAAATTATTATTATTATTATCATTATGTTATTTTTTATTATCCGTGAATGTTAGCAAATTGAATGCAGCGGTCAAGGAAAAGCGACCAGAATTGGTCAATCGTAAAGGTGTCATTTTCCAGCAGGACGATGCTAGGCCGCACACGTCTTTGTCCACTCGGCAAAAATTGATGGATATCGGTTGGGAATCGATGTTACACCCAGCATATAGCCCTGATCTCGCGCCATCGGATCACCACTTATTTCGATCCCTGGACAACTCCCTTCGTGGTAAAACTTTGAATGACGATGACGCTGTAAAATCTCACTGAACTCAGTTTTTGGCCGAAAAGGATCAGACTTTCTACGAGCGTGGAATTTTCAAGTTGTCGGAGAGATGGCAAAAGGTCATCGAACAAAATGGAAAATACATTACAGATTAAACTTCGTTCCAAGTAAAAAGAAATTTTTTATTTCATTGAACAAATCGGCAATTACTTAGTTGCCAACCCAATACAATAAAAAATTGAAAAATAATAATCACCGGAATGAACAACAACTCGGAACCAACAGATTTTCGAAACAATTTAGACTTTCGACGACCTCCCATAAATCAACGATGAACATCGAATCATTATGTACAGCACGGCTGCGTAAAATCGGCTTTCGCTGAACAACGGCCCAGAAATTTTGCAGTTGATTTACAAGGGGGCGCGGCAGCGATAAGTTAAACAACAGGATTCAACGAGGTCGCATTGTTATCCAGCGCTGGTAGAGTATCGTCTTACCAAATATGCTCGCTGGCTGAGAAAGTGAGACTGGCAAGAACCACTCGAGCTTGAGTAGCTTGTATACCGCGCAGGAGTAACGGCTGAAGTACTCTCTAAAGCCAGGAGAGCCGAATGTCGAACGGCTCAGTGTTGAAACAACCAATTCTAGTCGGTGAAGTATTCTCCGTGGTTTGAGAACTAATACTTGCGAAGATGTTACTATAGTTTACAGAAGCGCTTTACTGCATGCCAGCCGGGGCCCGAGTTGCGCCTCCTAACAGCGTCCATTAATACCGTAGACAAGAGCATAATTCGAGCACGACTGCAACGCGCGTCTTGCCATTCTGCCGGAAGATGCCCGCGTTGTTCCCCGCCGGCGATGGGCATCTTGGACAGATTGGCCGACACTCCGACTAGAATTTGCGAAAGGACTGAACTTTCTTAGCTGCTCCACGAGATTTCTTCGTTATCGTCCGGACACTGCTGCTTTCAGGTATTCGAGGTCATCCAGGGATTAAATTACTTTACTTAAGTTAAGCGTTTTATACAAAATGTCTATAGTATCTCGTCAGTAAATTGCGGATGTTCATGCGAATGCATATTATTTTTAGAAAATAGATATACCAATGGGACCTGGACAGAAATTTATGATTTATCTCATGATCAGCTGATCGCAAAAATATAGTTTTTATTTCGCACATTTATGTTTAAAACCATGTGCAACAGCATATTGCATATGTTATTTGTCGAGTACGTGCATATATCATGCTCATCTGAATCATCTACATTGCCAAATTAACTTAGTTTATCGGTCAGGACTTGTATCATAGTCGGATAACATTGGTCGGTGTAATATCAATACACAGGGAGTCTCAAAATTATGGTACATTTTCCTAAGCGAAAATGCAATCCGCGGCTTCGTTTACAAGTTATTAACGAAAAGTATTAGCCAACGAGCGGACGAAGCTCAGCTGATCTCGTCTTTCATTGATCACTGTCTTTCTTTAATAACTCGCAAACAAAGCCGTGGATTGCATTTTTGTAGAGGAAACAATTAATTCTCGGGAATCTCTTATTTCCCGGAAGTACCATAATTTTGGGACACCCTGTATAAACCTGAACATACATGCCACAACAAAGCATGTTTTCAAAACATTGAATTGATAATTATACGTTAGGTGTGGATATCAGAATATGGATCGTCGATTAGAGAAAATATTTCTAATTTCTTCATTCTCAAGTTAATTTTTCTTTTTTCAGTTACCGGAAGTTACCGGAATTCTTTTACAACGAGAGCATAGTCGAATACGAATTTATTCGAATTATTCTCGATGGTATACGAGATGCAATTTCTTTGAAACAATAGAAGTTTAAAACTAGTCGAAGAGTTTTCAAAAAGATCAGGAGAAAATAGAAAATTTAACGCTTGGGATTATTGGATGTGCCGACGCGATAGCATGCTTTGAACTATCGGGTGCTTTGTTATACATCGCGTGATCTCTTTGTGTGCGTTCGTTTCTGTTAGCTTCTGATATCCGGCGTATGGGGCTTGGATGATACAGCGAATGCTGCGTTTACTCAACTGACTTTATTATAGCTTGTTTTCAGAAAGAAGAGAGTTACCGTGCAACGTCGGTTATAATAGCTGTCTACTTCGCATCGAGCGATCTGCGATCATAAAATTTGAACGGTAAAACGGAATAAACGACCATTGGTTCGCTTATCGTTTCATCGTTCGAAAAACATACTGTAACTAGATTGGGATTAACATGTGTGATCTGGAGAAGGTGTACTCAAGGCTGTAATGTGTACGCAATTTCGTTGGGTAAATGTTCTCGATCTGTGCTAACACTCCTGGTTCATCGATGTTATGTCACCAGCCTTCAATTAATTGCGTAAGGTGTCTATAAATATTTTCGAATGGTAACATTATTATGACTAGATTGTGAAATTTATGCTCTCTTGAGAAAAGTAGGAGGACTCAATAGCGGGAAGTGGAGCCGGTTACTGTAAGGTGACCAATTCCCTTTGATTCGTTTTCGGGCATAATTAACTTTTGTCCCAAAAATGTCTCGCAATCCGAAAGTGGCGAGTTCCTCGGGTCATTTGAAGCAAATTCTTCCTTTACAAAAATTTTCTTCGAAGCACCGTTAACGAGTTATTAACGAAAAACAGTGACCAATGAGAAGCGAGCTCAGCTGGCGCGAGGCGACCGAGCCAATGAGCGGAACTGGGCTTCGCGCGCTGGTTGGCTGGGCCGCCTCGCGTCAGCCGTACTCGATTCTTATTGGTCACTGTTTTTCGTTAATAACTCGTTAACGGTGCCTCGGAGAAGATTTTTGTAAAGGAGAAAGTTGCTTCAAATGATCCGAGGAACCCGCCATTTCCGGATTGCGAGATATTTTTGAGACACCCTGTATATATCGAACAAGGTATATTAAATTCATTTATTCTTTCAATTTGTTTATTTTTTAATACAAAAATGTAACATGTCATATTCGATGAATATAAAATTAATAATGCCCGAAAACAAACTAAAGACACAGGAATACGCTACAAAACAGAGACAGCTTCAGAAATATTAACGAATACTGTTATTTTATTCTCAACCTATTAAAATTATTGAAAGAAGAAACACGCTTTTATTTGACACCTGTTTTTTGAGATCGACGGAAACAATTTTCATTTTATTTGTAGCTGCTTGTTTCATCAAGTATAGTCCATTAATTTAATTCAGCGATGCTATTCTGATTACTCAAAGTCTACGAAAAGTCACATTAATAAATTACGGTATAGCTATAAAAATCAGTATACAGAAAATTTTGTTGAAGTCATGATAGAGTTCAGAATATCAGCAATGTTGAACATCAAAGTTTTACTATTTACTGCAAGCAATTAAGATGTCGAGTAAATTCTCCCCAATTTTTCTTCAGCTTGTAAACAAAAATGGACAATTTGGGAAGAGGAGGTACCGATTATTCGAGCTCATTTTCCATAGTTCCCGATTGTCAACAATTACAAAAACGAGCTGCAAGGCTCGAATAATCGTATCTCCTCTTCCCAAATTTTTCCATTTTTGTTTACAAGCTGAAGAAAATTTACGAAATGTTTACTGTATCGTGCGATCAGTTCAGAGCAGATCTACAAGACTGGGAGCACGTTCGAGAAAACATTATTGGGCACTCAGATTAACTTGCTTTCTAAATTCTGATAGCCCGAGTTCCACTTGCCGACTATCTATGAGAAACGGATATCGGAAACCACGTTTCTTTAAAGTATCGTACACCAGAGACGAAACGTTACCGGCGGAAAGGGGCGGGAGGGGGAAATTGTAAGTGATACGAGGCTGGCCAGAACATTTGTCTGAGAACGAATCGACGTTGGATTCGCTACTGAAATAAATAGCGAAGTGGATCTGGAATAAATTGGAGAATACAGAATGGCCGCATCGCGAGAGTATTGGCCGGCATCCAAGAATTTATCCACCGATGTCGGTGTATAAAAATTTCAGCGTTATCAGGATTGGAACCACGGCCTGTTTCTGCTGCTGAATATCTAATGAGGAAGAATAGAAGAAATTGGCCAATCGGTTTATCCATCGATGTGCACATGCGTGACAAACGAACAGATTCCTAGCTTCTTCGCTTTCTGGCCACGACGCGATGAGACAAAATTTTAAGCACGATTTACCTTGCCAATTGCAGTTCGCGGAGATTTGGGCATAATTTTAGAGCGATCTGCTGCGACCTAATGATGTGCTAGTTTTATCGATACCAAATCTACCGACCACTACAAGTGACTGACGCGTGTTGATCTGTAAGAATAACGAGACTGGATTTATTTAGACATTTGAGCCGTTTATTTTGAAAATGGCATAAGTCACTTTGTCTTTAAGTCGATATATTTAAGGGTATGCGTTTTAACACGTTTCAAAATATGGATGCTAACTTTCGAGAAGATTTACTTGTATTTGTTATCTCAGGATGCTGATATTTTTCTCGGTATAAATAATTTCGTATAAACATTACAAAATCACCGCTTTTCATTACGGTAAAGTGACTTATGCCACTTTCAAAATAAACGGCTCAAATGTGTAGAAGATACAGCAATAATATTTAGCACTACTACAATCGACGCTTTATTTCTTCAATTTTCTATAAATGGAACGCAATAAATTCATTTTTATCTTAACAATGCAAGAATAAAAATGGAAGGTGTTGAAGAAAACAGGATATTGAGAATGTTGTTCTAACTTTAGCAATACTTATATCCCTGGTAAAAGATGCGTAAAAAATTACAAGTTACATTAGTAATATTTTATTCCACTTTATTCGATACTTTATCTTTGGAATTTTCTGTAAATAGAATTCAATGGATTCATATTTATCGTACGTTAACATTCACTCGTTTGCTGAAATATTGCTGACAAGAGAACAGAATTTTTTTCTTGACTTAAAAGAACGAAATAACATTCATACCTGACAGGTTATCACTAAAATCTCTATCAGAAGTTATTGACTCATCCAAGTACGACAAGGGGCTGACGATGTAACAATAAAAATTATAATATTAAAAAATGGAAGACATTTAATATGTTGTCCTAACTCTACCCATATTAAAATCTCAGAAAAAATAGGCTTAAAAAATCGTATGTTGCATTCGTGCACATTTAGTGCTACTTCATTTGATAAAGTTATCTCTCGGCTTTATATCTCTCACATTTTCCTTAATTACAATTCAGTATATTCTTCTTTATCGTATCAATCTATAATAAGAATAAAGATTGAACTATTAAGGATGGAAAGATATTTGGAATGTTGCCTTAATTTTTCTCAGTATAAATAATTTCGTATAAACATTAAAAAATCACCACTTTTCATTACGGTAAAGTGACTTATGCCACTTTCAAAATGAACGGCTCATTTCGCCATTTTTATTGCAGCGTGTGATTGAACGAACAGGTTTATTTAATCATTACCAATAAAAGAGTCTTTACAATGTCAACAATTCTAAAATAAAATATACGAGACCGTTCAAAACGACCGGAATGGTAGGTTTAGTGCTAGACATATGGTATTATACATGTCTCGAAAAATCAGATTTTAAAGGTTTTCTGTATTTTTGATATCCGTTCTGGGGAGCGTCGTTCGACTCGCGAAATGAACGTCTGAAAAATTTAACGGAAACATCATTAAAGCAATTCCGTAGCCGTGTATTCAAAGAAATCAGCTTAATTTAAGTCGTTCAATTTCGTTTTATGGAGACATTATTTAAATTGCACACCGCGGATGACATTTTTACGATGATCGTAAACACGCTCAAAGTCGCCGGCGGATCTTAAATGACGCGAAATTTACCTTGCCGTGAAATGAAATATATGCTCCGGGACGATCGTCTCGCGAGATGATAAATAAGAAGTTGCTTAAGATGCTAATTCGCGGTCACTTATCACGCGTGGCATCCTGAAACACGGAAATTTTGAAGCGGCTCGGGATAATTTACGTCGGGACGAGCTGGCCCGCGCTTCGCGAACCGCGAATGAACCGGGGAGGATCAGAATATAATTATCCCCGGACCTGACGGAAAATAATTTCAGGCTGTCCGATCGCTGTGCATCACTCGCGCGCGAGCCGATCTGTAAAGGAAGTTTAACGACCGGCCGCCTCGCATCCAGCCGAGGTCCGTCTCGATCGACGATTCTCGGCTCCCTCGTAAATCTTCCTCGGGTTCCATTTCCCGCTCGATCTTTCGGCCGAGGTATCGACTTACTTATTTCCTAAGAACTTGTTCGTTCCCCTGTAAACTTCTCTAAATTGTTTGAACTCGATTCGACGAGATGCCGCCCATCGAGACGCATCGCCTTCGCGTCACGTTGAAGCGAATAGGGAAGCAGCGACGCAGCATTTTCGAAGATTTAACTTTATAGCGACTCGCATTAATATTCCGGCACCATTTAAAACAGAGTAACTTCTTTAAATGTGAACTAAAGAGACTAGTTTACTAGGTAATGTGTCTACGTAATGTTTTCTACAAATTGCAATTGATTCGAGTGAACAGAAAATAGGAAACTTACGTTTTCTAACTTTTTTATTCGAGTTTATGAGGAAAATTTTAACTTATATTAAATTTATATTTAAATTTATAGGTCTCTGTAATTTGCATGCTGAAAATTTCGTTGCAATCAGCCGACGTTGTTGTGAGCTACGAACAATTAAAGATCGCGAAAATCGCAGCTTTTTCACGATTTTTGATATCTTCGACCGATAACTGTAAGAATTCTGCTGATTTTTACATCTTCCAATGCCTGTAGCTTGATTTGTCGACTGATTCGTAAGAAGTCTGCAGGTTATATATAAGTTATCGAAATCTAAAAAACGTATCACTTAAATTTGCGTTATAGGCTCAGATAATAAAATTAAAAAACGAGACTTGTTTTACGTTTCTTGTCATTGTGAGTAACGACAAAAATTTTTTTTAAAAGTATTTTATTCATTGTACAGTGAACTAGTCATTCTATTTAATTTGAAAAAAATTTATTTTGTTTTAAAAGGTACCCGAATAATGCGACTCACTGTATATAGGAGTTTGCTGAGAATGTAGTAATTCTGTCTTTATAACAAATATATATTTATTTATAGATTGCGGACTTTCAGGCTGTAAGATTGAAACAAGTGAAATGTAAAATAGTAGAAAATGCAGAAAATTTTAAGTATCTTTACACCATTGTATTTCAGTATAGCTTTTTTTTACGTAAGTTTTTACAGATATTTATTTATAATCAATATATGTCCGCATTTATTAAATTAAATTTCTAAAACGTAAAATAAAAATAAAAATATTTTGTTAAAAAATGAAAGTACACTGTTGATTTTGAAAGAACTGATACAATTAATTTGTGTGTGTGTTAATTCAATGCTACAAAACTGTATCTGCTGTCACTACAAATAATTACATCTTAATATACAATATTAATACTTAATATACAAAATTATTATACTTAATTATAAGTATAATAAAATTAATATAAAAATTATTATAATTAAAATTAAATTATTATACTTAATATACAAAAATCTCACGACTGTCTCATATTGTCTTAAACACTTTAACTTATTAGATTGATACTAAAATGAACAATATTTAATACTTCTCACGATTTCCAACTAGGTATAACGTTAGATATTTCTCAATAATTTGTGCAGAGCTAAATGACTTTTAATTCAAATTTCCGAACTACCGAGAACATGAATTTGCTGACAACAAGAGTCATTGGCAAGCATCGTATATGGTGAATCAACGTAATACGGCGTTTAATGGGAGCTGAGTAGAGGAACTAACGGTATAGTATAGAGAGGATCTCGAAACTGGGGAGATTACGTCGGACAACATTGGTTTATGGAGTTTCACGAATAATTGAATCTCGTATCGGGATTCGTCGGCAGCAAATGATCGAGGTAGTGGTGTGTTTATCGACCGTTGACCGACGAAAAGAAAAATATTTGCAGAACATACAGAAGCACGCCGGCAATCTGATTTCTCTGAACAAAACACATTTCAACGATGTATTAGTTTCAATCGATTCTTAACATTTCATATAAACGTTGCAATTCATTAATTTATATCAGGAAACTGTGTTACTCTGCACAAAATATAATTTTTATTGGAACATTAAAAGATGGACCTAATAATTTTTTATATTTAATCGATCTACATGTTATGTAATAAGATAATAATAAATGAAATGATAATGAAACTGCAAATTAGTGAAACATCTTATAAACAGTATCAGCGTTATGCAAATATATGTAATAAGATAATGATATATTTGCATAACGCTAATACTGTTTATAAGATGTTTCACAAATTTGCAGTTAAACGTTTCACTTATTGTTGACAATACAGCCAAATGCTATAAGAAATAATCGCAGAATTTCAATGGAAAAATATGGCGATAAGTATAAATATTTTCTCAAGTATACATTTTCTTAAACAGCAAGCTCATCAACGTCTTTTTAAGTCGTCACATAGTACAATGCTATAGCGCTATGATCTCCGCGCGTGCGTTTGCACACCAAAAATAATCGAAACTATCTCTCATTCACTGAAACACGTAACAGCAAGCATTTCCCCGGTTAAGCGCGAAGAACAACGTCGGACAAAATCAAAGGGCGCATTCAAAGCAGAAACCTCGGAACGAAATTGCGAGGCAAGGCACGAAGACAAAAACCAGCGCAGCCCGTTCCATTATCCCCCAAACAAATCCCCAAATAAGACAGCAATTTGGGGACGGAAACCGACCGAGGATTCCAGCGTAGTCGAGGGTAGAACGGCGAGCGGAACGACAGGCAACAAACGGCGATCGAGAGTTAACTCCTGCATCGATAATGCAAGGTAAAACGGCTTTCATTATCCAGACGGCGTGTCCGCCTAGCCGCGTGTCCCCGGCCTCGTATCAACGAGATTGCCGTAGACGGAAGAAAAAAGAAAACATAATAACGCGGGGCGCTTCGGGTGCAGTTGAAAAATTTAGCAGTCACCGGTAGAGAGGCGACGCGTTGGAGTGCGCAGGTGGGGTTGGTTGGATGGATCACCACGTGGTACGGTTTCCAGAGGTGCGCGTCGACGGACTATACAGTGTGGCAGGGTCGGGGGAGTCGGAGGCAGCAGAGGGCGAGGCTGAAGAGGTTGAAGAGGGACGGTTAGGTCGCTGGTGTCTGTCTCCGGGGGCTCAGCTGCGGCGGCACCACGGTGATCGATGTCTCCACTCTCCGCAATTTGAACAATGTCCCGCTGTCTTGGACAACCTTCCCCTCTCTTTATCTATCTCTCTCTCGCCCTCTCTATTTCTCTCTCCCTTCTCTTCCTCTTCCGCTCGTTTGCCGCCCGTGTTCTGCAATTTTTTCCCCTCCGTTTCCTTCTTTCCAGCTATTCGGCCTCCACGATCTCCTCGGTCTCTGTCTCCGCGTTAGCCAGCGTTGCGATTCTCCCCGCTTCCCCTTCGTCGTCCAACCCCCTCGTCGACC
The DNA here is from genome assembly GCF_051020955.1 of Megalopta genalis. Lineage (NCBI taxonomy): Eukaryota > Metazoa > Arthropoda > Insecta > Hymenoptera > Halictidae > Megalopta > Megalopta genalis. Next base: position 22,264,332 of record NC_135013.1, on the reverse strand, counting down.
GTCATTCTCTGCATTCCCCGCTAAAATGAACGTTATACCGAGCAAGAACGATACGGACTCATTCTTATTTACTATTCCAAACGGTGCCGGCCGCGGAGCGACGGAATACGCGTGTGCACGGACGAGGAAGCCGCGCGGACCTGCGGAAAGCGCGGTGCGAAGCGGAGCAGATCGCGACTTCTTGCCCCGCGATGGATGCCTGAGGAATCGTGAGTTTCTTGCGTGCGGACTAAACAAACGCAACGGGATGAGAACGTCTGAAACGTGCCACGGGATCGGGACTTGAAAAGCTCTTATAACCCGACGACGCCGACGCAGCTGCAACCCCCGCCGCGTCCTGCGTATTCACGTGTCGTTCTTATTGAGACAAGCACTTGCTGCCGGGCCGATGAGAATCTCCACGTATGCTCCGTGTGTTTTCTTTAGCATTCCTATTTGCATTTTCTAGTGGCATCCAGGGAAATAACGGCGTTCGATGAAATGGCCGAAACGGCGGAACGCTGTGCTCCAGATTATCTCGAACGCGTCGCGGGATCCTGGTCCGGCAGAATTTCAACGTGCTCGTGAAGGATTTGTTATACAGGGTGTCCCGGGTTTTAATGTTCAAATTTTGTCAGTCATACAGAGCTTTATTAAGAAGTTATAACAAAAATTCAGAATAGGGATAGTAATATTTTAGTAATATTAATATTAATATTAATATCATATAATAATATATTATATAATAGTAAAATTAATATTAATATTAATATTAGTAATATTTTCGTTATAACTTCTTAATAAAGCTCCATATTTGTTTACATAACATTTTTTCTTACTTTGTGCCATAGAATATACTGTCAAAGTTTGAACATTAAAACCTGGGACACCCTGTATACGGTAGGCGGCAAACTGAATTTTTCAACGAAATGAGAATTTACTATTTCAAAGAGAGGTTGAATAATATTGGAAAATTGAGTACTAACAAGTTCGTCGAATTTTATAAAATATTTCACTGTGTCGAAGTTTGGAATCCTTAGCGAAGAGTTCAACGAATTCGATTACGAAGATCACGTTTACAAGAGTGCAGGATATTGTGTTCCATAATACTTTCACTGGTGCATTCATGCATGTCTCCCTGCACTGCAAGAAATTTAAAGAAACTAACGAACTCGTTAAATTTCATGAAGTACAGTCATTTCTCCCAGAAATGCCAAATTTCGGATTTCTGTGAATTTCTCCGTTATTTAATATTTAAACTATAATAATTTTTTTTATTTATTAATTATATCTATATTTATTAATAATATTTAAATTATTATAATTTATTGCTACGTCGATGCTAAGTCGGTCAAGCCAAATAGACGCTGAACGGTCTATTTGGATGCTAGCAGTTAAAAGGAAACCGCGGAGCTAAAGGGTATATGGTAGGTACTAGATACGTGACCGTCGAATTGTGGCGTGTGACCTTCGAATCGAGTCGTATGGTCTCCGAATTGCCTTCGAATCGTGTCATGTGGCCTCCAAATTGCTTTCGAATCGTGGCACACGGCCTCCGAATTGCCTTCGAATCGTGTGAAATGGTCTTCGAATTGCTTTCGGATCGTGGCACGTAGCGTCCAAATTGCCTTCGAATCGTGTCATGTGGTCTCCGAATTGCCTTCGAATCGTAACAAAAAATTAGAAATAAAAAAGTTGAGTCATCCTTTTTATTCTAGCACTACTATATATATTCGTGTTAATGTACACCGGCATGCTAACGGCTGTCATTTTGTCGACTGCCCAGAGTTTCCATAAAACCGAACCGCGAGGCTCGAAGAATCGCGACTTAGTATTCTCAGATCAGCCGGTTTCAATTCCGACCTCCGAACATTTCTGGGAGAAATTACTGTACTATTCACTTTCCGGCTATAGAGAACTGTAGCAGTTTGATCAGCTGTTGGTAATTCCTGGTTTAAGCCTAATTGGAGAGTACGATTAGACTTGCAGGAAGAGAGTATAAAATGGAAAATTCTTATATTCTTCGAACGACTATGCTATTTTGTGTTTCACGTACTCATTTTCATCATAAATCCATCGATCAATGGACACATCGAATATAATGACGCCCCAATGCAAACATTTCTGCGAGAAATTACTGTATTCCGCTTTGTCGCAGTTCGAAGAACAAGATATTAGATTGAATTAGAACTACGATGATCACGTTTACAGAAATATAGCAGGACCAGAAACGAATTTATCGATGACAAAGGCTCGAAGAGGAAGGAGCCCACCGATTCATCGTAATTCTCTTCGAAAACTCACTTTGGATTTCGTTCCTTGCTCGGGGCGTTTGCCCACTCTACGCATATAGGCGCCGGATATCGAGTTAGATTAGGCAGGTACCTTACCTTCAGATCAGGGTACGTTTGCCGAGAACCTTTGGTACAATAGTTCTCAAAGGGGCTGACAAGGAGTGTGCATACCTTGGATGAATACAAACAATGGCGTAGGAGAAGCCAATGGTGCGCGGAATTGCGAAGTAACTTATTCAAGGGTTACGTCAATGCAGCATGCTACCGGTAATTTCTAACTTTAAAAGCAAATCTCACCCATTGTCTGATAAATTCCGATATTCCCGGGACCATTGGCGGTTCTATTAATTGTAGCACCATGATCGGATGAATTTAATCGTTTGTAGAACACGCTCGTCGCAAATAATTGCGATACCATCGCAATTATATAACGATATAATTTCGTTCATAAATTCGTGTAACTACCTTAGTACGAGAACCGCGCGCAAAGAGTTTTATTGATTATTTGCTTGCAAATAATTGAAGGCAGAGTTTTAGGTAAAAGTATATTTATTGAACACACGGAAACACAAGATCTAATATACAGGCTTGCTCGTAAGAGCTTAGAGACGATTTAAAATGAATCGAAAGGGCTTAAGCTGTTCCGAATCGAATCGTTTTCTCTAGATGCGTCTTTTACTAAATGCCGTTCAGCAGGTCCATTTCATTTCATTTCTTCTAAATTTGTTGATTATTTACTTGCGAATAATTAAAGGCAGAGTTTTAGGTGAAAGTATATTTATTGAACACGCGGAAATACAAGATCCAATATACAGGCTTGCTCGTAAGAGCTTAGAGACGATTTAAAATGAATCGAAAGGGCTTAAGCTGTTCCGAATCGAATCGTTTTCTCTAGATGCGTCTTTTACTAAATGCCGTTCAGCAGGTCCATTTCATTTCATTTCTTCTAAATTTGTTGATTATTTGCTTGCGAATAATTAAAGGCGGAGTTTTAGGTGAAAGTATATTTATTGAACACACGGAAACGCAAGATCTAATATACAGGCTTGCTCGTAAGAGCTTAGAGACAACGAGTGGCTTAGGGAGCTAAAATTTTACATAATTTCCCAAACTGTAAACCAAGATCCGCGAAAATTAATTGCGGTGCTTCAAACGCTGCTGAACTCCTCAAAGTTCTAAAGAGTAGCAGAAATTTTGACAATTCTTCGAACCTCCATAAACTTTGATAAATATCTTACCGACCATGTGTGAATCAGAGAGCTAAAATTTTGCACGGTTTCTGAAAGTGCAGAACTGTTGATTATTTGCTTGCGAATAATTAAAGGCAGAGTTTTAGGTGAAAGTATATTTATTGAACACGCGGAAACACAAGATCTAATATACAGGCTTGCTCGTAAGAGCTTGGAGACAACGAGTGTACTCGCAAGCTGCTCGCAGACGACTGACTATAAAACCGCGGAAGACACGCAAACTGTGGGTCGGAAAATCCTTAGTGGTCATAAATAACCAATCCGCTCTCGCACCGCGTGTAACGGACTTTCGAGTCAAAATTTGCTCGACTCGAGTCGACGCGCGTTTAGCGCTCGCGTGCCCTGCGGATGGGCCGCAAGGGCCGTTTTACCTGAAAAACGGACAAGGCCGTAAAACATACAAAGTACCTATTTTCAATAGCATCGAAAATGCCAGACATTTACAGTTCCGAAGCATTTCGAGCACCGGTCTAGAGCGTACCTTCGGAAGTGATTTGAAGCCTACATAATTAGAATATTGAAACTCTAATCAAAATCTTGAGATACCAGCCTAATACTGGGTTAAAGAATTAGACGCAGCATTTTCTATTTTCTACAATGTCGAAAGAACACGCTTCTATTTATTATAAAAATTCGTTTAAAATGGACTGACAAGTAAATGTGTTGAACATTAAAAATGCCAGACATTTACAAGTTTAAATAATTTCCAACACGGTCTACCTTGCTTCAGAAATATTGCTGTCGCTCGAGTACGTGCATCGTTCCTGTTGAAGGTTCATTGACACGAACCAACTGTAAATTCTTAATGAACAAGTGTGCGAGATATTCCCCGGGTTCCTCAATTACCTTTCTTTAGATCTTTCAAACGGAATCAGTTTTGTAATGTCTCGAAGATTGAAGCCACACTGAGAATGACACGTGACGTCTCCCGTTTGAATAGTGCATGCGGAGCCCTGCAATCTGTTGATCGAGGAGCCTACAGTCTACTATTACCGCTTGTCGATCCATTACAGACTTTACAAATTCATAAATGCATACTGTCCGCAGTGAAACGGTAGTGTGAAATGGAATATAATCTCTCGGAGATTCGAATCCTCAACATTCTTTGCATCGCGTATGTGGAAAATGAAAATTTCGTTGATTCGGTATATCGCTAAAAAAGAGTTCATATTTACGCAGGTACAAAGTCGCAACTCAAAGAAACGCCAGCGTCGCAACAGGTTGAAGATCCCAAAGAACCACGGAACAGACCGAAGACAAAGAACTTTGTCTTTCTCGTAACAGAATTACGAAAATTCGCCTTGAAACGCGTGCAGCAGCAGCAGCGTCTACGTTAAAAAAGAAAACGGTAGAAAAATCTCTTAGAATTACAATAAATTGCTGGAGTCATTCAGCAGTTCGCTCGCTGCCTGGAGACCGGAGTCTCTTCGTAAAAGAGGATCCCGAATTTTCCCCGCGGTTGCAGATTTATCCAGGAAGAATGAAACGAATCCGTCTAATTCAGTCTTCAGGAACGCACGAGCGAATTGAAATTTTGTATTCTCGTCGGCGGTGGACGCGGGATGCGGCTCGGCGGACGGCGGAAAAAAGGAGAGACGAGGGAAAAACTTTTCAACGAGTTTACGCGCGTCTCTTTCCCGTCGAGACTCCGGGGCCGCGCGGAGAGTGAAACTTGGCCCCGTCTGGAGATGAAATCCGTGGCGCGTGACGGCACGCCTTCCTGAGCCAAAATCGCGGTACGATTTTAATTCTACCGTTCGCAGAAACGCGGCGGATTAGGGCGGTCCTCGAGGATGGGTCCCGACGTCACCGACGCCGACGCCGGGGCGCCGTCGCCGCCGCCGCCGCGAAGAAGTCTCGCGTATTTCGACGCTTACGTTTCGACGTGATGAATATTTAGCGGCGGTGCTTGAGAACGTTAAGACGCCTCGTAGACGCGCGACTATATCCATGGAACGTTAACCCTTCTTTACCCCGGGCCTCCTTATCCGAGCGTTTCATCCCTTTCGCAACGCGACGTAACAGGCGGTGCTTCCGTCTTAACTTCCCGGCAACAGGAATTCACCGTTCCGCTGCGTCGACGTTGTTTACAACTTGCCGACGGCATTTAGTATGATTACGGTTCGTTAAAAAACCCGGGGCTTCTTTGTTTCCCCGGTACACCCAACTTCCTACTGTTCCCGGGCTCGAGCCCCCGGTATAGATTAGGTTCGCCTGGAAATATTGTGCAAGGAGCTCGCCGCAGCGCGACCGGTCAGCGGGTTTCTCGTTAATTATGGGGAAACTGTGCGCCATTGTGCGAAACAATTGCATTGGTTACGAAACAGACAATTTCTTTGTTTAATCTTCAAGCGGTGACCGCTGTTTTAATAGCACTAGGCGGTGGGTAACGTGGCGTCAAATTGAATTCGCGTCGATAATGGCGACTCAACGTCGAACAGACTCCATGTCGACACTGGTTACGTACGACAAATTCGTACGAGAAATTCAGCCGGTAGTGAATAAAACGTGAACATTTGCTACAAGTATTATAAATAAGTATAGTGTGCAGAAGTATGCGGAGTCAATTTGACAGACACCATTGCTTGTGTTAGGAGTCAATTCGACGCACGTCACTGCTATACAGTTAATGGTTTTGATAAGTTCAAGGTTGCATAGTAGAACTTCTAATATCAGAATAATAATGACGAGTTGAAAATTCGGATAATAGAATAGCTACTTAGTTACTGGACTAGGTTATGTCAGTATTCATTTGTATACGAAATCGTGTTATAAATAAGTATAGTATGCAGAAGTATACGGATGTCAATTTGACAGACACCATTGCTTGTGTTGGGAGTCAATTCGACGCACGTCACCGCTATACAGTTAATGGTTTTGATAAGTTCAAGGTTGCATAGTAGAACTTCTAATATCAGAATAATAATGACGAGTTGAAAATTCGGATAACAGAATAGCTACTTAGTTACTGGGCTAACTATTATCAGAATAATAATGACGAGTTGAAAATTCGGATAACAGAATAGCTACTTAGTTACTGGACTAACTATTATCAGAATAATAAAGACGAGTTGGCAATTCGGATAATAGAACAGCTACTTAGTTACTGGACTAACCATTATCAGAATAATAAAGACGAATTAAAAATTCGGATAATAGAATAGCTACTTAGTAGACTAACTATTATCAGAATAATAAAGACGAGTTGAAAATTCGGATAATAGAATAGCTACTTAGTTTTACTGGACTAACTATTATCAGAATAATAAAGACGAGTTGAAAATTCGGATAACAGAATAGCAACTTAGTTACTGGACTAACCATTATCAGATTAATAAAGACGAGTTTGCAATTCGGATAATAGAACAGCTACTTAGTTACTGGACTAACTATTATCAGAATAATAAAGACGAGTTGAAAATTCGGATAATAGTATAGCTAATTAGTTACTCGACTAGGTTATGCCAGTATTCATTTGTATACGAAATCGTGTTTGTCTAGATCGTTTTGAACTGCAATATTCGTTGTGAAACATATTCGAATAATGGAAAGTCCAAACAATCGAAATTCCACTGTACATCGACATTCTTAATATCTGTTAATCTTTATTACAGTTTATTCGCATTAGAAGCGCAGACAATCTGCAGAACAAAAATGTAATGTAACGTGGTGAAAGGTAGCGATCATTTTATCAATGGAGTTCAAGGTTATATGGTAATGATCTTCAAAAATTATACAAAAGCGAAAGAATGCGTAGCATTTTATTTATCATATTTGTTTGTTGTTTGTTATATTCGTCGGTTAAAAATTGCTGCTCATATTAAAAAATTGTGCACGCTATTTTGTTAGTTATAAAAACAGCGGAACATCCTGCTGTTTTATTTGTTCCGAATATTTGCTCTTTAAGGGAAAAACAGTGGCTGCCAACTTTGTAAACATTCTGGTTACGGGACTACGCAAAACATTTTATTTTTGTTAGTTTTAGTAGTTCAAGTGTTAACGAAAATATTTCATATTTCGCTATAACTTTTGCTAGACAAAAGTGCACTAAACCATTTACGATCGTTTCTTTGTTTTTTTTTCCAGAGCAAGAAGCTATTTTATCTCGTTTCAGAATAATATTTATTCTTGTTCGCGTTTCTTCAAGTAAGATCTAATATTCGTGACAGCTAGCAAGTTTCAATTAAATGCATCCATTTAAATGTTCTCCAGCATTCAATAGATTCGGAGATTATTTTTCTTTCCAAGAAAAGTAATTTTGTAAATATCTAATAACCTTAGAGAATTGAATTGTAATAACGTTAGAATTGAAAAATAATAATTGGTACCCTACCGTTTACAGCTGATAATTTTCGTGAAGAGTATGGATCTCCGTTAGGAAGCAGAATATCTGAAACAGAATGACAACGTATTGTTAGTAATTCCTTAGGTAGTAATTACATAGAAAAATTGCGCGATCAGCCTTTTTACGGCATTATAACATTTTCGAACTTCTCGCAACTACTGAACAAACAATTTACAGTAAAAACACGAACACGCCGAAACGACGACAATACCCTGCTAAAATAAAATGTTACGATCAAGAACATTTTCCCAAATTCTATTGCTTCAATTCTTCCTAACAGTCTGCAACGTTCTCTTGTCTTACAAAGTCGAGGGCGCGTTTCCTCGCAACACAGGGTGGTAACAAAAAAAAGAAACTGAAACAATTGCTCTGGATGCCTCAAACACGGTAAAACTACGGTAATAAACGGAAGACCCGATGAGCATCTAATCAAGCGTGGCGCGCTCGCGCGCGTATAGTTACAAAGTAAGCTGCAAAATAATTAACGCGCTGAGTTATAGGATAGCTGTGATTAACGAAAATTAACTGAGTTCGCGCGTGGCTAGACCGGCCGCGTAAAGAAGCCCAGAAAGAGGCAGACAGCGAGAGAGAGAGAGAGAGAGAGAGAGAGAGAGAGAGAGACAGGGAGAGAAAGAGATAGAGAGACAGAGAGAGAGAGAGAGAGGGAAAGAAAGAGAGAGAGAGAGAGGGAGAGAAAGAGATAGAGAGAGAGAGACAGAGAGAGAAAGAGAGGGAGAGAAAGAGATAGAGAGAGTGAGAGAGAGGCAGAGAGAGAGAGAGAGAGAGAGAGGGAGAGAAAGAGAGAGAGAGGGAGAGAAAAAGAGAGAGGGAGGGAGAGAAAAAGAGAGAGAGAGAGACGATACGGTAGAAGCGCGACAGAATGAGACAGAGACGTAGAGGGACGCGGAACCGGTAGACCGGCCTTAGTTAATAATAACGAGAATCGCCAACTCTCGCGGATTTTAATTCGAAATGTTCAATTAGCGTGCGGCCGGTGAACCGTGACGCGGTCTCGTATCATCGCCGGGTAACGACTGCCTTCGTTCTTCGCCGGCATAACAGCCGTAAATTGGAAAGTGATACCGAATTCACGCGTCACCGAGCGCACCGTGCGATCACCGCGTTAATTATAGATATCCGGGGACGCCGCTCCGCGACACGAGTGTATTTTAGGTAATTGGGGGTGGAGCCCGGGGCCCGAAATCGCGGCGCGCCCTTCGCCGTTCGTCGCGCCACCGCTCTGCGCTCCGCTCGGCACTCGGCTAGCATTTTCCGCCCCGCGTCCATCCGTTCCGACGGAAGCGTGCAACGTCGATTCGGGGAAACAGGATGAGGAGAGAGAGCAGAGAAAAAAATGAGAGGCGTCCGTGCACGCTTTAAAAAGTTCGACCATTTATACCAGCCCCCGTCCCCGCTTCGCTCCGCGCCGCGTCCCCCCACACTCGCGCCCACACACCCCCGTCCGAGCCCTATCTTCCTCGGACGGTTAAATCGTTCGACATCGTAACTCTCGGCGAATTAATAATTTCGCCCGGCCGAGATGCCTCTTTTTTTTCGGTCCCAGTCTTTTTGCGGAAAAATTAACCGGCAGGGGTCTAAGTGGATTCTGCGTGCAATCGATACTACGCGAGACCCTTCGAGAACCTCGCAAGGCCGAGCCGCCGTGTTACGGTGCGTTATATTAACGCACGTGTGCACACGTGCGCACGTTCCACGTTAACTTCCGCGAATGCGATAAATTCTTTGACTACCGTCGATCTCGTTTTGCGAAAACTTGCTACGGACGACCCGGGTTTTACGAGCCTTCGGTTTACACACACATTGTTCTCGGTTCACGAGACGCCTGTTGTTACAACGGTCGAATGTGTTTCGGCGTTGTTCCGCGATGTTGTCCCTTCGAAATTCGACAATGTGTTGATCTTGTTCTGGTTCGTGGTCATTCTCCACGTAGTTGATTGTTTCGGCACGGGCACAAGTCTGTTTGAATTGTTTGTGTATTTTTATTAATTTCTTGCGATGGGAGGTTTCATATTATGTTTCACAGTATTGTCGGTATTTAATTATATGTATAAATGTGCAACGTGAAACTATTGCCGTGGTTATCTAAAATTATTCGGTCACTGAATATTTATATTCGGTCAATTAATCCGATTCAACGGGATTATTAGTCTACGGATATTTATGTATTTATGAGAAATATAATTACGAACATTTTAAAAGGTTTTATTATACGGTGCACGATAATACCGATGTATTATTTTCAATTTATTAAAATGATCGAGCAGTGAAAGTGATCTCTGTTTGATTCCTGTGTCTTGAAACCAACGCAGAACGTTTTGATGTAGTACCAACATCCACAGTTCAGAGATTAAACAATGTTCTTCTGTATACGCAGTTTTACAAAATTTCCAATGTTACATTCGATCTGCTCGTTTACATTGCACCTTGCTATATTTGATCTAATATTGATATCTATATTGATATCTATATTGATCTAATATTGATATCTATATTGATCTATATTGATATCTATATTGATCTATATTGATCTAATATTGATATCTATATTGATCTATATTCATATCTATATTGATCTAATATTGATATCTATATTGATCTATATTGATATCTATATTGATCTATATTGATCTAATATTGATATCTATATTGATCTATATTCATATCTATATTGATCTAATATTGATATCTATATTGATATCTATATTGATCTATATTGATCTAATATTTGATCTCATTGCAATAAGATGTTCACGGACTAATCAACTTACGTACTACGTTAATGTGAAGTCTGAAATCTGAACTTACGTCACTGCTTCGTACAAAAAGTGCCCGATCTACTTAATCTGCAAAAATATCATCTACGCAGCCACATGGTTTTAATTGAATCGGTACCGATTCAATTTCATCGTTAGATTCCTCTTCGAGATCCGTGTGGCCACACGGTATGATGCACCCTGTACACGACAGCCTCACCGCCCGATACCATTTTCTCTCACCTCGTCGGAAAACGAGCAGAACGAACGCAAGAAAAATGAAGGATCGACGACAGATAGCAAGCGAAAAGGAAGCCAGAGACGCGGCGGGTTTGCAACGAGATAACAAGATACGTGGCAACTAATTCCCAATAACGAGTCCAATTACGCCCATGCACGTCTCGTTCCGAGACGGTTGATACTCGCGACCGAGGGCGATCGTTTTACTTAATCGCGGCGCGGCCCGCATAATAATCGCCGGGCGTAAGACAGGCGAGCGAAGGATCCCCATCGAGTCCTTGCGTCCTCGCATCCCGGCCATCCGAGTAAAAAGGCTGCGTCGCAGGAGCGTAGGAGCGCAGGTGCGTGTGGGATGACACGCTAAGTGACTGGAAATCATCCGAGATCGCATGCGCAGCTGTCCCCGTAATTTTCGTAGTTCGGCCGGGACGGGTCGGGCCGGGCCGGGTCGGGTCGGGCGCAGACTGCGTGTACGCGCGCGGCAGCTCCCGGACCCGGTCTGTCTCTGTCTCTCTGTGCAGGTGGAAACGCGTGCACGGTCGATCGAACGGAGAAACACGCCGGAAGGCGGATGCTGCGGACGGAAAAGCGCGTCATTCGTCGGTCCGTTTGTGATTTAGCGCGATTCCCGTCGCACGATTTCGTTGGCTGGCAGGTTCGGCGAGCGAAAGGGTGCACACCGGGTACAGCGTCACCTATAGACGCGTCCACCTACCGGTTTGTACTTCCTAGCGGATGACTCTCCGGTGTACTGGTGTTAGGGATCCATTAGCTAATGGCTGCGCACCAGCCATCTGCTCGACGCTAGCTTTTATTCGCCCGTTGCCGTCCTCCCTCCCTCCCTCTCTCTCTCACTCTCTCTCTCTCGCTCTCGCTCTCGCTCTCCCTTTTCCACGTACCATCGACTGTTCTTCTCTCTCTCTCTCCCTCTTTCCGCGTCCTGTGCACCTCGCCCGCGCGCACCCTTCGTCTTTTTCGCGCCACCCTCTCGCCACTGTCCCGTGGCTTAGCCCAGGCTCATAACGGGGACCGCCGATTCATTTATTCATATCTTTCTTTTTTTCCTCGTAAGTGAACCCCTTGCCGCCGCCAACCCAGCCGACCGTGGTCCTTTCGTGGTTTTTGTTCGACGCTGCGCGCTACCTTATGGGGGTGTTTGTAAACGCCTCTCGAGGCGAGGGTCTGTTGCGACAGAAATGCTGTGCTCCAGCTTTTGAACGGGGAACCTGTGACGTGATCGATTGCTCTGTTCCTGGCTCTCCTGTTCATTTCGAGTGCTGTAGCCGGGACACCCCGGCCAACGAGCCTCGGTCTAAGGAGATTTACGCATCCATTCCTCTAGGATTCTCTATCGCAATTGAATGGAATCGTCATTCGGCTCGAAGTGCAAAATTTGGGAACGTTCTGATGGAATTAGCGTTGGATTTCAATGTTCATTATTTCTGGACGCCTGTCATTTGCGAGAGATAATTACGAAGCATTTTGTAGAATATTTCCATTTGCTGTTGATGATTTTTCGGGAATACAAAATCTAATCTGATTATCTATCTAATCTAATGTAATTACAGTGGCTGAACAAGGATTGTACAATTGTTAAGATATCATTCGTTCGAACATGTATTTATCAAGACAATATATTAGGTCTACCGGAAAGTTCTGTCCGATAATGTCATTGCAAATTTCGATAGATATGCAGATATTCATTAGAGACATATATTTTTGAAAAATGTTGCTCACAAATTGCCATCACGCTGGCAAGAGGTTATAAGTAACGACGGAAATTATATTGTACAATAAATATATTACTAAATTTATGAAAAATCTATTAGTTCCTTTCATTTCTCAAACGGACAGAACTTTCCGGTAGACCTAATATATCTGGTGAATCGATAGACTGGAGAAACTTTCTTGTACAGAAATAATTATGAAAGCAGAGAATCACTTTTTAATTTGCATTGATGCGCGCAGAATACGTCGAAGAACATATTATGTACAAACTGGACCAAAAACCGAAAATCTTGAAAAATCGTTTTGCAGATTTTAAGACGATTTGGAGATGAACGATCAAGTATGCATGAGTTATAGAAGGAAGAAGAACTTCGCCTATTTAACACACTGAATAATCACAATTTGTGCTAACATATTCAGTGTAACGGCTGAAATCTCCAAATTAGGAGAATTTTAGACAAATCTTATATGTCCGAATTTTCCAATTGTTATTTCATGGAATGAATTACTTTATACTCGCAGAATTTTGCACGTTGCTAGAGAGACAGCGCAGTTAAAAATATTGTGTTAGCAATAAAGTATATTCGGTTGGCACGCATGGACGGCGTTGCAATTGCTGCTTCAGAACCGAAATTATAACCCAATATATTGAGAAAAGTCATATATGCTAAAAATATTGAACGCGGGAAGCAATGATACAGTTGTCGGTGAAACAGATCGTACATGCTGGATACCGACACTTTATCTGTCTCGAATAAAAGAAACAGCTCCGGAAGATATAATCACGCGATTTTAATGCATGCAAAGTGCAGCAGGCCGCGCCGCTCTCCATACGAAGACGATGTCAACATTATTGCCGCGTATTTCCTCCATCCGACCGTCACACTGTTATTTATACGAGCACATTTTTGCCACAAGCAAAAATTATTTCCTCGTAAAAAGTTCAAGAAGATACATATGGGATTTAATTTCCGGACACCGATACCAGGGCTGGCCAGGATCTCTTGCCAACCGTGAGAATTATATCCACCTACGGAACGAAGCGCAATACTACTGTTACAATAAACAGACGTTTGTTATTACTCGACCGCGAACGTTTATGATCGGTGTATCACCGAACATCTGTTATTAGAGTCGAGGAAGAATTTATTTGGCCTCTCGAGAAGTTTATTAACCCTTGCACTGTAATATCGTGTTAGACTCGTTACGAAGATTTCGAACATAATCCGTTAAGATAAAAGTACCTATTTTGAAACACCGCTCGATTGTGACCCTTTTGTGAAACAGTAGCATAAACAATGCAATAAAGCGTTGATAGAGCTTGTGAAAGTGCATGTGAAAATTCATATTAATATCTTAATAATATACATTGTGATGCATTGTGAACTCAGTTTCCTTGTACGATAAATTCCCGACTATTAAATCGGCGACTACAAAAACGAGCCGCGAGGCTCGAATAATCGTATCTCCTCTTTCCAAATTGTCCATTATTGTTTACAAGCTGACGGAAAAAATTAAGGAGAATTGACTGTACTTCACAAATTAAAGATGCCATAAATACGATAGATATCATCAATCTACCCTCTGTAATCTATTCACCGCGATCAACGTCCAAAACTCGCATTCGAAAAATGGTCGAGTTACTTTCCCCTAACATCCGCCCGACGACAAGTGAATATCGCAAAAAGGCAACAAGGAAAGAAACGCGGTATCATCAGCAAGGACGATACGGAGCCGCAGAATCTCATCAGCATTCGCTTCCCTTGGAAATCCAAAGCGGAAACGCGCGCGGCGCTGGGATTACCATTTCTACGAAATCTGGGTCTCCCCGGAAGCCGCGCTTTGTCTTCATGTAAATAAAAAGACGCTCGTTTACGAAGTATATATACACGCTGAAGGAAAAGTTTCTCGCCGTCCACACAGAGCGAAAGTATACGCGTCGCTCCCAGGTGTATCCTGAATCTTCGGGCTCCGGAGTTGCTGTCCTTCCGGAGTCCCACGACGACCGAACAACGGCGCGGGCCGGGAGGGGGGAGGGGGGGATACCGAGGGAGGAAATCACGAATCGCGAAGATTTACAGAAATATTTTGACAGAAATACACGAGGGCGAACGTTGCATATTTCATCGGTCACGATTTCCACGGGGCCCGGCTGCGCGCCGAGTTCTTTCCCTCCGGAAGGGTTCTTTGTCTTCGTTTGGTGGACTGACCGGCTCAAGGGCTTACGGGAGAGGCAGCGAGAGGTTGAAAGGGCCACGCTCGGTACTTAAACGCGTGATATATGCGATATACACTCGATGCTGCCCACAGGTACTTACCTGTGTACTCGCGGGGCAGGTAGAGAGGGCCGAGGCAGCCTCTCTCGGTGCCACGGAGTTCTACACATGTTCGCCTACTTTACATTGCGGTGAGTAATGCGCCACGGACCTGGCATTAAAAGCGCCCGTAAAGTCGGCCTTTGCCAAAGGGTACACAGCGTCGCGTCGCCCCGGCTGTTACGGGACGCTGTGCGACGAGAAGATGAACGAGAGGCCGCGCGTCCCGCCGCTAATAATATGTCATTAAAACCGGCCCGCGTGCGACCAACAAAAAGAACCTGACGAACAGAAAAGAACGAAACCGGGGAAAAAGTGACGCGCGTCCGATTATGTGCAAATGCGTTTCCATGCGTGAGCTTTTTTCGCGAGCCAGCCAGCCAGCCGGTCGGTCGACTCGATCGATCCACGCGCTATCGTCTCCTTTGAATGTAAATTCGCGGATCGTTATTGTATTCGGATAATCGTCGATCAGATCCGGCACCGGCGAAACGACGACTTTCGTTGGGTCACGCGACGATGGTTAGTGTAACTGGTTCACCTAGTGCAAGTTATGCACGTTCAATCGAATGTTTTATTTTCTATCGCGTTCTTCTCTGGATAAGTTTTAAAGCTTCTCGCGAAATCTGCTGCTGATGTTTGTGCGATAGAAAAATTGTCTATGTTCATCGAACAGGATTTATTATTTCAATGTTTAACGATTTTAACTGTAGCATGATTCTGGGATGATCGAAACGTGTCCACTGAATTTTAGACATATATCTTTGTTTTAACTATGTTCTTTTGCAAATATTTCATACTTTATTTTTGCATGCACATAAATGTATTATTTGAGAGCGTTGTATAAATAAATATATCCTCGAACACAAAAAATAATATTTATAGCACTTTTTCTTAGATGGATACAAAATAACTCAGCCTCAAGTAGACGTTAAACTTTTTCATACCTTTAATACCTTTAATACTTTGAACATCCTAGGGTTATTGAAAGACAACTTCTAATCTGCATACTTTCTTAGAAAAATAGTCATGAAATCCACGATCTGCTCATTACTAATATCGATTAGTTATGTTGATAAAATAAACTAGGTTATAGTTGAAAAACGTCGAATTAGAAGGTTTACAATTAAATTATTAATCACTTGGCGTATCATTTTCTTCACAGTGAGGATGATTAGTTCCTGGATTGTAATAATTTCTTAAAAGAAAACGGAAAATATATTTATTTAAATGCTTAAATAGCGACGACGAAACAACAGAATATTATTCTGTCTTTAAAAAACAGAATAGCATTCATACTTAATCTTCAACTGACGGCGTACATCAATTTGACGTTTTATCAGTCGGCAAATCAATTTAGTCATCACTTGAAGGTTATGTCAAAGTTGTTTTTAAAAATCATCGTCATACCGGTCAAAGTATAGCAAGAGGTTAACGAAAGGATGCCATCGAAATTTTCTTCATAAGACGAAGACCGTGAAGTGCAGTTCACAACTCGTAAACATCATCTCTCGAGTGCCGGCTGAATAGGCCATAACGCTCGCATTATTAATAGAACAATTACGATCCCCTATGTAGATATAATCAACGATTGAATAATAATGTTTGTCGAGCATAGGTGAAAGTCTGGTACCCTTCAATAAGTAAATTAGCCAGCAATATTGTCGGCGTTACCAATAAACCGCGGCGCAGAATTAATCCCACCGCGTACAAACAATGAGCGCAATATTAAATGCAAAATCGCTGGCAAATGCGATTGAATTGCTCATACGCGCCGCTAATATTCCGGCCGCTGTGCGAATTTCAATTTTACTACTCTTAACCTTCGCGTTGAATGTCGATCGTAACATTTATTTGTCAAAGCGGATCGCGGTCGGAACGTTTATCGCGCGACAGTTGTAATTAACGGTCGAATGAAACCTCCGGTACGCGAATTAAAAGAAACAGAGATTTCGAACGATTGTAGAATCGATGGTTTAGCAACGCGATTTCGTATCGATATTAGCGCATAACTTCGTGTATAAAATACTATACTATTGGGTTGGCAACTAAGTAATTGCCGATTTGTTCAATGAAATAAAATGCACAATTTATTCGTTGTACATTTACACTTATACTGTCGAACAATATCATAAGCTTAATTTTTGCCATAATAGTATACATCAGGCAGGTTGTTAAACACAAATTATAAGATTGAAAGTTTTTGTTTATATAATATTTCTTTTTTTGAAGCAACGATGAAACTTAAATTGTTATTTACATGAAGAAGAGATTGCTCGATAAATTCTCCCCAATTTTCCGTCAACTTGTAAACAGAAATGGACAATTTCGGAAGAGGTGATACAATTATTCGTGCTTCCTAAATATCACCTCTTCCTAAATCGTCCATCTTTGTTTACGAGCAAAAGGAAAATTAGGGAGAATTTACTGTAGTTAAAATTAATAATATTTATTTTTACAGTAAAAAATTATAATAATTGCAACAGTTATTGTCAGCAATAGTTCTTCATCCGGTACTGAGTTATCACCGATTGATTACTTGCAGAAGCTATTGGATTGGCAACTAAGTAATTGCCGATTTGTTCGATGAAATAAAAAATTTCTTTTTACTTGGAACGAAGTTTAATCTGTAATGTATTTTCCATTTTGTTCGATGACCTTTTGCCATCTCTCCGACAACTTGAAAATTCCACGCTCGTAGAAAGTCTGATCCTTTTCGGCCAAAAACTGAGTTAAGTGAGATTTTACAGCGTCATCGTCATTCAAAGTTTTACCACGAAGGGAGTTGTCCAGGGATCGAAATAAGTGGTAATCCGATGACGCGAGATCAGGACTATATGGTGGGTGTAACATCGATTCCCAACCAATATCCATGAATTTTTGCCGAGTGGACAAAGACGTGTGCGGCCTAGCATTGTCCTGCTGGAAAATGACACCTTTACGATTGACCAATTCTGCTCGGTTTTCCTTGACCGCTGCATTCAATTTGTCCAGTTGCTAACATTCACGGATAATAAAAAATAACATAATAATAATAATAATAATTTTATAATATAACATTTACGGATATCATAAAAATGGGAGCGAGAGACATCTATAACTGAAATCGGCAATTACTTAGTTGCCAACCCAATGGAATTAGAAAATTGTCTTTTTATTTTATTCCTAACTTGATTGAAACCTGTAAATAAGGAAAACGATTTTAAGGAAATTGGACTTTCTATTCACATAAATTGTTGAAAATGCAATCGTGGACAAGTATATGTACATACGTAGACAGCTTGTATAACAGGAATACTTTCTAAATTGGAATTCCTTCTAAAATTGGAATAAATGATCTGAATTTTTTTCAGATGATATTAGGACTAATTTACTACAAAATACATAAAAAAAAATGTTGCGAACATTGCAATTGCGTAGAATGTCGAAAAAAATACGTTTCCCAACTTTCTTATCTGAGCATATAACGAAAATTTAAACAATGTATATTTCAGGTCTCGATAATTTTTACGCATGATGAAAATTTCGACTTTTTTAACATTTCTTTATCGCTATACCAGTTGGCATTCTCGCAAACAAAATTTTACACACTGTCTAGGAAACAAGTCTCTCTAACAAAGCTGAAAAATTCAACTCGTTCGATATCCTCGACTGTAAATAACATCGTTGATAGAAATTTCATGATATCCACAGTTTGATAAACCATAAATATTTTCAAATAATTTAATAATATAAATGCTTGCATAATTGTGCGGATCAAAATAATAGCGACATAAGTCACACTTCCTCATTGTACCAAATTAATAGTTACGATGATTCGGAGCTAAGTTAATTTATAATAACTTTATAATTTATTTCACTGGTCTTTTTTTTTCGTAAATGTGACTCACGCCACCACGATTCTGAGCTATTCATTTATGCGACATGAAAAAACACTGTTTTATACATATCGTGGATAACGTACACTTAGAATGCAAGAGAAACGTAGCATTATTAATTCTGGACCTTTGATGTCGGATAAAGAAAGATACATAAAGATAGAAAATACATAATTAAGCTGAAAATATGGAATAAATTACGGATAATTAGTTTAACACCGATGGGGACGTCGTCGCGGGTGTTAACGGCAAAGCAATTATTTGGTTGCTAATTATTTCACTGTTTCCCCCGACTAAATCAGCCAGTTTTTAAAATCCTCTGAGAACGCGCGGCGCTCGGGTAACTACTGTACACAACACGGGCGTTGTTGTTTTGGAGTTTCGCATTACACGTCTGCTTTCCTCCAAGAAGTGCACCTACTAATTACCTGCTGCGTCAGTCTCCTCGTTAACTGTAGACGAGCAAAGGGAACGGAGAACAGAGAGGAATTCCGAAATAACGGTTAACTCGCTGCAATGAATCCCGGGGTTCAATTCAAAATTTCTGACGTCGAGATTTACAATCTTCTTTCCACGCGGCGTTTCTCCGGCAACTTGAAATATCGAGAGAAACATCCCGCTGAATAATAATTCAATTGCGATCGCGGAAACAAAAAAACTTATGGGAACTCGTTAGACGTCCGATTGACGTATAAATTATGCGCGTTCGCGCACATGTACGCGACTATGCGCGTCGAAGGAAATGAGGCAATGGACTCGTCATATTCTCGTCGAACGTATTCGTTAAGTATTCGTTTACTTTTTCCGTTACCGTCACTAGACGGCACTTAGAGCTTCGACCGGTTTATTTTCTTATTCCCAAAGAAATGTTTTCACTACTTCCGTTTACAACTCAAACGTTTTTATCGAAAGTAGAAAGTCTTCGGCATTCACGATTTAATAGAAATATCGGGGCTTCGACATTAAACGTTTCCAAACGAAAAACAAAAGTTTCTTGCTAGCCAAGAAAATATAGAAAAGATAGTTTAATATGATTTAAAACTAAAATAAGTTTAATATTATAATAATGTGTGTGAAAAAAATATAGAAAAGATAGTTTAATATAATTTAAAAATAAAATAAGTTTAATATTATAATAATATTATAATATATAATATTATATTAATTTAATTACATAAACTTCTAAATATGAATGCCATTCGTTTCTTCTAGATCGACACAAAATTTGATTCATCTGTCGATCTAGGAATTAGATTAAATAAAAGTGAAAGAAGAATTCTAGTAATAACTTATATTTCCGTTTTTTCAGCTGTAAATATTAGCACGTAATTAATATAAATTTTCTTTTTCTTCTAAAAAGTCGTAACAATCGAAATAGTTTTAATCATTGCGACTGTGCAAGAGGTGCAACTTATACAGTTTGCTCAACTTTATTAACGAAAGTTATTCTCCTCATTTCATAGAATTTCTTAAATGTTATTTAAGAAATATTATATATATATATATTTAATTATTATTTAATTCTATTTATTATATGATAAAGTATATTTATTGGATAGGATATTTAATTGTATTTACTATGCATAAATGTCTTAAGAGGTTGATTTAAAAAAAAGATCTGAAACTGTTAAAAAATTAATAATAAAGTATTTCCCGATTTCGAGAACACAGAAATTCTTTATGTGGTAAATAATTTTTAACCGGTCTTCGAAAGTTGGTAATTTGTAACATTTTACGTGGACATTCGGATGATCAATCGAATTATCCGTGAACTGCGAGGCCACTGCCGAAATAATTGAAGCCGCGAGCGTAATAATTCGGAACGTCGGGTTAACTAGTTTATCCCGATAACAGGTTAAAGGATAACTGGATTGCTGGAGTGCGGCCGAACGAATCCACTGTGCTTCTTCCAACAAGTGTGGATTTCGGTAGCGGAGCAATCGTCGCCGAGGAACCGGTGGTAACAGTCACGGTCATAATACGATTTCACCGAGCGTCGTTCTCCTTTTTCGTGCCGCGACTCGTGATTAGTTATCCGGCTGGAAGTTTCGACGTTGACTCGAACCAATTGTTTCCTTCCACAACTGCTCCTCCTAATTACTCGTCGACAGCGGAGCTTTCCTTCGCTCGGGCCCAACCCCTTTTCTCCCGGAGACAGAGACGCGGACAGCGAAGAAGCAATCAAGGAAAGAACGAGGGGAAAAACTAGGGACTGGCCAGCCCCGGTGAATCGAACGCTAGGATTCGACGAATGAAGAGGAAAATGTGAAAGGAACACGAGGACGAGGAGCCGGGGAATCAAGAAGGTGGAGAAAGAGGAGTTCAGCTGCGTGCACAGTACGCTCCATTCATCGCCGCAGTTGCCTTTATACACGATATAATTACATTGAATCACAACACGGTGTCCGGATGGATTAATGATGCTGGATGCACCGCGAGGCTCTGCGTTACGGCTCGTAACTTCCAACCCTTTATCATTGCCAGTTTCGTTAGGCTGCCGATATTCCTGTCAATTTCATTTTTTTACCGAACATTAGCCGCTCGCGCTATGATTGATCTCATAGCTCCGTTGATTAGTACTTCTTCGACCCTAATCGTTTCCCTAATAGGACTAGAGACTTTTTATATACCTTGATTTACTTTCGTTCCTAGATTTTAACGATAACAAAATGAAATTCTATTGCGATTTAGAAGAAATAACATTTATATTTACTCGATTGTACAGGGTGTCCCAGAAATGTCTCGCAATCCGAAAGTGGCGGGTTCATCGGGTCATTTGAAGCAACTTTTTCCTTTACAAAAATGTTTTCCGAGGCACCGTTAACGAGTTATTAACGAAAAACAGTGACCAATGAGAGGCGAGCTCGACTGGCGCGGGGCGACCGAGCCAATGAACGGAACTGGGCTTCGCACGCTGATTGGCTGGGCCGCCTCGCGTCAGCCGTACTCGATTCTTATTGGTCACTGTTTTTCGTTAATAACTCGTTAACGGTGCCTCGGAGAACATTTTTGTAAAGGAAGAAGTTGCTTCAAACGATCCGAGAAACCCGCCATTCCCGGATTGCGAGACATTTTTGGGACATCCTGTATACATATGAAATCTTAATGTTTATCGAGATATTTTTTAGTTGATTTTTAATGCAAGAAATGTTGAAAATGTCGTACATTACAACTGATGCAAGCATGTAGGGGATTAAGCAATCCGAGTGATACATGCTTATGGGTTTTATATTTTGTCAAGTGACGTTCATATTTTGATAAAAAGGGAAAATAGCTTTTTATATGAAATAAGTATAAAGTTACTAAATAAATAAATAATATAATAATAATATAATAATAAATAAATATATTATAAATATATAAAGTTACTAAAATAAAGATCTTTTTATACAAATATTTTTTTACATCACCCTGCATTATACAAAAAATACAATTTTAATTTGGAAGAATAATTCCGTCACGCGTTAAACAGCGCGACCGAATAATTTCTGTTAAATGCTCGGAAGAAATTGATTCTTTCGTACTGAAAAGTAGCTGCGATAACTTCGACGCACGAGAGAAAATTTATTCGAAACCGGCCGGATGGTATTCAATTAAACCGACGATGAGAAACGGAGTCATTTTTCATTCGAGCAACTTCACGAAACCGGCAGCAAAGTTTTAACAAACTCGCGTAGTCCGCGGAACGTAGTCCGAGAGACCATCAATTCAATTGTATGTATCTCTTTGAACCGCATCGGTTCCGGGAATCTTATAAATCGTTCGATCCCGACGTCTCTAAGTGTGTTTCCTCGATCAGCTCGCCGGCTATTTACTTTGGTAACACTTCAAGCCGTTCCTTAACGCCCGGGCGTAATGGTTTTAAGTAAGTAGCCGAAGAGAGAAACAGTTGTGAACGACATCAAAGAGGTAAGAATCGAATCGGGCGGCGGTGTTGAAAGAACAGGAAGCGCGAGGAACGGAACTGCGAGGAGAAATGAAGAACTCTGTGAGTGAGTACACGTCGGTGTCAAAGTGGTTGAAGGCCTGGCAGGGGCTCTTTTGTTGCGCCGCTCGAGACGCTTGGCATTATTAAAATTGGTTCCGCGGAAACACTTAACCGCGCTTGCCGGGCGGTGGTCGAGCCTCGAGGCGTCTGAATTACGAGCGAATATACATTGCCAAACGGCAACGCCGACGACACTTATTTCCCATTCAACCGGCTTTCGTTGGAACTTTGTATCGTTAAGCTAAATCGATGCCAGTGTGGTGGTCGGCTTTAAACACTCGAGTGATTTACGCCGCGCGGCGATCTTCCCAGCGACTTTTGCGGAATTTCAGCGCGTTCGCGATTCGCTTATTCCCTTTCCCGGAGCCAGTCCTTTTGAGTAAACGATTGTTCACCGAAGCCGCTAACGAATGGTCGGCTCGCTTTTTGTTCGATCGATCGATTCAAACGTTCCCCGGGTCTTCGATTTCGGCACAGTAGATTTCACCGATAATGGTCAGACATTCGATACAAAGCGGCGCAGTACGTTTCGGAATGCGGGAGTGACGTTTAATTTTTGTGATGCATTGGCTGATTGAACGGCCGCTTTTTGTAGGCCATAGACCTTGGCGAAGCGGTGGAAACAACCCGCAAAAATGGCGATGAAAATGCAATATCTCTGTTACCGAATGATTTCGCTGTATATTAAAAGCGTAAAATAGTATTTTATGTACAGTGGTGTGCGTAACTGTACGTTCAAAGTAACTTTTACGTTATTGCTGATATCTAAAAGGAAAACTTAACGAAATATCGTATTTGTATATTTCTGTTACCCGTTATTTCTAATATAGAAATATGCACACGTGATATTTTGTAAAATTTCTTTTGAGTATTATTAAAAATGTAATGGTTACTTTGAGTCTATAATATATTTATATATTCATAATATATAAATAATAATAAATATAAAATTGATAATATTTCATTTCAAATTTCATATCAAAATATGAAATTATGAATTAAATAATAATAATATATAAATATGAATATATATTATATATAATATTTATATATTTCATATATTCACGCGTATATGAAAGAATTGGTAAATGATAAATGTACTAAAGATAAAACGATGCTGTGTGTAAAATCGATGTATTATAACAATAAAATACTGAAGCTTTAACTTTTCGAATATTGGTATTTTCGTTGTACGTAACTGGTTTTCTCATTACAATTTTTTTTTCAGAATCTAATTAGAAATATGAACATCGTCGTCGAATTAATTGACAATGTACAGTAAATTCTCTCGAATTGCTCCCAGCTTGAAAACAGAAATGGACAATTTGAGAAAAGGAGATACAATTATTCGAGCTTCGCGGCCCGTTTTTATAGTCAATAAATACATTAATTAATAAATATATCATAATACGATTGTCAATAACTATAAAAATAATATCGAACAATCGTATCTCCTATTCCTAAATTGTTCGTTTCTGTTTGCAAGCTAAGAGAAAATTCGACAAAATTTATTGTACTTTGTTAATTAAATCGATGACGGCGTGTTCATGTTTTTAATTGGATTCTGTAAAAGCAGATGTAACTAGAGAAAATTTTTACACACAGCATTATTTTACCTTTATTAAATTTACCATTTACTCATATATTTCTCTGAAATTTCGTTAACTCTTCTATTAGGGGGACCGGAAAGTTATGTCGTTTGTTTACATTAAATTCAAACAGATAAATATGCGCAGAAACGACATTACTTTCCGGTCCCCCTAATATTATATAGACTGATGCGAATGATTCACCACTGTAATGTTTTACCGTATAATTTACACGAGCAGTACGTATGACAAACATATTTCCCTAATCCAAATTGAATCAGAGAATAATGATCGGTCATCGGTGATCTCTGATTGGAAGATTCAAAATTACGACTGCGTCGCGTTCGAACATTGCGTCAGTGGGCATCGATGCTCGTGGACATTTATGGACCCACATAAGAACTATCGTTCCATGGGATACTGTCGTCGTTATGGCACGCGGCAGCCCATTCCTGGAAGCAGTAAGCAATCCCGAAGACGCTTTCCGTCGGTTTATCGGCGCGTTTGTTGGGGCATTACTGTTCGTCGTTCATCCGGCTGTATCGAGTGTCTGGAGTCAACTTGATTGCCGCAATACCGGGAAAAAGCTTAACGAACGGATTGTTGCTTCGTCGACTGACGAAACGTGTGGCTGCCGCGAGCCCGGATGAATGTCTAACAAGCTGCGAGGCGTTCGTTAGTCGCACACGCACACGGCCGTTCCATCGCGACTGAATGTCTTCGTTCGCCAGGAGAAATATTTGTTGACACCTTGCCGCCGGATAATTAAATTGTAAATTATATTCCGGGCACGGTCGGTCCGCGCTTTATTCTCGCGGAATCTCGCGACGATCGTCGTAATGCTGATAAAAACGGCGGGCCGGGGGGACCGAGGGGAGTCGAGGGGGTCGTAACGAGTCGATTGTCGAGACGATGAATGGCTAGACGACGCGAGATCGTTGCGACGGAGAATGACTGTCTGATGTCTGACGTGTCGACAGAAACGAATCGTCGGCTGAAACGGACCGGGAAAATGTTTCCGACGGCTCTGTCACTCGGAGCGCTTCATCCTCGGCCGATCAATGAGACCAATGTTAGTTTTTCGCCTGATCGTTCTCGGAGTGACGTCCTTGTTGCGGCCAACACTAATACTCGCCCGATCGCAAACCACTCGCCGTGTAATATCCAGTCCGACTCACTGGCGAAGCTTTTAAAACGATTCTACGAATATCTGTGCTCTCCTCGTTTCTATTTTTCTGTTATCAATGGGCCGCGAATTCTATGCTTTTCTGACAGAAATCGATAGTTGAAGTTGGAGAGAAAATGAAAACATTTAAACAGTTTAAAGACACTGTTGTATCGCGTTCAATTTATTAAACGCGTGTAAACAATATTTAGCCGAACTTGATATCGTTGCAAATTGCTTTTGGAATTCTTAACCGAGCTGTATTTGCAAATGGCAGACAACTTCGAAACGTTGCCGAATGAAGAAAAATGTATTCGCGATGAGTGGAAGCAATTAGAGCAAAAACTATTGAAACAATTCTATAAATCTAGGCCAGGGGTGTCAGACTCGCGGCCCGAGATGAACATTTTTGATGTCAAGTATCAGGACGTAAACAATAATTTAACTTTATATATGTTTATTACAATGTGCTAGTCAAAATAAAAATATTTGTTTCTATGAACATTGATTTTTTTTTGCGGCCCACCTAAAGTTAAGCATTGTTTATTTATTATTATGGCCCAAGTTAGCTTTTGAGTTTGACACCCTTGATCTAGGCCAAAGAGAATGATGGCTGGTTACTGAATGTAATAGAGAATCCACAAAATATATGGCATTAAATATAATTGTATTTCATTTGTGCATGTTTGTGACGTATGTGTATGTCAAAGCCTTGATTGCGATGTTAAATAAATAAAGATCACGGATTTCTAAAGTGTGCCATCTTTTTGTCGCGGAGTACAGTTGAACGAATTTCAAAGATACAATTTAGACTGCAGATAAGCTTTCCGTAAATAAAACGTCGCTACAATTCATAAAGCATTCATGCAATAAATATCGGCGTTGCGCCGGCAAGATTCAAATAGACTGAAAATTTTACAAATTTCACATTCCTCATCTTCGTTACGAAACGATCGCGCGTCGACAATGTTGTATATCCTGTCGAATCACTGTGTCAACCATCAGAAAATCTAAAAGAAAGTCCGACCGGTCGTACATTAGACAGAATTTCCCCGAGCACGTCTCCCATTCGAACATGGACGCACAATGGCGCGGAGCGTGAGTCGTGAAAAAGCCTGATGGATGATTATCGTGATCTAATGGGAAACGCGCCATGAATTTTGGCTTGTCGAACGAATGTCGAGTGAAACGAAGTTTAAAGGAAGCCCGTATGGAGATGGGAACACATGTTGGTACACGTAGAGGGAGAACGAAAATTGTCAGTTAGGATTAACGTTGTCCGTAGGCTCCGCCGTGCATTACGTCCCGGGAAATATTGGCAATAATTCAAACGTACGTTCCCTCATACCTCCTCGGTCATAGTCAATCGCAGCGGACGATATTTCGGTAGATGTCTCTCGGCCGACGAATTTCGTCTATTAAATATCCAACGAGTAAAAAAGAAAGAGCGGGAGAGAGAGAGAGAGGAAGAGAAAGAGTTAGAGATAATGAGAGAGAGAAGGAGAGAGAGAGGGAGAGAAAGAGCTAGAGATAATGAGAGAGAAGGAGAGAAAGAGGGAGAGAGAGAAGGAGATAAAGAAGGAGAGAGAGAGAGCTAGAGATAATGAGAGAGAGGGATAGAGAGAGAGGGAGAGAGAGAAGGAGGTAAAGAAGGAGAGAGAGAGAGTGCGAGAGGGAGAGAGAGAGCTAGAGATAATGAGAGAGAGAAGGAGAGAGAGAGGGAGAGAAAGAGCTAGAGATAATGAGAGAGAGAAGGAGAGAAAGAGGGAGAGAGAGAAGAAGATAAAGAAGGAGAGAGAGAGAGCTAGAGATAATGAGAGAGAGGGATAGAGAGAGAGGGAGAGAGAGAAGGAGGTAAAGAAGGAGAGAGAGAGAGAGTGCGAGAGGGAGAGAGAGAGCTAGTGATAATGAGAGAGAGGAAGAGAGAGAGAAGGAGATAAGGAAGGAGAGAGAGAGAGAAGGAGAGATGAAATTGGATAAAACAAACACGTGACGCGGACAACACGGAGCACGCGCGATTAATATTAATATCAATTTCAAAGCGTAATGGTATCGCGCGCGGATTTATTATATCGAAATTCATCTCCTAATTAATTTAAGATATTAATTACCGTTCAAAGGCTTTGCCGTAACTTCGGATTGAATGTTGATAAATTGCGAGCAATTAAAATCTTGTCGCGCTACGTGACGGGCATTTTGTTCCCGAACGATTGTTGTCCGGCCCTCTCTTTAATTACATAACGCGGAGGAAGGTCGCGGAAAAGGTATGCGGGGGGCGGGGATCGATATAAATTTTCGTTCCACATTCCGGTGTTATCGGTCGCCCATACAGTTTGGCAAACATGTAGCACAAGACCCGACAAACAAAGAATCCGAAAAATCTCATAATTCCCGCGCAATGAAATTTCCATATCAATGTCGCCGGGGCCGGCCGATAATTACGGAGAATTCTTAGCCGGGCGGGTTGTTTCGTCGCACGAGAGCCGCCCGATCTATGGATCTTTGATGTAAATAGGCTGGAACCCTTTTGAGGGGTACGCTCGCGCACCACTTCCACGGAAATGCCTGCCGATATTGAACATCCGCTCATCTAACCACGCATCTCGCGGTTAGACGAGAAATTGCTTAACGAACAGGATATAGAACGGAACGAGCTACACTAATTTCGCGGCGGGCAACACTTTGCCGCTTGAACCGGGTCACCGGCGTTCCGTAACACGCAGCGGAACCGTGCCGCACTGATTCTGATTATTGACGGATTTTGATAACGATCCGCGGAACAGGAATGCGCCGCATAACTCGGCCCACTGGAATCACAAGCCAATCGAAAAGTGCCCCTCGAAACGGAGCAATTGTTCAGAGAGCATGCTTGTGGAGATGTACTTATTTTCTCGATTACATCGGTGCATTTTAATCAAATCAAATGTTGTGCACTTGTTTACATTAATCGAAATTTCTTTATTCCACGTCAAACAATATTATGGTAAAATTAAATCGTTTATTTGCAAGTTTTAATACTGTAAACATCCATTTGCAACTATTGGGTTGGCAACTAAGTAATCGCCGATTTCAGTTATAGATGTCTCTCACTCCCATTTTTATGATATCCGTAAATGTTATATTATAGAATTATTATTATTCTATAATATTCTATAATATTCTATAATTATTATTATTATCATTATTAAATCGGCAATTACTTAGTTGCCAACCCAATATTTTATCATTAATAACTTGTTTGAAGTATCTTGCGAATTATTGATCTCCTATCTACAATGCTAGATTAATGGTTTCTAGAGTGACTTGAAGCAATATTTCAAGGACATTGTTTATAAGTTCATTTAAGGTTATTATTCACAAGAATTTACATATCTCTTGGAATAGAGGATGGGAGGAATCCCGTTTAATGAGTCAAAGTATAGCAGCAAGACATTCGAGGGCATAGCATTAATTAGCGACTCCATCTCTTGCGTCTCTTGGCAGGCGGCTCGGGCAATGCACGTGACAGATAATTAAAGTGTAATTAAAAAGATGCTGAAACCAAGGTAGGCACCACTACATTGCTTGCAATGGTCGATAAATTTAAATGTGTAATTCAATTCAATTTTAAATGAGTCATTACCCGATAAGGCAGGAGATAATGTAGTATATCACTGAAGAAGAAAACAACATTAATATTTATTTCACAACTTATTTCGATTAAGATAATTCGATTCATTATGTAGAATTTTATTTCTATTAATACGATAATTGCATCATGAATTTTTTACTTTTTCTTATTACATTATACACAGCAAATTTCTTCAAGTCAAACCATTGTCTTCACACACTGTCACTATTCACTCAAGGTATTTTTCAACACTTTGACGGCCGCGACAAACACCTCGAAAGTTTCATAAAATTAAAGTATTTTATTCAGTGGAATAAAAATTGCAATTTATGTGGCATACTTTACTTTTCCAACATTCTTACACCTTGCGAGACTTAATAAAATTAAGAAATTATAATTTACTGGCGAAGAAATTAATAATGTAATTGTAATAGAATTTTTTAATAGTGCAATTATGATATACCTTATTAATAATATAAATAGGATAAATTTGGTTAATAATATAATTTTGATGCATTCTTCGAAAAGTTATGCTACATCGATTTCTATAATTCAAACTTTCGCGAAGTCACTTATACGTGACTACGGCCGTCAAAGTGTTAACGCTCGCGATTCAACCGCATATGTACATATTTACGTATTCTACCCCTTGCCGTACCATTTTAGTGTGTCTATATTTACTTAAATGTTTACATACTGATGACAAGAAGCCAAAATTTTATTCAGACTAAAAACAACAGAATAGCGTTCATACTTAACAGGTTATTACCAAAAATTTCCGTCGCGTGTCAGACTCGTCAAAGTATGGCAAGGGGTTATAATACTATTTTTTATACTAATTTCAAAAATTATCCAGAACGTTATTTTCTGTCTTCGTTAGCAGACAACAGACGATCTGAAATTTTTTTTAGTTTTGACAAACTGGTAAGGCGTAACCGTTGCAGGATTTACACTAATCCTCACGATACGTCGGCTGTTAGGCGGCTCGAACAGGGATGAAGATAATATAAATGAAATTGTCAACGCTTTTGAAGGAAACACGTTCGTTAATACAAGTTCGAGCCAGCCGGTTCTTGAATATTCATCCCGCACGATGTTCCACAATGCACCATTGTTGCATTTCAATAGAATGGTTCTCATTGTTCAAATGTAATGCTTGCACGAGCCGACCACGAGGGGGTCGCTCATAAACACTGACAAGCGTGAGAACCACGAAGCCGGCTGCTCGAGCTTTCCGTGGAGCACGCTGATTTTTGCGCTGACGCTGCCACGGAGCTGCGTCGAATTTAATCTCTTTGCCCGATTAATTAATCTCCTCGCATGCCAAGACCCGCGACGCGTAAATCAGATCCTGCCGAAAACCGCTGCGGCGAGATCCACGTTAGATTGCCGTAATTACTTGCGGCTTTGAACGCGACGCTGCTGCGAAGAAACCTCGTTCTCGAGCACATAACACTTCTTAGAGTCAAGAAAATTAGGCAAACATTGTTCCAACTGTAAATGTCTGGCATTCTCGATGCTATTGAAAATGGGTACTTTGTATGTTTTACGGCCTTGTCCGTTTTTCAGGTAAGACGGCCCTTGCGGCCCATCCGCAGGGCACGCGAGCGCTAAACGCGCGTCGGCTCGAGTCGAGCAAATTTTGACTCGAAAGTCCGTTACACGCGGTGCGAGAGCGGATTGGTTATTTATGACCGCTAAGGATTTTCCGACCCACAGTTTGCGCGTCTTCCGCGGTTTTTTAGTCAGTCGTCTGCGAGCAGCTTACAGGTACACTCGTTGTCTCTAAGCTCTTACGAGCAAGCCTGTATATTAGATCTTGTGTTTCCGCGTGTTCAATAAATATACTTTCACCTAAAACTCTGCCTTTAATTATTTGCAAGCAAATAATCAACACCAACATTCTCGGAAAGAAAGGAACGCCGAAGTATTGAAGCACAATGTCAATTGATCTATAAGTCGTGCATGAATCTTGAAACATTCGTGCAAGTACATATTTGTGAAAGTAATTCTTGCCTTATGCAAAACGCAGCGCGTCATTCGTTATCAATTTCATCAAGGTCAAGTTATAATTGATCGTTAAATTGGTTAAATTTTCGAAAATCTGAGGAATTGAGAACTCAAAACAAATATATATATATACATATCGACTTACATTAGCCCACTTGTAATAAATTTCACTTGGAATGCTTCGATGTTGGAACGAGCGGTTCTTGCTGACTCGTCCAGCACGTCGGATCGGTAACGCAAAGTAGCGGCACGATATTTCAGGTTTTTTTAAGCAGGAAAAGAAGTAGCCGCGTGCAGAGCCGGACTCCACGGTGGCCGACGCGTGATCAGCAAATTGCTATCGGCCGGCTATCCAGTCGGCCATAATAGATCCTCATCAAAGATCTCACACAAGTGTCAGCAAAAAATTAGAGGGGGAAAAAGGCGGATCGTGGAAACTAGTTCGCGTTGCAGCTCGATATCCCGAATCGTTTATTTCGTGCGAGACGTTGAAACCGTCTATTTCATTCGGAACGAGCCTGCGGTTGTTCCAGGACGATCGGTTTCCCGGTTCGCTGATCGAAATCACCAGCCGCCACGGATTCTGTGATATTAAATGTAATTGGCCCCCGTGTCAAGTGCTACTTTCCTCCGTAAGTGGATGATAAATGATCGCGACACACTCGTGTCCGTGGCGGTGGTCGGTGCATGTGTCCGTGTCAGATTTCTCGAGAAACGATTGCGTGAAAGTGGCTTAATCCACTTCGTCTCGGGCGGAGCGTGAGAAACTTGACGCTCGATGCCTCCGTTCGGGAAGCTTCGAGAGGGATGGGAGGGAGGAGGGTGAAATAAAGGCCCGAGAGAAGAAACTGCTACTTCCATTTTCGCGAGGAGCCAGGAACGGGAGGCTCGCCGGCGTAATAAGCGATCGCACGCTTAGCGGTTTCTTTCAGCGACCGGCGTGCGGGACGCGGCGCGGGACGCGGCGGGGATGCGATTCGCGTCGAATTCACGGGGTCCGATTTCCTCCTTTAACACGCTTACAACCGGAATTGCTTAATGACGATACTCGTCCTCCCGTTCACTTAGTTTAGTATGATGCCAATGGGGAAACCGCGACATAAGTGGATGGTGTCCTGTGTGCTTCCAAGCACTTCTACGGTTAAGTGCACCAAGGGATGCCGGAGGGTGCAATCACACCACCGCCGAGTGCGCGCTGCCAACGCGAGGGGGTCGCTGCGGCCAGACTGGTTGTCGCGTCGTTTTCGCGGGTCTCCTGTTATGCTTTTTCACTACCGCGGCAGAAAAACTTTCCAAAACTCTAACACGTTGCACTCACCGCCATTCTGGTTACGATGCCTCATGGAAACGTAAAATATAAGAACAAATATTGTCGCGAAGGATAAGTTCTCCGAATGTCCTACTCTGTGTTAGAATTGTAGATCGACGATTCACTTTCTTCGCTGTTTACGAATTGAAGCTTTGAAACGAGATTTTATCGGATCGCGGACGATTTCGTTTATATGTAAACTTTCGAAATACGGTAATTTCTCTCGAAAATGCCAATATTCGGGTTGCTGTGAATTTCCCTGTGCTCCAGTCCTACACCTAGGTAATTTATTGATAATTTATGGTCTGTTTGGGTGTGAATTAGGTAAAAGAAACACGGAGCTACAATGTACGTGGGAGATACTAGGTACGTAGAATCGTGTCATGCGACCTCGGAATTGCCTTTGGATAGTGGCATGTGGCCTCCGAATTGCCTTTGGATAGTGACATGTGGCCTCCGAATTGCCTTCGAATCGTGGTATGTGGCCCCTGAATTGCCTTCGAATCGTGGCATATGGCCTCCGAATTGCCTTCGAATCGTGGCATGTGGCCCCTGAATTGCCTTCGAATCGTGGCGCGTGACCTCCGAATTGCCTTCGAATCGTGTCATATGGTTTTCGAATTGCCTTCGAATCGTGGCATGTGGCCCCTGAATTGCCTTCGAATCGTGGCGCGTGATCCCTGAATTGCCTTCGAATCGTGGCATATGGCCTCCGAATTGCCTTCGAATCGTGGCATGTGGCCCCTGAATTGCCTTCGAATCGTGGCGCGTGACCTCCGAATTGCCTTCGAATCGTGTCATATGGTTTTCGAATTGCCTTCGAATCGTGGCATGTGGCCCCTGAATTGCCTTCGAATCGTGGCGCGTGATCCCTGAATTGCCTTCGAATCGTGGCGCGTGACCTCCGAATTGCCTTCGAATCGTGTCATATGGTCTTCGAATTGCCTTCGAATCCTAGCAAAAAATTCGAAATAAAAAAGTTAAGTCATAGTTTTTATTCTAGCATTACTATGTATTCATATTAATGTACACCGGCATGCTGGTCGCTGCCATTTTTTGCCGACTGCTCCGAGTTCCTATAAAAACGAGCCGCGAGTCCCGAAAAATCGCAACTTAGTACTCTCAGATTTGCCGATTTCAATTCCGACCTCCGAACATTTCTGGGAGAAATTACTGTACTATTCACTTTCTGGCTATAGAGAACTGTAGCAGTTTGATCAGCTGTTGGTTTAAGCCTAATTGGAGAGAACGATTAGACTTGCAAGAAAAGAGAATAAAATGGAAAATTCTTATATTCTTCGAACGACATTTCCATCATAAATGCATCAATCAATGGACACACCGAATATAATGACGCCCCAACGCAAAACTATCCGTTGATGACCAACCCCTAACAAACGCCGTCGCACAAAGTAGCGCAAATAGAGTCGCTCTATTTATTTAAATATTCGATATCATTTCAATATTTGATTGAACTGGAAAATGAATAGTCCGTCGCGAACATCGCGAGATACCGAACACGACAAACGCAACAATGCGCTATTTATTTGAAAGGACTCGGTGTCCAGATACTTATGAACGGCGGTGTACTTCCGCGGCCATTGTCTCGAGTTTCAGATACAATTCAAAAAGCCCCATTGTGTCCAACCGAGGGAAATTATTACGACGGGTAAGTAGTCCCATCGTATCACCAAAAATCTGCTTTATCGCCCTTTTCGTTTCCGCGAGTCCTTTCATCGTAATTAACAGAGAAGCTTGTTACCGGGGTCCCATTGTTTAACTCCTTCCTAAATTAAGCGAAAGAATCATATTAATCTCCCTCGGAGGTAACATAAAATTCGTAGCCCCGGTGCTGCGCGGCGCGGGGTGGCGCGGAATAGCGTTGGCGCGGCGTGGCGCGGCGCAGGGGCCGGAAATTTATTTCGCGAAAGTTTCGCGAACGCGCGCGCGCGCGCACGCAAAATTATAGCCCTCGAACGACACCGGCGGCGAAGAACGAGACGAGGCAGAGTTTCGCTTGGCACGGGGTGGAGAGGCCCGGCATAAAAAGTCGTCAATACGGGAGTATCCCGTCGGTGTAGTTACTTTTTCGCCCGGCGCGCACCACCCCGTCTTTCCTCGCCTATTTTTTATCGCTGGTCCACGTGGGACGGTCCAGGGCGGAGGCACGCATGCTGTCAGATCAAAAGGATGAAAATGCGGGGGAACCGCGGCCGGGTCCGGCAGAAACAATGAAAGCAAATACGGGCAATGGAAAACTACCAACACAAAAGAACGAAAAAGCGGTTATTGCAAGTTACAAAGGACCAAGCCCGGAAAAGTACCGTGGATATCCAGTTTGTGCAAACACCAAGATGAATAAAAAACAACACACATACTGATGGAGGACTGGAGGCGGATAGAGAAAAAGAGAGGGAGAGAGAAAGAGGGGGGAACAGACGGCTGCGCGGCACTGATATTGACCAAAAACCACCGACTGTGGACCCGATATATCGACGGTCACAGACGTAACCGTCATACGCTCCGTTTTACCGACGTACAATGCGCGTCAAAAAGGAAA
This sequence comes from Megalopta genalis, assembly GCF_051020955.1. Lineage (NCBI taxonomy): Eukaryota > Metazoa > Arthropoda > Insecta > Hymenoptera > Halictidae > Megalopta > Megalopta genalis. Next base: position 22,229,298 of record NC_135013.1, on the reverse strand, counting down.
AAAAAATCTAAAAACGGCACCGGGTAGGCGGCTGGAAATCGATCGAGGCTAAAAATAACGCGGAAAACCCGCGGACGGTAAAGAAATCCGCCGGCTGATAATGGAGGAGAGGACCGATGGCCGAGGTGAGGGCAATTACGCGCAATTTCGCCGGCGAAATACCTGCGAAGCGCAAACTAATACCAGGGGGTACTGGTCGCCGCTTATCGCGTCAATTTGTACGTTGAATAAACGCCCCCCCCCTCCTCCCCCCTTCACCGTACAAATTCCGCCCGTATAACTAGATGGCCGGTGTGTTTGAGCCACAAATAACGGAAGTCTATTTTCACGGATTGAACCGCGCGGCCACGTCCGAGCCCGCTGCATCGCCGGAGGCCGGCCGCATGGTCGCGGAAACGTCGACTCTTCGCCGACGGATCTGCGGTCTAATAAAGTAGGCCGGAATCAAATCGGGAGCTCCATGGCCACGGTGAATGGGGAAGACCCAGATGGCCGGATACGGAAGAGACCGCAGATGCGAGATAGTAACGCGACATTGAACGCGAGACAATATCTCCGCTGTCGGCCTGTATCGCGCCTTCGCGGTATTACCTGCCGTTCGATTGAATTTGCAAACACCGGGAATATTTATGCCGCCGCCGCGCCGCCGCTGCCACCGCTGCGAGCGGCCAACTCGCGCAGCCGCGTATCGCTTTCAGTTTATCGCCAAACTTATTTTCACCCTCGACGGCGCACAGCGGCTGCGGAAACTATGCGAAAAATTTCGACGTATTTTGAAACTTGAACGCCCCCGTTCGCAATTCGTAGTTCACTTTTTCTGAACATGCGTTTTCCTTTATTTTGAAGCTGACAAGATAGAAAGGTTTTCGAAGAAATTGATTTTTATAAAACCGTTTTATAATGGTTATATGATATATAATATATATATGTAAATATAATATATATAGAGATATATATCTATATATAATATATCTATCTATATATATATATAGAGAGAGAGAGAGAGAGAGAGAGATGAATATAAATATAAATATAAATATAATATAGAGATATAAATATAAAACCGATTTTTATAAAATATCGCTTCGTTCGTGTACCAGATAAAACAAAGAGTACACGAAGATTGCTCTTGATGCACGATTTTTGAGGGATCTTCTGCAAGAGAAGTTTTCATTCGTTCACTTTTCAAGAATTTGTCGGTAAAAATATTACTAAAAAGCTGGACAATGCGTGTACTTTCAAATTGCGTGCTCGTTTAAAAAATACAACCGTTAGTATATGCGGAGAAAGTTCTTAAACACGCGGTTTCCTTCAGATTGTTAATCATTCATGACTCCTTAACTGCATAGGGTGGTATTTATAAATTTTGTTGGTATATACAACGATACTCACACACACGCACACACATGTCTACATAGGGGCAATAAATGCAGGTACAAGCCCGAGCTTCTCGGGGAAACACGTATACATTAGGACGCTTTTTTACCTGGAATTTACCTAAAGGAATAGTGGAGAGGGCAGCCTAATTGCATCTAAGGAACTTAGTATAAAAGGACTGCACGTTCCAATTCAAGACACTTCCCAGAGGACTACAGAGGCGTTCATCAGCCTAGAAGACGATCAGTCGGACAGTATCTCCGCGACTTCGCATACAGTTACTCTTCTTCGCATAAAGTACATTTTGTATCACACATACACGTATTATTCATTTTATATCCGCTGGGTGCTTTTTTAAATCACTGTATTATAATTGTATTGTATTATTAGCAAATAAACAATTACAAATTCCAACAAATTTATCGCGGGAAAATTGTGTCACGCGGACAGAAAGCTCGAGGCGTAAGTACTAGATTGAATGTTCCCGTGAAAAATAGGGACACCCGCTAACACGCGCGGCTCAACATTGTAATTACGATTCGATCTAAATTTCTTTTCTTCGTGCCGCAGTCGAAGGAACGGTGGTTCGAGGTGAAGCAGAATGAAGCGACGAAATTGAATCGCCTTTAATACAATTCATTCCGGGGCGACCGATTCAATTCCTGCTCACGCAACGTCGGCGTAAGCGTAAAGTGCCACGCGGACGCGTGTACGCGTTTTCCGTACACGCCAAAGGCCCCGGAGTAATTGCGAAAAAGAGGTATTCCGCTGTCCAGTTGCCTTTCACCGAAAGCATGGCACGTACCCTCGGGGAAAGCCCCGCCATCGAAGAGATATTAAAACACCGAGCATTGCTTTCCGCCGAGATGAGAATCCACAATCTTGTGATCAAATCCTTTTCCAGCCTCTGAAGACTCCGCTCGTGCATGCGAGTCATAATAGTCACGACTGCTTTCTGTATTGCATTTGCTTGCATAAAGGAATCGTTTCAGTCGACATTAATCCTTCTGCAGCAGATGATTCAATGATTTCGAAGCTGGTATTGTATAACAACAAAAATTTGGTCTTGTTAATTTTATGAACCGAACCATTTCAATTACAGTAAATTCTCTTCGATTGTCCTTAGTTTGTAAACAAAATTGAACAATTCGGAAAGAGGAGACACGATTATTCGAGCCTTGCCGCTCGTTTTTATAGTTACCGATTGTCAGCAATTATAAAAATAAGACTCAGTGCTCAAATCCTTTTCCAACCCCTGAAGAATCCACTCGCGCATGCGAGTCATAATATTCGCGACTGCTTTCTGTATTGCATTTGCTTGCATAAAGGAATCGTTTCAGTCGACATTAATCCTTCTGTAGCAAATGATTCAATGATATCGAAGCTGGTACTGTATAATAACAAAAATTTGGTCTTGTTAATTTTATAGACCGAACCATTCCAATTACAGTAAATTCTCTCCGATTGTCCTTTAGTTTCTAAACAAAATTGAACAATTTGGAAAGAGGAGACACGATTGTCAGCAATTATAGAAATGAGACGCAAGGTTCGAATAATCGTATCTCTTCTTCTCAAATTGCCCATTTTTGTCCACAATCTGAGCGTCAATCGGGGAGAATTTACTACAATTTCCTTTCTGAACGAATATCAATGTGCTCTTTACAATCTGTCAACATTATTAAAGAAACCAGGAATGGGGGGGGGGGAGGTTTTATGGAGGTTCGAAGAATTGTCAAAATTTCTGTTACTCTTTAGAACTTTGAGGAGTTCGGCAGCGTTTGAAGCACTGCAATTAATTTTCGCGGATCTTGGTTTACAGTTTGGGAAATTCTGTACAATTTTAGCTCCCTAAGCCGCGTGATTAAAAAGATATTTGTCAAAGTTTGCGGAGGTTCGACGAATTGATAAATCGCTGTTTCTTCTTCAAACATTTGAGGCGGTTAGACTCTGTCTTTAATTATTTGCAAGTAAATAATCAACAAATATAAATATATTCTCCCAACAATGAGAAATAGGAACCACGTAAGACATTTCTGGTTTCTTTAATAATGTTAGCAGATTATGGAGAGATGGACGGCTAGAATGATTTGGGAAGATGAGACATGATTATTCGAGCCTTACGGCTCATTCTTATAGTTGTTGACGATCAACTATAAAAACGAGTCGCGAGGTTCGAATAATTGTATCTTCTCTTCACAAATTGTCGATTTTTGTTTACAAGCTGAAAGAGCTGTACTCGTAGTGCTTGTTCAACGTTACCGAATCGACCTATGAAATATTTTGTGAATACAGATACACTGGACGACAGACTTCACAGAAATTCGCTCGTTATCAGTTTAATTCTCGTATTCGCAACCATATGATTGAAAACTACTTCGATAGCACTAGTAACATAGCTTCTGTTTGTTCCAAATGTCTGTTCGCTTCTGCTGCATTGAGCAAACGGTTGTTTTATATGTACATTGTATTTTTTCTTCTGAAAAATTGTTATCGACAACGCACCTCCGACGAATAACGAACACACGGCGAACCCTTTCAATTTTTTAATAACAGTTTCCATCTGCGGGCGTTCTATTTCCGACACGCGAAACTTAATAATACTTTTTCCTCGTCATCGGAGAACACACCTGAAACCTTTATTACGATTTCTCTTGCTATCGATCGTTTCCGTGTCCTACAAACGTCCATCATCGGTTTCCACGCGAACTCGAAATAGAAACTGCGGAAGCAGGATCGTCCTGGAAAATCCCATAAAATTCGGCAAATAATTAAGGCCCGGAACGAAAACGTACCGACGAGCTTCCCGCGGCGGAATTCAATTAATTAAAACGAGGTGTAGAATGTCGGCGAGGCGGGAGGGCCCGTCGGCTCGGAGCGGCGCGTCGTATATGTAGGCCGAGTAATTCATTATTTCGATTACACGACTGGCACGAGTTTCCGGCCGGTGTTCGGTGCCCCCATAATGATTACGATTTTTCGAGTGCACGCGCATAACGAGCCGCGCGGCCCGAGCTATACGGGCGAAAACGGACGAGCGCGCATTTGCATTCCCGTCTTAATTTGCGACGCCGTGTTCGAGCGACAGACGGCCCTTCTAATTGAACGGGCCGACAACGATACACCATGGGGGGAATGGAGCGGCCCCATGGCATCGATACACCGCGACGGTTGAACACTGGTGAACACTCGTTTTTTCGAGTGCTCCGTGCACTTTGAATTCTCTGTCCTCGCGTCCATTATCCTCGAACCACTTGCACGCGCTCGCGCTCGCGCTCGTATTGCCGGTAATAATTCGTACGTCTGTCTCTCTGAAGGGGAAAGAAGTGTCGGGGTCCGAAGGAAGAACAAACGACAAGTGGGAACAAGCACAACGATCCCGTGTTTGATATTGGGAGTGGCGGCCACGGCCGGCACCGGGCTCCCGTTCCCTCTGTTGCCTTCAATTTACCTCACCTTTCGTTTCTAAACAAAAGATCATTATTGCGACTGCCGCCGTCGCGAATCGATTGGTCTCGCCCCTTGTAAACAGGACGTTCAACGTTTCGCAATCTAAGGTCAGCTTAGGCCACGATGAATGCGGTTTCTAACAATCATATTAAAAGGCTTTACGAATTAAAAAAAAACAAATCAACAAAACACTCGATTGTTTCTTAATCTTCTATATTTACAATTTTCTTTAACCCGAGAAAGATAACCTACGTTGCAGAGGCGCCTGCGAAGACTGTTGATTTTTGTTAATTTTTCATAGAGGTCTAGTGATTTAAGTTTAAAATTACTTAAAATATAAAAAAATATAATATAAATGCATTTTATTTTGACAATAATGCCAAACCTTTAAAATGACTAGATTAACTTAAATAAATATCCATTGTTAGTATAAAATTGACGCCTTAGAAAAGCATGCGCCTCTGAAGCGTATGGTTATCTTTTACGTACGTTGTCATATGGTTATCTTTCTAGGGTTAATGTTCGGCTTAACATCACGAAATATCAACAATGTTGCTGGACTGCAGAATATTTATTATTCAGACTATTTATTACTGTTCGTGTATATTAGACGATTTGTCATAATAAGCGTATATTAGGCAATTTTTCATTCTACATGTATATTAGGAAATTCATCATTATTCATGCGCATTAGACGATTTGTCATTTTATGTGTGCACTGGTGACACTATACATATACTTAAGACCACTCGAAAAACGGTACAACTTTTTTAAAACTGGATTAAATTACTTGAATTTTGCTGAGATGAGTCTACTATGCAGTAACTAAAATGCTCTTTCTATTTTTGTTTTGTTTTGAATGAGACATAAAAGCTCTCGTCTATTTATAACTTTTTTATCTGGCCTATAAGAAAAATTTGAAAAATGTTTTTTTTTAGATCTTGATAACTTACGTGCACGGAGAAAATTTCATCGAAATTTTCAGTATTGGGGAAGAGTCCGTATTTCGCGTACGTATCAATAAATTCCTACATAGGAAAGAAAATGTATATTTATCGAATGCGCTTACATTAATTTGTAATAGCCAAATATCGACGGCGGAAAATCTTATTTCGGTGTAAAAGAAGCTAATAAGATCCACATATAGCAGACTACGTTCAAAATCTTCATATCGAGTCTGACACGGTATTATAACAACGGTAAAACAACTATCGCGAAACAACGGTAAACTGCGTCAAACCGTTCATTTTGCAGTCTTTTAAATATTTTGAAAGTAATAATCACTGTACAGACTTTCGCATATGTGCGACATATCCTTTTAAAATAATTATCTCAGCATTTCATTAATATTACAGCTTTATCAAAGGGTCGAGTGGCGCACCTGTACCGCCGCGTGACGCGCAATGACTCACTGTTAAAGCGTCGTAATTGTTTTAATTTGTCTTAATAAGTCGACCGGCCAATTAAAATCTCTGGTCGGCGGCCATCGATCCGGAATATGAACAGGGTGCAATTTAATAGTGAACCACCTACCCGACCCGCAACAGTATCAGCATGCTATTTGATCCGCTACTGAAAGTCAACTCCAATAGCAAACTTTTTTCTAGAACAATAGCTGCGCCCGAATGCCTCTCTAATGGCGATTACGCGATACCAGACTACCAATATTTAATATTTATTACTAACTTGTAAGTAAACTGAAGATCTCTATGCGAATTCGAATATTTACAGCCACTCCGATAGAAACTACAGTAATTGAAAGATTTCATTCATCGAATAAACGGACGTAAAAAATAAAAGAAAAGCGATATTAATTTTTACTTGTCTATTTTCCATGTATTGTAAATGAATTAAAATCTGCAGTCTATTTATGACTGTTACTTTTCTTTCGAGTTCAACTTTTTCTGGTCGAGGGTACATAAATTTATAAATTTTGATTGTACAAATTTTGCATATCCATTTCGAAAAATTGATATGCTGAATTTCGTCTCTGCAGCTTTTGCTACTTCTACTGTTGGATCTACGACATAAACGCTTATTATGACAAATCGTCTATATACGCGAACAGTAATATATAGTCTGAATAATAAATATTCTGCAGTCCAGAGCAACATTGTTGATATTTCGTGGTAATTTCATTCCAAGTAAAAAAAATTTTTTATTTCATTGAACAAATCGGCAATTACTTAGTTGCCAACCCAATACATATTAGCTCGAGCGAACTCTGAAAAGGCCGATTTCAACGAAAATCGCGACCACGATATATTTCGGTCCCGATCAATATTTGCTGGGACTGGATTCTAGCCCGTGCTAATTTGCAGGGACAACAAACCGAATCCAATTACCATGTTCCCATTAAAAAGTACATTAACAAATTAGAGCAGCGACAGAAAGGGATTCAATTTACTTATTTCCGATAATTAACTCCTCAGAATATCAGTCAAACTTCAAAGAGCCGTATCGACCGCGTCATCCTCGTCTCGCCATTTACAAGTTAAAACAAGCCAAGCCGGTGCGCGGTTAGAAGGCGAACACGGCCGTACATTGTGGACTCGTTCCTTTTTCCTAAAAAATATATGGCACATAACGTCGTAGCCGTTGGAAAAATATGTCGGTCGAGGCGCGGCACGGCGCCGTGTAAAACGAGGATAAAGAGAAAGAGATCGGAGGAGCCTCTGCTAGATAATTACACGCACCGCCGGAACGATACTCGTTCCAATGAATTAAAAGAGTATAACCGGAGCGGCTAGAGGTTCGATTACGAGCATCGAACTCTAAGAAATTACCGGGCCTCGGGGCCGTAAGCGACTACTACGCGGGCAGCTCGTTTTCCCACTGTTTAAGCAAATTGAACGGAGCTAATGAGACCAGGTGCGTAACGGGTTCGAACCAATCGACGGAATGGCTGGAAGAAGGGTAATCAAGCGAATACCGTCGATTCGTTTCGCCGCTCATATACGAAATTGCTGTCGTTCCGTATCCGTTATGCCCGCGCTCGGCGAGATCGAGCAGGCTAATTCATGCACGCGTGCGCTTGCACCGAGGAAACAGTCGAACCATCTCGGGAGCGGGTGGAGTCGGGGTTGACAGCGTGCGCGAAAAAGAGACGGCATGGAAGCCTCCGAAGGGGCGAGGACCGAACAGGGCTCGTTGCGAAGGGGTAGAGACGGGAGACCGGGAGAATTAAGGAGAGGGAGAGACAGAAACCGCGCTATGATTGCATTCAGTAGGGCACATCTGCCGCGCGGTGCATTGTGCCGCGCGCTGCGCTCATCCCCGCCATCCGATCTCGGCGGCGCGATGCAACCGCGAAAAATGAGTAAGGGCGCAACGGAGGAACAGGGAGGAGCAGAGAGAATCAGGGAGAATCGGAGAGTGTCGGAGAGTGTCGAAGCGGGCAGGGGACGAGAGCATCGAGCGACTGTGAAAAAAAGAGGAGGGAGGAGGACCCTCTCTCTCTCTCTCTCTCTCTTCGTTTCAGGCTCGTGCCAGACCTTTATCGAGTTATATCGTCATATCGTCATACCTGCCAACCAATAAATCCTGAGCGAGCCCTTTCACCGAGGCATCCGCTCTGATTTATCGCGGAATTAATATTAGATCCACCGAAAATATCGGGTCGATATATCGGGTTACGCGATTACCGAGCGAAACTTGGGGAGTCTGATGGTCGTGGAAAAAAAAAGGTGCGCTTCCGATATATAGTATAGTATAGTGCTCTCTGGGTGCCCTAACCCCGTGAAATATGCCGCGAATCCCGGCCAGGGGCGAGTCTGATTTATCCCCAGGACCGTTCTTAAATATTTTCGGGATTTGTAGGTTGCGCTGAATGGTGAACTCGGGTCATAAAACGCTCGAGCAAGCCGGGGGACGCTTGGTCGCGACCGTCTTCGAATATTAGGCTTTTAGGGAGATAGGGGATGATGTCTAGGGGGGAGTTAATGGATACGTGGGACACTTTTCAGGGAACGTTCGACCAGAATATATTATTTTATTCCGACATATGCTATGTAGTCGGCTAAGGTAACGCGTTCTTCGTGGCGAATATTAGTATTGTCAGGGAAATATAGGCTACGAGGGTGGGACTCGAAAATATTGGTACATTTGGGTAAGGAAGTGACTGGAATTGCAGCCAGGAACGATCGTTGAGGGGGTGTATCATCCCCATGGGTTAGACTAAGTGGAGTTTCGTTTCATGTTTACGATGGCTTTTCGGTGCCGAGTACAGTACTTTCTCCCGGAAATGCCAAATTTCGGGTTGTTGCGAATTTCTCTGTGCCTGTAATACGCCTTTTTAATTTATTGCTACGTTTAATTTATTGCTAATTCCCGGAAGACAACTCGAAATGGTCTGCTTAGGGCATCTGGCCTTCAAATTGCCTTCAAATAATGGCATGTGGTCGACGAATTGCCTTCGAATCGTGGCAAAAAATGGAAAATAAAAAATTAAGTCATCGTTTCTTTTCTAGAATTACTATGTATTCATGTTAATGTACACCGGCATGCTGGTCGCTGCCCTTTTTTTGTCGACTGCCCCGAGTTTCTATAAACACGAGCCGCGAGGCTCGAAGAATAGTGTCCGAGTGTCTGGCGATTACCGTTTTTAATTCCGAGTTCCGGGTCTTCTAGGGAGAATTTACTGTATATGGGATATTGTTTAACGGTGATATTTTTGCCAAGTAAATATTGTACACGTATAGCATAGTATAAAGTAAAAGTGTTAATCTTTTGGAAACGTCTGATATTGGTTGAAAAATTGCCACCATTTTTTATAGTAGTCATAATTTTTTAAAATCCGTATTCGAAATTTTAGATAACACGAAAGCGATGGTTAATTCTTTTACTTCGTAGAACTCTTACTTTCCAAAAAATCATTGTTCATTTTTTAAATGTATCTTGTATTTTGTCTGGATACTAGCGACTTAATTGCGAACCTTTGTAAAAGAAAATAAGAATTTTCTGCAACTGTTGCGAAGAAATAGAGAATAAATGAAAAATAACCCTTTAATGATTTTAATACGTTGATGTTAAAGTAATACTGTTTTAAAATTATTATTAACATTTTTACAACGAATGCATAACATCTTTCGAATACATTTTACATAACATTCTCTCATGTATTTCATAGCAATTACAGGTTAACAAATTTCCAAATTATTCGATCGCTTCCAATACAGTTTTACGGAATCGATAGCAATTAGGCGAATGTAATACGAGAATTAATGTAGTGCACTAATTTCAATTTGATTTCAGTTTTCATAAATTAGTGCACGAGAATTAATATTCGATATTTACATGTCGTGGTTCCATGATGGAAGTGAAGGGCTTCGTACAACGGAATGACATGTTATTACAGCTGAACAATGTAACGATACGATAGCACAAAAACGTATATTAAAAATGTACAATAAATTCTCCCTAATTTTGATGCTCAGATTATACACAAAAGTGGACAATTTGGAAAGAGAAGATACGATTATTCGAGCCTTGTGGCTTATTTTTATAGTTGTTGGCAAACGGTAATTATAAAAACGAACCGTTTATACGATTATGATAAATAATTATAAATTATGATTATAAATTATAATAAATACGATTATAATACGATTATTCGAGCCTTGCGGTTTGAGCCTTTTTACAGTTACCGTTTGCCAATAGCTATAAAAATAAGCTACAAGGCTGGAATAATTGTATCTCCATTTCCCACATTGAATTTTTATGCGCAATCTGAGCGTTAATTAGGGAGAATTTACTGTAATTTCCTTTCTGAACAAATGTCGATGTGCTATTTCCAATCTGTCAACATTATTAAAGAAACCGGGAATGTTTTATATGGTATCTATTTCTCTCTCTCTCTCTCTCTCTCTCTCTCTCTCTCTCTCTCTCTCTCTCTCTCCCTGTTGGGAATAGCATGGAAATAACCTTGCACTCCCTAATTGACTATAATTCTCCCCTATTCGAGCTTGGCGCCTCGTTTTATCGACGATCGGCAACTACACTCTTCCTGAATTGTCCATTCTTGTTTACAAGCGGAAGGACAATTGGGGAGAATTTACCGTAATTACGTGGATGCCCGCGAAAAGGGAAGATCATAGGTAACCTCGGGCACAAGAGATCGTTGAATATTCAAAGGGAGACGGTGGTAGCAAAGAAAACCGGAGCGATTTAATCAGGACGGTCGGTTCCCGGTCGCGATACAGGTAAATCAATTATCGTTGCTAGAGGGGAACTCGATTCGGAATTCCGACGGATCTGCCAATCCGTCCTGTATCTGTCCTGGGAAGCAACGGGAATGGGAGGAAGCATCGGGCTGACGCGCGAAATAATGTCAAGACGCGCATTGGAAACTGCTACCCACGGTGCAACGGGTGTTCCATTCGCCGGTCGCCTCTATTCGCTTATAATCTCGAGTACATTTTTCATGGCAGCGCGTTACGTTACATATTTATGTCACGCCCGGCTCCGTTCACGTCGCTGGATATGCAGAAGTTGCACGAACGTAGAACGAGGGCTCGCGTGGCTCTTACAACGTGGCGCCCATTAATAATTTAGCGAGCTGAACAAAAGGGCGGTACTTGAATTTGATGTTGCCGTGGTTCTCCCCGTCTCCTCTCCCTTCTTCTCCCCAGCTCTTTCCCTCCCTCCTCCTCCTCTTATCCATCGCACGTCCGTTTGCTACCTTCGTCCTCCTTTCTGTTATCCGTGACTCGGCCTGGCCCCCATGTATCCCTTGTATCACGATATATAAATCCTTTTCAGCCGGGCGTCCACCCTCTTCACAGCGGATCCGGACGGACGGGGATGAAAATGGGAGCTTACACGCGATTACAGACCCTCCCGCCGGACCCTCCGGCCAGTTAGCCTACTTTCCGCTAACTTTTGACATCGCGGCGGACCGAGCAAAGCGGCCGCCGTCCCGACAAGGGCCCATTGTTCAATTCGCGATGAATTAATAATCCGTCGTCGCGTCGCAGCTCGCCCTTGAAGAACAACGCCGCACCGACCGTGGCCACTTTGATCTCGACACGGCCCGCTGCCGTCCCGAACAATGACGTTTCGAACGGAAATATACCAGCTAATTACTGTTTTTCATTTTCTGCCGTAACTCCGTTAGCGGCACGTTTTCCCCCGCGACGACAAAGCGCCGACGCCTTTGTTTCCCGTCGTTCGCAAACTTTTCAATCGTTCCGCCATGCGTCTCGATGCACGGATGACGGATCACCCCGCTCATTGAGTTTCCACTGTCATCGAGCTTTCGTCGCCGTCTCGTCGCACCTGGAGAGGCGTGATGGCTCGCGACCGAAGATCCTCCAGCACCGCGAGCGCAAGCCTTTCACGTGTCGTCGATTTACATACGCGACGGATTATCGCGCAGGGTCGGGGGGGCGAACGTGAAATAATCTCGTTATGGAAATGGACGCGCGACAGTCGACTTCGACGGACCTCATCGGCGTGTTCCGCGCCTGTTTCTCGCCCGTGTTTCTTTATCTCGGCCTCTGGCGAAACACGGTGGTATGCATCCTCCTCCTCCTCCGAATCTTTTCTACTAGGAAACCATTCTGCCGACTTGTGAAACCACGACCTCGTTCGAACGTGCCTCCGACACCGCAGCACAATGCTTTTTCCTTTTTGCTTATTAGCCGTGGAAATTAGTTAGAGGACTTGAAACAAGTCAAGAAATGGTAAATTTTTTAATAAGAAAAATGTTTCTTTAAAACTGTCGACAGTATTTTTGGTTATATCTGTCTTTCATTAATTTGGCTCGAGAACGGTATTTTTCATTGTTAATAATATTAAAATAATATATAATAATATATAAATAAATAATATATAATAATATATAATACTAACATAAAAAATCATTTCTTGTTGAAATATTTTTATTTATTTAGTTTTGTACGAGCGGGGAGCTAAGTATTTTCCAGGATTGATTTTCGATTGCGACCAAACATGATTCTTAAGAGCCAGAAGACTGTGTAACCATCGAAGTACCGAAATTCTTGCACACATTTTGTGTTCACAGCGATTTTAAATCACGGTTTAAGTTCTCGTTTAAAAACAGAAAGGTCTAACAAGTCAGGATTATATGGCATGAATCAGATTTGCATCATGCAGAATTTATACATTTAAGCCGAGAATGTTCTTACATTCTCCTGAATTTATTGGAAGTATTCAAATAAAAACTACACTTTTATTTAACTTCTGCTTCTTACAATCGATCCATCGAACTGTTATTTTGCATAAATATCTGCTATCTACTCATAGCATGTCCCTATCGAATCAAGATGAACCATGTTCCTTCATAACGAATTGGTTAAGAGATCGTCATATAGTATGCGCAAGAAATATTAAGAAAAAGGCGTGCACGTTTCGCATGAGTCGGTCTAAGAAGTCGGAGAATTAATTTCTGCGTGTAAACCAAACCCTCTACTCTGTATAATCGTCATCGATCAGCCATCTTGGCGATCCCCATTGGGCAGGGTCTCGCAGAGGATTTCATCGAAGCCTTATGTATATATACATATATATATACCATCGAACGCGTGTTTTACTGCCCCCGTTGGCCGGATAATAAACGTTCGCGACAGACCGAAGCCGGAGCGGTAGAAGAAGTTAATAGGAATTTCTCGAGTTAATTAAGAAATGATAATAACTCACTCGCCACGCCGGCGTTCCTTATTTACGCGGGGTCCTGGACCCTGCTGTAATCGTGCACTTTTCCTCTCTCTCTCTCTCTCTCTCTCTCTCTCGCTTACCCTCTCCCCGTGTCTCTCGCCGTTGATGCAGCTCGCGGTAGCACACGCAGCGAGATTATGACACTCGGCTCGTTACTCGAATGTAGGCTTACGAGTATTCCGCGCGAGAGAGAGACGGCGTCCCGCGTCCAGCCTTATTACGCGTGCAACGCGCGCGATTCATCGTAAATTAAGGGAACGAACGGAGCAATCAGCGATCTCGCAATAGACCGGCGAGATAAGGCTCCTCGTTGAATCTCGTTTAGAGCAAGTGTGTCTGAACGAAGCCGAGGGTGCCGCTCGTCTCGCCCCGATGTTTCCCTCCACGCCGCGGAAATTCCTCGACCATTGTCGAGGGTCAGTGACAACGACGGCTGCGAGCGCAGTATCATTTTTTCCCCCGGTCGAGCATTCTCTGTTTACGCTCTGTCGTGACCGTAAATTGATTTGTCCGGGCGGCCAGATCTTTGCTGAGCGTGCGCACATTTCGCTTCATTGGCAGCAGTGCTTTCACAATTGTGATAAAGTACTCGTTTGCGAGGCTACTCCACTGGGAATCTTTACGAAGATATTTGTAAATGTCTGGCATTTTCGATGCTATTGAAAATGGGTACTTTGTATGTTTTACGGCCTTGTCCGTTTTTCAGGTAAGACGGCCCTTGCGGCCCATCCGCAGGGCACGCGAGCGCTAAACGCGCGTCGACTCGAGTCGAGCAAATTTTGACTCGGAAGTCCGTTACACGCGGTGCGAGTGCGGATTGGTTATTTATGACCACTAAGGATTTTCCGACCCACAGTTTGCGTGTTTTCCGCCCCACAGTTTGCGTGTTTTCCGCGGTTTTATAGTCAGTCGTCTGCGAGCAGCTTACGAGTGCACTCGTTGTCTCTAAGCTCTTACGAGCAAGCCTGTATATTAGATCTTGTGTTTCCGTGTGTTCAATAAATATACTTTCACCTAAAACTCTGCCTTGAATTATTCGCAAGCAAATAATCAACAGTTCTGCACTTTCAGAAACCGTGCAAAATTGTAGCTCTCTGATTCACACGGTCCGTAAGATATTTATCAAAGTTTATGGAGGTTCGAAGAATTGTCAAAATTTCGGTTACTCTTTAGAACTTTGAGGAGTTCAGCAGCGTTTGAAGCACTGCAATTAATTTTCGCGGATCTTGGTTCATAGTTTGGGAAATTGTGTAAAATTTTAGCTCCCTAAGCCGCGTGATTAAAAAGATATTTGTCAAAGTTTGCGGAGGTTCGACGAATTGATAAATCACTGCTTCTTCTTCAAACATTTGAGGCGGTTAGACTCTGCCTTGAATTATTTGCAAGCAAATAATCAACAAATATAATTATATTCTCCCAACAATGAGAAATAGGAACCACATAAGACACACAACACACACATTTCTGGTTTCTTTAATAATGTTAGCAGATTATGGAGAGATGGACGGCTAGAATGATTTGGGAAGAGGAGATATGATTATTCGAGCCTTACGGCTCATTCTTATAGTTGTTGCTAGCAAGAAACTTTTGTTCTTCGTTTGGAAACGTTTAATGTTGAGGCACCGATGTTTCTATTTAAATGAGCCGTTTATTTTGAAAGTGGCATAAGTCACTTTACCGTAATGAAAAGTGGTGATTTTTTAATGTTTATACGAAATTATTTATACTGAGAAAAATATCAGCATCCTGAGATAACAAATACAAGTAAATCTTCTCGAAAGTTAGCATCCATATTTTTAATCGTGTTAAAACGCAAACCCTTAAATATATCGACTTAAAAACAAAGTGACTTATGCCACTTTCAAAATAAACGTCTCATATACGCATATAGACATGAAGAAGAGTATCGTTTGTTCTCTATCGTTCATTCATTTGTAGTTGCCGTGCCATCGACTGATAAAATGCATCCATTTCGTGGAACTGGCACGACTGCTGCTCGTACGTACGCGAGGTGCCAATAGCAAAACGATTTCCAAAGAGAAAAATAAGCGAGGAAAGAATCCCCCGTTCATTTACTTTCAATGAGCATAACAGAGTTCGACCGGCATGCAAGCCTAAAGACGTTAACCTTACCGAGAAAGCTTCTCGATGCACGAGAGATGCATATGCATCCGGGAATCGAGGGGCGTTATCATTCGTCTTGCGAATCCAGATGTTTTGCTGTTCTTCCGAAGCGCACACGCTGCCTTTTTTTCTCTCCGATCGCCACGCGACCCGGTAATTCGTAATAATTGGCGATAACCGTCCGGCTGAGAATTATTATTCGCAGTTTAGATTACCTTATCTAAATATGCATCGGCTCGGTGCAAACGTGACGCGATTGCTGAATGTATGGAGCGAGTGAATGCCATCCCTATCTTAACTGGGAATGCTAAGTGTTTCAGAGTGCCGTGTTCGTTAAATAAAAAGTTTTATGGGAAGTTCTGACATAATAAAATGATAATGTAATACACTCGGGGACGCGGCATTAATTTGTACGCGTTCTACGCCGGTCAATGCAAGAGGGGAGATTTCATAATTAACGAAGATGCGAGCCATGATTCTACAGTGATTTATTCAGTTTACAGTGAATATACCGGGTGATTCTCTACGTAACGCTAAATGTACGTTGATTGTAATAAAATAACTGTAACGGCGTCTAATATGGGACACGCCATTTTCAAAAGTCATAATTCTTGATTGAAAACCCTAATAATTCTATTGACCCTATATATATTAACCCTATATAATTCTATTGAAAGTTAGTACACGTTTTAAAGACGATCTACTGGATAGTATAGAAAAGAATATTGCTAAGGAAAAGAACGGAATTATGCAAATTCACAGATTTGAAAAATGTGTTCCGAACATGAGATCCAGTTTGACTTTATCAGGAAATTTCTGTTTTTCTGTTTTTGTTACTTTTTACATGTTGGGCACGTTTTTGTTAATTTTAAATTTCATCGACACTCTGCCATAGTATTTATGAAAATAATTACACGCTCATCGTTTTTAAGATATTTGTAATGACAATACGTGACAAATATCTCAAAAATGATGAGCGTATAATTATTTTCATAAATACTGTGGCATATAGTGTCAACGAAATTTAAGATTTACAAAAATAATAATCTAATAATAATCTATTAATAATCTAATAATAATTCTATTCTTTTCCTTTATTATGAAGAAGCGATATCGGACGTCTACGATCTCGTATTAGGAGAGATCCTCGTATTAAACAACTTCACCCTACAATTGTAATCCGTCAGTGATTACACTTGCCAATTAATAATTATTTAGGCTTGAATAAATGTTAACGAGCACTGTCAATTAGCAGGTGTTAGCGTAGCAGGTGTTTGGACATGAAGGTTACCCTTTGATTTATGCCATCTACTTCATCTTCGAAAATGATAAGTTGCACAATTCTTGGTTGAAAATTCGGCTTACGCTGTCCGGTCGGTTGCCAAAGAATTGTACAGAGATTTATAAATCAGGGAGGACAGAATGTTAAATGGCAACTAATCAAACGCGGCGAGCGTCCGCGTGTTTATCGCGGCGGGAGCGCGTGTTTCATCGCGGACGAAAACAATGAATAATGAATGGTCGCATTAACGAATTACATCTAGCGCGCGCTCCTTCAATTTTGAAATTCGATTTTCTCGGAGCCGAAGCAGCACGAGTAAACTATCCCGCCGGTTTACATCGGACGGGAATTTTCTCTGCGGTTTAATTATGCCGTGTTAACACCGGTGTCTCGTATTTGTTTTCGTTACGCGAACTCCAATTTGCATCGCGGGTTTTAATATTCATCGAGTTCTCGTGATTTCTCGCCGCGAAATTGTAAATATTTCTTCGACGGCCCGGTTCGGCGAGCACACGCTAAGACCAGCTAGGAACACGCTCTAAAACACGCTCTAAAACACGCTCCAACACGTTCGCACACGAGTGTGCGAAAGTGTGCAATGGAAGTCCGGAAGGGGAGCCGGCGCGGTTAACCTTAACGCCTGCCATTAATTTCTATTGGCCGTCATTAATGCGAGTGGATTGATAAGCGGGCGGATGGTTAAGTGACCGGGGCAGATGGGACTCCGACGATAATTCCAATGACACGGGATCGCATTACGGCTGTACCGGATTCTCGATTAGCCTGCAATTAATAAAAGCGATAACCGTTCCGCGGGAAGTCGGTTGGCGCCAATCGCTCGCCGATAAATGGCGAAAGTAGGAAGGACGTTTCAGAGAAATCGATAACTTCGTTTCTTTCGCCATTTATCCGCCCGGCCGACAGTGCGAACTACGTTTTGTCTAGAAATACGCTGTTCTGACGCTTTCCACGATCCCGCCGCATTTCTTTGCCGGCTATATCGCTTCCGCAGTCCTCGATATTCGCGTTCTATATTGCTTTCACTTCTAATAAGCGGACTTCTCATCTTGCGCACGTTTATCGGCTTAGAAAACTTCGCGCGGTGTTCAAGAGTTAACTGGGACGTTTGTTCACTCCGTCGTCAGGATTGAAATTCAAATTATTCTTTATCATATCATATTCTTTTATTGAATTTTTATTAATATTATTTTATTATCATATTCTTTATCAGCGGACTTCTCGCACGTTTATCGGCTTAGAAAACTTCACGCGGTGTTCAAGAGTTAACTGGGACGTTTGTTCACTCCGTCGTCAGGATTGAAATTCAAATTATTCTTTATCATATATTTTGATAAAAAAGCGAAACCGCAGTAAAGTAATTGCTGTCGTGTATGCTCTTCTTTGTAACAAACAATTTTCGTTCGAAACATTTTTTTATACAATATAGGTTACAAGAAAAGTTAAATAGAAAAAGTTAATTGACTCACCCTGTATATTTATATCGATGTTTTTTCTCAGATTTTGTTCTATTTTATTGCTAGAATTTACTGTAACACTTTTTTCTTTCACTATCTCTTTTTAACTCAAATATGTCTATTGCGATTTTGTATTTTTTTCACGCATTTGTATTTAGATTAAAAATTGCGCTATGAAGTGTTAAATACTATTTTTTACTATATGTGCCGGGTGACCCAGAAAAAAAAATTCTTAGTATAATTGAATGAAAGTATTTTTATCTGAGAAAATATTCCAATAGTAAAGCTAGCAAACATGTCTATTTATGACTCACCGTTTCTATTCCTTTCGCATAGTAATAGAGTTGGGCATCAATCGAATAACTTTTCATCTAGATCATTATTCGAATAATTTTGTTCCTGATTAATCTCGTTAGCGAATAATTTCATTCGCAAATAATTTACTATTACCTTATTTGTGAATAAGTTATTCGCGAATAATTTATTTATGATTAACTCATTCACGAATAATTCATTCGCGAGTAAAATGTTATTTGTTTTTGCGAATAAAACTAATTTATTTCTAAACCGTTATAGGGTTATTTCACGCGAAATCGGACACCTTTTGGTGCACTGTTTTTGATTTTGGTGAAATTTGAATATGTGACAGCGTTTAGGAATATATAAACAAATCTCGAAGAATTGTTCAAAATTTTGAAAAAAAATCTTTTCTTTTTGAAAAATCTTTTCATTAAATGATAACTATTGAACCGAATAAAATTAACTTTTAGGTGATTATAGTGGAGACATAAGAGTATCTAAAAAAAAATAATTTCAGTTGAGAAAAATTGTTTCTTTCAATATTTATATTATATTTCAATATTACATTTATATATTATTATATTATGTTATATAATATATATTAATATAATTATATTTATATATTATTATATTATATTATATAATAAATAATTATATTTATTATTATATTATATATTATATATTATACTTCAATATATTCAATATTATAGTAGAGACATAAGAGTATCTAAAAAAATAATTTCAGTTGAAAAAGATTGTTTCTTTCAATATTTATTTTGCAACTGTTTTACATAAATGTGATCTTTTCATAGCACTGAAATATTTAGAAGTTGGAAGAAAATAGAAGATATAGCCTCAAGCGTTCTTACGTTGTCGACCTATTGTTTGCACAATACTGAGACACTTTTTGTAATCGTGCTTACTGATATTCGATAGCGCAATATTATTCCTAAAATATTTTTATCGTGCAATTTCAAACAGTATACAACATACGAGAGGAGCACGGAATTGAAGACGCTTTCCCAAAATTTGCGAACTCGCGGACAAGGCTGCAGAATTTAAAAACAGCTTTCCAACGCGAAGTTCAGAGGTTCTATCTAACTGGCCTTTTAATTCTGTAAAATAGCCCACGAGCCGGAATAAACATGTACGATATTGTATTAAAGTTTTCATTAGATTCAGTTTCAAAGGAAATGAGGTCGTAAAATGGAGCTTCGCGAGAAAATATTTTCGAGACCGGCAACGCATTAAGGAAGGATCTTCAAACAAGAATCTAAGGTTATTCGTGGACACAAAATTCGCAGTTTCGCTCGGGTATCTTCCAGCGGGACCCGATAGCAACCCAAGGCAAGAATTTCGAACAATTTCAGATTTAGCTGTTGCATACGAAAGAGAAAAAAATCGAATCGTCTCTCGCGTCTCTTGACACGTAAGGCAAATTTTTCTAGCGCGTGACTGCGGAACGACTGAGAAGCACGACGAGGCGAGGGCGACGAGAGGAAACAAGGTCAAGAAAGACGGGCACACGGGAACACGTTGAGCGAAACGAGCTCCGCCGGCTTCTTTTCCCAGGAAAATCGAGTAATAATATGATACCGCGTGCCTGTATATTATGTTCCATTAGCGAAATCTCATCGCGTCAGGCCTTAATTATCATTAACGACAGCGAAATCGATAGTGCACTCGCCTCTGTACGAGCTCGTCAGGCACCATGGAGAGCGTCGATAAGCTGCCGCGGAGCTGTAGCGGAATAATTCGCAATAAGGCGGAACCCGTGCGCCGTTCTCGGCCATTCATGAGAGTTCATCCTTTTTCACAGACGGGCGGCGCACACATGTAGAACGTGCATGTAAATTCTCCGACGTCTCGGCGAAGATTCCTTTCGCGGAAACGAGAAAACGTGGTTGTACAGAAATTGCTTTGCCGTGTTTCGCCCGCGTATACGATCCTCCACCCTCCCTCGCCCCCGGATCGCGCCGTCCGCCCCTGCGGCCCACCCGGTCTCGCTCCGCGATTTCCTCTCCATTTTCTTACTTCGGTCACCCACACCGTTTCACCCACCCGCGCCCTGTACATGAATGGAATACAACGTCGAAACCTAACACGACTGTATTTCACTTTCGATGGACCTCGCCGAGCACCGACGCCGCCGGTCAGGCCAATGAACGCGCGATTACGTTCCTTTTATTCGTCGCGGGTTCCTCTACCGATTGTGACGATTCAGTGCGAAGCTCTGTGCCGCGGCATGCGCGCTTCGAGAAGTTCATAATACGGTTATGTCTTCCAGAAATGAGCCGTTTATTTCGAAAGTGGCATAAGTCACTTTGTTTTTAAGTCGATATATAGTCAAGTGAAACATGCGAGATTCTAGCTTTTATTTCTTCCAAATAATTCTACGATAATTTGTGGGCTCTTTCGCTCAGTTTTAATATGATTTCATTACATCGCAATCTCCGATAATATAAACAAGATTAAAAACTTTAATGAAACAAAGTGAAATCCAATTATTATATAATATAGAAAAGCACTATATATATAAGCACTTTAATAAGAGCTTGTACTATTTGTACTTTTTTCCGCGGCTTTGTTTAGGAGTTATTAACGAAAACAGTGATCAATAACGGGCGAATTCGGCTGGCGCGAGGCGGTCGAGCCAATTAGCGGAACTGGGCTTCGTGAATTCGTTGTCTGGGCCGCCACGCGCCAGCCGAGCACGCTTCTCATTGGTCAGCGTTTTCCGTTAATAACTCGTAAACAAACCTATGGATTGCATTTCCGCTAAGGAAAAAGTTACTTCGAATGAGGAATCACCCCTTTCCGGGTGTTAACATGATTATGAGACATCCTGTATATTAATTACTGCATTAATTGAGCCGTTTATTTTGAAAGTGGCATAAGTCACTTTGTTTTTAAGTCGATATATTTAACTTTCGAGAAGATTTACTTGTATTTGTTATCTCAGGATACTGATATTTGTTTCTCAGTATAAATAATTTCGTATAAACATTAAAAAATTGCTTTCATTACGGTAAAGTAACTTATGCCTCATTTTGGATGAATGTATTCGATATAATTTAACAATTAATATGTCGCTTGCATTTGTGTTCGCTAGTTTCCGTCGACTTAAGACAATACCGTGAAATTTATAAGCGAAAAATCCATAACGTTTTTGTTGTTAAACTCTTTTATTCAAACAGCTCAAACTATCTAAACAGTTTAGATTGGAAAAAGAACTCTGAAGAAACTTGTGGTAATCGAACTCGAGCGGAGGCGAATCCTGAAACTTGTTGCACTGAAATCCAATAATGCTCGTATTATCCTGCGCACACAATTGGTTAATCACTAAACAGTAATTCCGTCTAAAATTGATTAAAGATATTCCCGTTGAAACCCATCATAAATGTAGAGGCACTTTTTGATGTTTTCCCTAAGGTAATTAACCGATTCCACTCTCAAGTTACGAGACATGCCTACAAAAACCGTTCCACCCTCTTCCGAGAAAATGAAGATAATCTCGATGGTGCGTGCTTTGTGCTCGCGAAAGTATCTGTCTTACTTTTTTACGAAGTCTCTGACATCCTAATGAACCCCGAAGACGTAGAAACATCATGTTTCCGTTCTCGTTCATTCCTTCATTTATGGTACATTGTATGTCTAATAAATAATCAGATGATGGATAATTTGTGAAGTGGCTGAATAGCGAAGGCAGATTTCTACGGATTGAATTTTTTCCGAAGATAAATTAGAGAAATATCGCAAGCGAGAATCGAACTTGAGAACCTCCGATTGACAAGGCACGAACCCGTACACGCCATCACAGTTTTTTATTGCGTATGCAGATTCCAATTCTATATTTATAGAATATTTTACATCTTCTTCGTAAAATGTTAATGTTTTATAAAAGTATTATACATTATTATAACGATATGGATAATATTATATATATATATAATAATAGTAATATTTATATATATAATATGTATAATATAATATATATTATAATATATAATATATAATATATAATATATAATATAATATAATATATATAATATTATATATAATATGGATAATATTTACTATTTTTATTTTCATACAAAATGTCACGTTGAAGGTATGCTGTTAAGAAATATATTGTGTACATACGGGTCCAAACGGACCCATTTTCGCTGACAGACTGTTAATCAACTTTTTAGAAAACATGTTTAACAAGTAAATATATTATGTCTACCGGAAAGTTGTGTTCGATAGTGTCACTTCAAGTTTCAATCCATATGCACATGTTGATTTGAGACATATATGACTATCTCTCTTTATCACGTGTACTTTTTTTTTTGTTTGACCTCACGTGTATTTTTTTTTTTACTTTGCACACGTGTACTCTCCTAAATAAACTGAAACGAAGATGTCTCATGTCATTATTAAGCGAGACGCGATCGTGAAAACATGGCTACCGATGATAATGCCAGACCACATGCTGCTTTGGCGACTCGTCAGAAAATCGCAGAGCTAGGCTGGGAAATTCTGTCGCATCCACCATACTCCCCAGACCTAGCACCCTCCGATTATCACTTGTTTCTCTCTTTGCAAAACTTTTTACAGGAAAAAAAATTCAAAACTGAAGCTGATGTCAAGCAAGCACTAGTCGAGTTCTTCGCCTCTAAAAATAAATCATTTTTTAAAAATGGCATTTACAAGTTGCCATCACGCTGGCACGAAGTCATAAGTAACGATGGAAAGTATATTCTACAATAAATATTGTTAAATGTATGAAAATTGTGTTATATTTCGATTAAAAAACGGACAGAACTTTCCGGTAGACCTAATATAACACGGATGCATAGATTGGTGTATCGAATGAATTTCCCCCGGGGTCTAGTTTACGGTTCATTTTGCAAATTCGCGAAGTTAGTAATCTAATGCCAACATTCCCGAGAAAGGCAGTTAAAGAGAACCGAAGCGAGAGGAGCACTCGCAGCTATTCCAGATAGATGGATTTGCACGACCGATTAAACTCTTCTCGTCACGACGCGGACTCGGCGGTTCACCGGGAACGCTTGAAAAGCGACAAGTTCGTCATCCGCAAATTCTTCTGCTCCGCCTTTGGCAGTCAGCGTCGCGTGTAGCCTCGTCGCGGGGGGCGGCCAGTCCCGTCGCCCATCCCTCAACTTCTGCTCTTTGCCTCTGCCGGGACGAATATTAATTACGACCACTTCACAAAAGACACCGACCGGAAGTTTATGCCGGCTATCAAATGCAGAACAGGTTAATTAAATTCTCACCGCTCGCGGCTCGCAAAGGGACTCCGCAACGTGGCCAGCACAATGCCGGGTCAAGACACCTCGAGGCTCTGTTAATTAGACGCGCAATGAGTAGCGTTACACGCGTCCAAAAACACGCAGCCCCGCGGTTCCGCGTTATTTATCGGTTAGTCCAACTTATTATACGACAACGGGAGTGGACGTTGACATGTTATGTTCTGTTATTACCGTGAATTATTACATGGTCCGGGCAATGACTATAGCCAACGGCCACTTTCAGTGTCTGTAGCCAAAGTAATGGCCAATAGCCAATAGCCAGTAGTCGATGATAAATGGTAATTGGTAAATGGTAAATGGTAAATAGTAGGTGGTAGATGGTAAATGGTAAATAGTAAATGGTAGATGGAAAATGATAAATGGTAAGTGGTAAATGGTAGATGGTAGATGGTAGATGGTAGATGGTAGATGGTAAATGGTAAATGGTAAATGGTAAATGGTAAATGGTAAATGGTAAATGGTAAATGGTAAATGGTAAATGGTAAATGGTAAATGGTAAATGGTAAATGGTAAATGGTAAATGGTAAATGGTAAATGGTAAATGGTAAATGGTAAATGGTAAATGGTAAATGGTAAATGGTAAATGGTAAATGGTAAATGGTAAATGGTAAATGGTAAATGGTAAATGGTAAATGGTAAATGGTAAATGGTAAATGGTAAATGGTAAATGGTAAATGGTAAATGGTAAATGGTAAATGGTAAATGGTAAATGGTAAATGGTAAATGGTAAATGGTAAATGGTAAATGGTAAATGGTAAATGGTAAATGGTAAATGGTAAATGGTAAATGGTAAATGGTAAATGGTAAATGGTAAATGGTAAATGGTAAATGGTAAATGGTAAATGGTAAATGGTAAATGGTAAATGGTAAATGGTAAATGGTAAATGGTAAATGGTAAATGGTAAATGGTAAATGGTAAATGGTAAATGGTAAATGGTAAATGGTAAATGGCAAATGGCAAATGGTAAATGGTAAATGGTAAATAAATGGTAAATGGTAAATGGTAAATGGTAAATGGTAAATGGTAAATGGTAAATGGGAAATGGTAAATGGTAAATGTTAAATGATAAATGTTCAATGGTAAATAGTTCTGATCAATGGTCCCAGTTAATTATTTTGATGAATGATCTAATCGTGTACATCAATGCTAAATGGTTCAGATCAATCATCAATGGCTCTAATTAATTAGCAGTGTTCCTAGTTAATAATCAACGATCCTAGTCAATAACCTTAGTAAATAAACAACAATCCTAGTTGACCATCAATAATCCTGGTCAATTACCAATGGCCTCAGTCAATTATCAATGGTCGTAATCATTTATCGACTGTCCCAGTCAATTATCAATGTTTCTAGTTAATTATCAATAATCTTAAACCAATTATCACTGGTCCTAAACAATTATAAATGATACTAATCAATCGTTAATGGTCCAAATCAGTTATCGCTGGTATTAATCAGTTATCAATGGTAAATAATCAACAGTGGAAGAAGCAAGTTGACTATCAATTGTCCTGGTCAATAGTTCCGATCAATGTACCCAGTTAATGAATACGATGCATGATCCAATACTGCTGAACTATGACGAATGATCCTGTTTTACGATCATTGGTTCTAGTCAGCCGTACATGGTTCTGATCAATGCTTCTAATCAGTGGTACTATCCAATAATGCTGGGCGTTGATCAATGATTCTAGTCAGCAACACATGGCCCTGATCAATGATTCTAATCAATGGTCTTATTCAATAGTCCTGGCCAATGATCATGGCAATGTTCTCGTGTAATCCTAACGACGTTTGATCATCGTCATCATCATCATCATGAAATAACATCTCGCATACCGTTACAGTTTGCAGTGCCGCGATCAATCAAATGACGCACGTAATCTCCGTTTTCTTTAACCCTTCGATCGCCAGAACCATGATCGAATCAAACAAAATCCCATGGGCATTGCCGCTGATACCCGACGTTCAGTTTATTTCTAGATAGCTTCAACGAGATTCGCGATCTGATAAACGTCATTCGGTTTTTGTTTTCACGAGAGACAACTCTTTACGCCGGCCGTGTTTATACCGACAGGGTAAATCGTGTTCGAAATTGTGGGGAGAATCATTTTATTTCGTACCGAATTTCAATGTTTTTTAATTACGCGTTTCATATAAATTTTGGCCGTCAGTGGAAATCATTTTATCGCTTATAAATGCTACCAATAAAAATATTTATACACCGTTATTTAACCGAAGTGCTTTTGTTTATTACTCTCATTTTTGCTTCAATTGCTTATGCGCTCGCTGGTCGAGCGGTGTACAATTTGATTTCGGAAGTTTATACGGCTTTGCAGAGAAATATATAAAGGGATCCGCATCGTATTAAATTTGAAGATTAGTGTAAATTGAAAGCACGTATTCTGCACTATATTAACATTGTCCAACAAGAATGCGACGAAATTTTTTAATAATTTTCGGGACATCGTATCGTATCGACCGAGATTTGTAAGCTTCGTTCGACTTCTCACATCCTGACGAACGTAAAATATCAGTTATTTCTGTGCGATCGAATGAAACAGTAAAGACACCGCAGAGAAGAGGGTACGAAATTATATTTAGAAAAGTTGCGAAGTAGAGATCTGAATAATGCACACTTTAACGGACGAAAGTTTGGAACTACCTTTAACGACGTCACATCGCTTGAAGAATCTTCTTCTGCCTGGCAGGTATACATTTTAAGAAACTGTCCGTGAAATTCCTAGTTCTAACCTTTAATAATTTAGTTCAGTTGTCTATAGTTACTCAACAAGCTAACAAGTTAGCCTCCATTTCCAACGCTTTGCAACCTCATTCCAAACTTTCGGTCGTGTATTCGGATACTTCCATTCGCGATACCGAAAATTCCCAAGAGGAACCGAGATTCTTTGCCCTCTGCAAAGCGAAATATAGCGTTCGAAGAAAAATACGTACATGTAAAAACTGTTGGTATATACAACGATACTCACACACATACATAGACACATACACACACATGTCTACGTAGGGGCAATAAATAAAGGTACAAGCCCGGTCTTCTCGGGGAACATTAGGTATACATTAGGACTCTCGTTTACCTGAAATTTACCTGAAGGTATAAAATATATATATAAATATAAATATTATAATATAATACATATATTATATATAATATTATATATATATAATATAATATAATAATATAATATAATATCTAATATTATATATATAATATAATATAATAATATAATATAATATATAATATTATATATATATATAATATAATATAATATATAATATTATATATATAATATAATATAATAATATAATATAATATATAATATTATAATGTAATAATATTATAATATTATATATATAAATATATATATAGTATAAAAGGACTGCACGTTCCAGAGCGAGACGCTACTTCCCATAGAACTACAGAGGCGTTCATCAGCCTATTAGACGATCAATCAGACAGTATCTCCGCGACTTCGCATACAGTTACTCTTCTTCGCATAAAGTACCTTTTATATCCGCTAGGTGCTTTTTTTAAACCACTGTATTACGTTTGTATTGCATTATCAGTAAATAAACAATTACAAATTCCAACAAAAACAAAGGACACCGGAGCCGACCCGCTGGATTTCGAAAACACTGCACAACACAGCGGTCCTTGTTCGATGATCAAGTAACTCCAGGAAGTCACGAGATAATCAACCTAATTAGGCGATACCATCAATGCGTGGCCAGCGAGGATTGATTTCCGCGAACGTACAGACAGAATCCCATAAGCGTAATTGGATAGAGAATACCGACGCGCAGTTTATATTGATCGGAATGTTCACATCAACGATGTAATCATATTTGTCCAGGCATGCTTTGGAACCCGTTCCATTGTGTTTGCTTAATAATTATGGATCGATTCTGCTATTGGATAATATTGACCCCTGTTACTGCCACGTATCACTTCGTTGCGGTGCATAAACGGATAACGGACAACCGCAATCTAGTTGATAGACGAAAAATCATTCATTCCGGCATGCTAAGCGCGGCGCGCGATCATCGCTTCGACATCGATCATCAACGTTTCACTCGACTGACGCGCGCGGCGAACGTTTGTCTTCCATTAGACGCGTAATTGTCCCGGGATCTTTCTTCTTCTATTTCGTTCCAGCGGAACGTGGCTCGTTTACGAATTCATCGGCGAAACGAATCGGAACCGGAACGGAAATGAGGCGGGAGAAAGGAACCGGGAGGATCGTTATCGGGGGAAGGCTTTTCAATTATTTACTCAAAAATGATCAGCGAAATTTAACACGAGCCGCTGCAGTTCGGTTTACTCACGCTCGCGTAGCAGGTTTTAATTAACGGGCGGCGCGGCGCGAGAGGGTAACAGAAACCTCAACGCATTCTCCCCTCGACCTACCATAGCTGATCACTCCGGAGGTATGTAACTTCGTGTACATACATATATGCGACGACGCTGGCCTATAAACCCTTCTGGGATTACACGTGCATATTCGCGTAAACCCGGAGCCGGATAGTCACCGGACATCAGGCTTCAGTTACTTCGTTCATTATAAAACGTACGGGGGCTCGATCTTGTCGAGACCAACGGACAAAGAGGTTTTCGCGAACTATAGTTTGGGACCTTCTGAACGGTAAACTTATCTAGCTCTTTATTATTATTATATGTATATTTTATAGATATCTTATTATATTATTATTATTATTATTATTATATATATATATAATTGAATAATGAAAAAGATTAAATAATAAAGATATCTATAAGATATATATAATAATAATAAGATATCTATAAGATATATCTTATTATATTATTATTATTATATATATATATATATATTATTATTATTATATATATATATAATAATAATATAATAAGATATATCTTATAGATATCTTATTATTATTATATATATCTTATAGATATCTTTATTATTTAATCTTTTTCATTACAATTGAAGCGAAAAGTAATTTCTTGAGTCTTGGAAAGCCTCCACATCCTGAAGTGCAGGATTTCCATATATCTGAGAGTACACAGGTATAAAAACATGCGTTGTCGCCCAGGCATCTCAGATTCTTCCGTACTCTCATACTGTGCGCTTGTTCACCTTCACTTCTTTCTTAAATATAGTTATAAGGTCTGTGGACGTATATTCTGAATACATCTTACTCTTTAATCCTCATCCCGTCCTCGTTCATCTAACTCAATGTGTCCATTGTGCGTCATATTGACACACGAAGATCCATTTCGTAACGAATATTGTCACATCTTCACGTTATATGTTTTTTCATCGGTAATAATAAACATATGCGCTCCATGTTAGAAAGATAAAAGTCATGAAGTCTGAGATGAATTTTCGTAAAAATAACAGAATAATATACTCGCAGACTTGAGAACAGATACAATTATTAACTTCTTTTCTAAAAACAGTAACATTAAATCTCCAAACCAATCTCAAAACCAATGAATTGATTTTAATCCCCCGTTCATCGATATTCGCTAATCAATATTTTCGCGTCTCAGATATGATATTCAAGGACCCGTCAAAAACGTGCTGTACCGTATTAATCTGCGCGCCATGTACCGATGGTCCTAAAGCTGTCTTCGGCGCGCGTGTTTGCGTCGGTGTGCAGCGCCGAAAAGTGTTGGACCGCTCGACGGGGAAGGTGTAACACGTATCCCAGGGGCAGCGGTGCATGTCGGGCTAATTGATTCCCAACGACGACGCGCACGTGTCACGCGTCATCAACCGCGGCGTCCATATGCATATACGGGGTCGCGTAGTGTGTTTTATGTATATGAAGGGCGATTCCGTCGGCGGCCGAACGGTTGCCGCGACAAATTTTTGCTTTATTTAGACAAGCAAGAGGATCCCCCGGCCGGATCGGATTTTTAAGTACCTGGGGATCGGCGGGACGCCGTAGAAAATAAAACAGTCGTCGCGCCGCACCGCGCCGGCCACATACAAATGAGACATGAATAGTAATGGCCACCGTATCGCGGCCGATACGCGTCCGCCGGCCATTAAAATATACGACCGTCGACGCGAACGCGATAATTTCACGGAAACACCTGGTTTCCCGCGTTCTATAGAACGTTCGACGATTTTCCGATGTCTGCCGGCTGGCACGGCCAGCGACGCCGCCGCGCCGATGGATTAAATGATCTCGTGCGACAAGTGTTCCCCGCTCATGCGTGACTATGCTACGCGTACGAGAAACCACGAACAGGACCGCTGCCATTTTCTAACGTTATCTGGGATCGGGGGCGTGTTATTAATGAACTTACAATGCGAACGGGTTGCGCACGCATGACGCGTACACCATGTAATAAGGCATTATCGTTGTTGTTCCATTGTCAGCCGGAGAGACTTGGAAACTCGCCGCGGTGCCAAGATTCGTCGGAGATAGGCGGCTTCCTGGCTGTTGCTTTTGCAAGGAACGTAACTTTTTAATCTGCCCTATTACCTGGTCGTACGCTTCTAGTAACAGCAATTTAGTGGGAGGAAGGTTTGTAAATTCAGCGAAATACGCGTGACATCTGTAAAGTATTGAGTTGGCAACTAAAACTAATTGCCGATTTGTTCGATGAAATAAAAGATTTTTTTTTACTTGGAACGAAGTTTAATCTGTAATGCATTTTCCATTTTGTTCGATGACCTTTTGCCATCTCTCTGACAACTTGAAAATTCCACGCTCGTAGAAGGTCTGATCCTTTTCGCTGTAAATACCGCTTCGGCTAAACTATGAAATAATGTAACGTGCGTTGCTTCATAAGAATGAGAAGATTGAATTTATTGAGACTTTTCACCGTTTTCGTTGTAATGGAAGCTTGATGTAGAAATAAAAAATGGTAAACCGGTTATTTCGGCGACATGGTTAGATCTGCGTTAAATAGAATTTAGTTTGAAATTGTAACGATGTATATTTCTATAATCTTATGCAGTCTTGCTTTATGGAATGTTTTCTTGTACCATTCTCTTGTCTGCGCTTCCTTCTTGTTCCTAGAATGTGTAAATAAATTCTAGGAAAATCTATATTCCAGAATATACCAAGCACAATGCAGTTATTCGCAACAATATCTTATGAACGAATGTTCTGTTTGTTAATTTCAATGAAAAACTAAATACAATAGACGGAGTACACGAAGAGGAATCAGAGTCCACTATTGTTTTTTTTGTTTGTTTGTTTGAGATAGAAATTCTTTCAAGGGCAGAATTCTGAATCTCCTGAAAGAGTCGTTTAATGAACGGTACATATTTTATGTGTTTTAATATACCCGGTACAGCGATCGTCGTTCTGAAAGTTTCTCAAAAAATGCGATAGAATACTCTGCGGACGACGTAATACTTTACGTACTGATGTTCCCTTTTTGGATTTTGTAAACTTTCTTCCTGAACTTCCCAAATGAAGTAATAGCACTTAAGTCTTCTCACTTAAGAGTGAGCTGCCGTGTTTGCAAATAAGATACTTCTCCTTCGCAGTGTAAACTCCTTAAGTAGTCGAGGAGCCAGCAGTCACAAGTTGAAAGTAGACGCCGATAGGCACGCTGCGAAGACTAGACGATCGCGAAGCACTTATAGAGCACAGTGCAGAGTCTATGGGAGCCACTCTGGATACGTTCTATTCGATGAAACCGATGCAGATTGCACTGGGTTCCGGAAACTTGGAATCCGTAAAACGAGGCGCGGACTTCGTTGGATCTGGAAAACTCAATATGGACATACGCAGATTGATTTAACCAGATTAGGAGAACTTAACATAGACGCAGCGATCGCCGGCAACGTCTGCATTGTTTCCTAATCGAGCGTAATCCGTCAAAAACCGACTCATAATAAGCCCGAGAAAACTGGGGTAAATGTTTTACAACTTTCACAAGCGTCTGGCAGTCTTCATTGAATTCGAAGAATACGTAGTTACAAGTGCAGGTAACTGAGATTAAAGGACCCATTCGCCTGAGACATCCAGAACCTGCGAAACTCCGCCGCAAGTTCCGCGGCTCCGGTAAAATTTGCATACAGTTCTGTGGATTCAACGCGATCCCCATCAGGTTTCAATGGAGCTTACGCTTTAACAGTAATCTTTGCTTTCACAGCGAAAAAGTACGAAGCTGGATCTTTTGCGTGCTAAAGCTGAACATATGTATACAGCTGAGTAGCAATGGCAAACTGACAGTCGCGATAATTGTTGAGGGGGTTATTTGAAATAAAAGGGTGTAGAATGAGACACACGTAAATAACTACATTTAAGAAAGAAGTGAAGGAGAACAAGCGCACAGTATGAGAGTACGGAAGAACCTGAAAGGCCTGGGCGACAACGCATGTTTTTATACCTGTGTACTCTCAGCTATATGGAAACCCTGCATTTCGAGATGTGGAGGCTTTCCAAGACTCAAGAAATTACTTCTTGCTTCAACAATAATAATGATTATATTTTTCGCATACTTTTACCAAGTTTTGCGTCTGTTCTATTTATTAACCCTTAGCGAACGACGACTTTTTCGGCAGAGTCAGGTAGCAGGACGAGGTGATTTTTGCACATATGTCGAGTGTCCTATATGGTAAAATAAAGTGATCTTACATATAAATTATCTTACAAAAACGTTATATTTCGTTAGTTCATCTATATTCACACTTTTATGAATATAATTTTACACAAATTACGATTTGTAGTTTCGTTCGGTGTGATAGTTTATAAAACATTGACCAAGATGCATTCTTGGTTTATCTGGACATGTGTCATAGAAATACGTCGTCTCGTGTCTTTCCTCTGGTTTGTTTCGACTGGAACAAACTTTGCGATCTTTCTTTGTGCCAGTAACAATTACATGCAGTTTTCCGTTTAGACGAATTTCGTCAGAGTTGGCCATCAGAACTTGAAGATCTATCTCGTGGTTGACGAAAATCTCCTCGCAATTTGTTGATCAAAATTTTGCGAAAGTTCAAATGTGTAACTGGCTGTTCGTCTCTCTGCCTTTTCACATGTTTGCAGAGAATGTACGAATTGATTAAACAAATTTCCAGTCCACGGAAAAAGAATTTGCGCCACCACTTCTCATAAAACGGTACGTTGAATAATGTTAGAGATAATAAAATCTAACATAAACACCGACTGTCGCCTCTCGCTCGCCAT
Source organism: Megalopta genalis (assembly GCF_051020955.1). Lineage (NCBI taxonomy): Eukaryota > Metazoa > Arthropoda > Insecta > Hymenoptera > Halictidae > Megalopta > Megalopta genalis. Next base: position 22,196,136 of record NC_135013.1, on the reverse strand, counting down.
TCGTCCTGCCGCGCGAAACGCCGTGGCGACCGAGAGTCGCCTCTCGTCCGCAAAGGGTTAAATCACGTGTGTTTTCGATTCTACGAATCCACACGGATCATTGTTCAAATGTGGACAAATTAAATCGCGTCGATTCATCGGTACACGAAGTCTAGACCGCTAAATAGAATTTGTTCTGCTGGGATGCAAATCTAACGTAGATCATATTCTGCGCGTTTTCATTCGGCGAAGTTCCCGCTGACTTCCATTGATCCAATCCAGGTGTGGCTCCGACTTCTGCGTATACACGGCGCAGAACAACTTCGAAAGGCCTGATTTAATAAAATTCTACTGTACGCACGCGCTTCAGATTTGCACAGGCATCTCTCCTTTGTTGAGCCGCCACGGGCCGCACAGCTCTTGTTGTAAGTACACGTTCGACGTGCAACCGGCGTTTTATGAAAATAGTTTGCTCCAAGTTTTTCAATAGAATCCGAAAGCACACGCGGTCCCTGTTCCTTGTTTATCGGGCCTCGCAGGTTCTGTTGCGTCCAGAGACAAGGGCCATAAAAAGGTCCCACCATTGGGGAAACCCTCTCAGGCCCCAACAAGGGTCAAGACAGACACCCCCCTCCAAGAGGTGATTCGTGCCTTGACCAATAATAAACAATCTACCTCCATCCACGGGTGCTCTTCCACGACTTTCCAGCGTTGGAAGAGCATTCTTCCACCAGCGCTCGCAGAGGGTACAACACAAAAAATAAAGTTCTCTAAGACTACTAGAGACCCTTCCACGTCATTAATTTGCCGTAGGAAGCGCGAATCGAGCGTACAATAGTTCGGTCGCGCATGTACGTTAGGCGATTAACCGAACGTACGGACAAAACAGGTTCTACATTTTCTTCTCTCGCGTCGCGTCGCGGCGTAAGTTACAAGTAAAGATCTCAACGCAAAGTGATATAATTTCCACGGCGGCGCGTTCGCGAAAGTAGCATTGTGTCGCAGCGGGTCGGCGGACGTCGGCCGACGGGACGAGAGACTCTTTTGTCGCGCGCCAGAGAGGAAGAGAGCGAAATTCAAATTCAATCGTAGAATAAATTCTCCCGCTAAGGAGACCGTCGATGAATGTATATTTTCCAATGGGCGAACAAAAAGTCGTCCCCGCCGACAGAGAAAACACAAACAGCGAATAACGACTCGAGCGACGCAACAAAGCTGAAACACAACGGGGCATCCTTTGTGCCCAGGCAAAAGAAACCGACGAGGAATCTCTTTAAGCGGATCGCATTTTCTGCCTCCACAATGTTTCTTCCGTTCCGCGAATGGAAACAAAGCATCCGACTGGCGAAGTTGATCATCGAAGTTTCCAGCTGCTGGAAATCTGGATTCGTTTATCCCGCGCACTCGTCGCGTTTACGGCGCGGCGACATTTCTTTCTTTTTTTTCAAATTTATGAGATTTCTTCTGCACTCTCAGAAACCGTGCAAAATTTTAGCTCTCCGATTCACACGGTTCGTAAGATATTTATCAAAGTTATGGAGGCTCGAAGAATTGTCAAAATTTCTGTTACTCTTTAAAGCTTTGAGGAGTTCAGCAGCGTTTCAAGCACTGCAATTAACCCCTTAACGTGCACGCTCGAGTTAATTCGAGCGCGCTAAAGTGGCCAAACTGTGCACACTCGAGATAATTCGAGCGGCGTTGTACTTTATGTTGCTATAATTTTTCACACACGAATGCAATCGAGAATTGAAAATAACAATGTGGAAGCAAAAAAAAAACAATCGTTTTATTGATATTTATCATTTACATGGGATTGTATAAGCTATAACGCTTACTTATTCAAGTATAAAATATATCCTTTTTCTACTTATCACTTACGACTCATCTCTTCCTTGTGAGCCGCTTTCCGACAGCGTATTCATATTCAGATTCTGATTCGCTCATTTTTCAATATATATTTTACTAAAATATAATGTAAAATGAAATATAAATAATAATATATATAAATATAATAATAAATATTATAAATACTAGTATTGCTATTATTTATGTTTTAAAAGTATAAATAAATATTTTTACCGATAATAATGTTTATTCTGAAATGGGAATTCGAAGAGAAAGATAAAAAAAGTCGATGTGCGTGTAATATTACAATATTCGACTATTTTCTGCAATGTTATCAAAATCCAAAATTGCAATAAAAATTTTGATTGGTTTTGTATTTTTGTCATTTTCTTGCCAAGACAACGTTCTAATTGTGCTTTTTTACATTAAAAAAAATTGATCTTTTTTGGCCGGCCTTTTTCAAAAAAACTGTGCATTAAGGGGTTAATTTTCGCGGATCTTGGTTTACAGTTTGGGAAATCGTGTAGAATTTTAGCTCCCTAAGCCGCGTGATTAAAAAGATATTTGTCAAAGTTCGTGAATTTGGCAAAGTTTGACGAATTGATAAATCGCTGTTTCTTCTTCGAACATTTGAGGCGATTAGTAGAATCGACCGTGTTTTGCAATTGAATCAAATGGGAGGAAAAACTGCATCAAATACAATATTGGAGCCACCGACTTCAGATTCTAACTGTACGTTCGAAAATGCTTCCGTCATCGTTCGACGCACAGACAAGATCTCTTGTTTAATTACAAAAATTGAACAGTCGTATTCGAACATTTACCATTTCTCTAAAAGCAATATCGTTGCAGGTCGCAAAAGCAATTTCACGCGTTCTAGTCCCCGAGCGACGCAAACATTCTCCGTGAACTGAAAAATGTTTGGGAGAACAGGAGACCAACGCAACAAAAACATTCGCAAACATTTAAACTAATTAGTTTTACCTTCTAAAAAAAAAATTGCCAATAAAAATGGATAATTTTCTTTACAGGACGAAGAAATAGCTTAATTTCTCAAGACGCCTGGCCGATAGAATTCAGAAGAATGCCTAGACTATGCGTTAAATTCCAGGGGATTCGACGTGGAACGGCTCATCAGCGGCAGACCGCCCCCGCCCCCTGTCACGGTCCGTGTCCCGCGTTTTCGGCCCGCGATATTTTGCCCTTTCATTAAGCGCCGAAAGCTGTGTGATTAATGGAGTTCGGTTACCGCGCGGTTTCCATCGCGTCGCCCCGACAGCCACGTCAGTCAGAAGTTTCGTGGAGCGCGATACAAACGCGTGGAAACGGAACGGTTTAGCGGATGAAAAGCCAGCAGAGAGCAGGCGGATAGGGGCGCGGGGAATCGTAGACAGGGCGTCGCATTTTTACGGGGGAAGTTTGTTAGCGCGATATGCTTTCGCATGTGAAAATACGCGCGCGGAAGAAAATCCACTGCGGGAATCCGCGCGCGGGCGTGGCGCCTAGGTGTCAATGGATACGCGAGAGTCTAATGAAGAGGCTGCGAGACAGGTGCGCGCTCCTCGAGCCGTACAAAACGCGTCTTATGAGCGCGTCGACGCGGATTCGAAGGTTCTCGGTGACGCGCGAGACGCGATCCATCCCAGGCTCGCGGGGGTTTTGCAGACATTTTGCGCGGAAAGGACGCAGGAAATGAGGAGTTGTGCACGCGTGCACGCGTATCCGTGGCGCGCAACACTTTTGTGCCTGCCTGCATCGGCAGCTACATGATCCACGTTCAAGCGAACCCTCCGGGACCTTTTCACCGGTGCACACAATGCGATCTCATTTTATTTTACGCTACCCCGTTATCGTCTGCGTTTGCGGAACGCCGCCGGCTCTCCTAAGCAAGAGTGAGTGAGAGAGAGAGAGAGAGAGAGACTGCGTGGAAGGAGGAGAGGCAGAGTATATCGTCCCTTTTTCAACGCATCCTCGTCTTCTCGTAAACCAAAGTCAAGTAGATTTTTCGACGGCATTCTCGCGCACCCGTACGCACGTTGCCGATGCGTTAATTCGACGGGAAACGTTGCCGACCTCGTATATTTGAGCCGTTTATTTTGAGAGTGGCACAAGTCATTTCACCGTAATGAAAAGTGGTGATTTTTTAATGTTTACACGAAATTATTTATACCGAGAAAAATATCGGTATCCTTAAAACGCAAACCCTTAAGTATATCGACTTAAATACAAAGTGACTTATGCCACTTTCATAATAAACGACTCAAATAGTGAATGCCGAAGACTTTCTACTTTCGATAGAAACGTTTGAGTTGTAAATGGAAGTTGTGAAAACATTTCTTTGGGAATAAGAAAATAAACCGGTCGAAGCTCTAAGTGCCGTCTAGTGAACAACGGAAAAAGTAAACGAATACTTAACGAATACATTCGACGAGAATATGACGAGTCCATTGCCTTATTTCCTTCGACGCGCATAGTCGCGTACATGTGCGCGAACGCGCATAATTTGAGCCGTTTATTTTGAAAGTGGCATAAGTCACTTCACCGTAATGAAAAGTGGTGATTTTTTAATGTTTACACGAAATTATTTATACTGAGAAAAATATCGGTATCCTGAGATAACAAATGCAAGTAAATCTTCTCGAAAGTTAGCATCCATATTTTGAAACGTGTTAAAACGCAAACCCATAAATATATCGACTTAAAAACAAAGTGACTTATGCCACTTTCAAAATAAACGGCTCAATTGTTACTACGATTGTCGCTTGCAGTTCATGTAAAACCATCTTCGTTTTGCATAAAAATCTTCAGTAAAACGATTATTAATAGTACCACTAATGTTTCCCGCAATTAATACGAACAACTATCATTCTGCATACTGATTCGTAGCAATTACATTTCTCGAACGTTTCCTAAACGTCTGCAGAAAAGTGACACTTGGTAACACGGTTACACACAATTTTTAATGTACTCAAAAGATCCTCAACCAAATTGCAATTAGTAGTACGACTATCATTTCTTGCAATTGATACATACGACCATTACTTTACATAAAGATCCTCAGACTAGAATTGTCATTCCTCAAACGTTTAGGGAAAGATACATAAACATAGAAAAAAATGACAATTGTTACTGCGATTGTCGCTTGCAATTGATGTAAACCAGGGATGTCAAACTCGCGGCCCGAGATGAACATTTTTGATGTCAAGTATCAGGACGTGAACAATAATTTAACTTTATATATGTTTATTACAATGTACTAGTCAAAATAAAAATATTTGTTTCTATGAACATTGATCTCTTTTTTTTGCGGCCCACCTAAAGTTAAGCATTGATTATTTGGCCCAAGTTAGCATTTGAGTTTGACACCCCTGATGTAATCTTCGTTTTGCATAAAAATCTTCAGTCAAACGATCATTAATAGTACCACTAATGTTTCCCGTAATTAATACGAACAACCATCATTTTGCATACTGATTCGTAGCAATAACATTTCTCGAACGTTTCCTAAGCGTCCGCAGAAAAATGACACTTGATAACACGGTTATTGTTTCTTCATTTCGCGTAATGATCCCCCGGCCCGCTAACATACTCCAACGACTCGAAAGAAGGTCCCTCAAGAAAAATCCGAAAAATTGCCTTATTTTTCGGGGTGTTACACGGCTGGTCCCCCTTAAGTACGGAGGAGCGTGCTCTCGGGTAGACTTAATTATTTATCGGACGGTGCCACGCAAACGAGCCGGGGTTTCGTGTAAATGATTTTCAGTCTGCTAATGAAGAAGGCTGTTGGGTAGTTTTGATAATAACGCCATAGAAGTTCGATGAAATTTTAGTAATTGGTCCGCGTCCGAACATGTTCGTTTCTTCCGGCGAATACGGCAGGAACAGGGAAAATGGAATTTGAATTTGTGCAAATGTCTCATTATGAATAATATTAATTGTATTGTGTTGCGCCAATTATCGAGGCTGCGTGCTTCAACGGCTGGTGATTTTTTCCTGAGTTGTGAATTTACGAACGAATGTGGAAGGAAGATACAGTGATAATTTGAAAACAGGAAAATTATATTCTTTTGCTTGAGTAATGTTGTAGCCGATATGCTTTTACCATAAATACAATATTATGATGTTATCATAAGGTTACATTTGGTACGGATGCACGAGATCTCATTTCATTCCGATCTGGCAATACTTGAACAATTATTTATAATAAATTATTATTATGAATATATTGTAATTAATGATTCGTTCCCTGCTGTGTGCGAAAACAACGTATTTGTCTTGCTAATTTCTCCCACCACGTGTCACTTCGTTCGTTAACGTTAACACGGAACAGATCCTCTCGTTATTGGACTTACGAATATTGTGAAAATTACAAGCTAAGAACTCGATTCGTTTCGCTGATACGAGACCATAATTTTCGAATTCGTACAAAATTGTAAAAGTATGGAAATCCTTCCTTCATAACGTAAAGCAATACAATTCTCGCAATTGCAATGCTATACGAAATACAGCGAATACTCCGTATAAAACATTCATAAATGTCTGCCTGAATATTATACTATGCGTTGCAGTTTCGAATAATGTCGCATCTAAAATTAATTTGATTTTATTTTGCGCAAAATATGAAATTGAAGCCGTCACATATGTGCGACGCTGATTGTGAATATGCTGACACTGGAATTACCAGAGGGGTTAAATTGGCCCATTCCAAATTTCTGGTCGTAAAATTCACGTGCAAACTGCATTTGTGAACATTCGTTAAATATGTACATTCTTTCATATCTGTATTACAACAAAAGACAATCAAAGTTTCGATAAAGGGAGCTCGTAATTTATACAATAAAATCAAATTCGGTCGTTGTGATTATCGGATAACACGTTTTACAAATTTTCGTTTCATTTAGCATGAAATACACGATCCGAAGCGTCTATTGTTGTAAATATTCATACATTTGTTACGGAAGATATTTTCATTAACGAAGATAAATGTACAGTGAAACTGGTTGTGTGTAGTCGAAATATTAAAATATAAACGAAAACTGAGATACCAATTTAGATTCAAGGGAGCATTCAATGATCTCCAAACATTGGAAAACTTAACAACAGCAACATAAATATCCCTTTCAGCTTAGACCAGGGGTGTCAAACTCGCGGCCCGAGATGAACATTTTTGATGTCAAGTATCACGACGTAAACAATAATTTAACTATTTATATTTATATATGTATATTATTATATATATATATATATATATATATATATATATATATATATATTATTTTAGTATATATTATTTTTAGTTATATTTATATGTATATTATATATTTATATATGTTTACTACAATGTATTAGTCAAAATAAAAATATTTGTTTCTATGAACATTGATTCTTTTTTCTTGCGGCCCATCTAAAGTTAAGCATTGTTTATTTGGCCCAATAATTGCGATATATTCAGTCAGGTCTCTCACGCTACCTACCGAAAATCGGCACGAACTTTCCGGACAACCCAATATAAAAGGACTGCACGTTCCAGTGCGAGACACTTCCCAGAGGACTACAGAGGCGTTCATCAGCCTACTAGATGATCAATCAGACAATATCTCCGTGACTTCACATACAGTTACTCATCTTCGCATAAAGTACATTTTGCATCACACATACACGTATATTATACATTTTACATCCGCTAGGTGCTTTTTTAATCACTGTATTATATTTGTATCGTATTATTAGCAAATAAACAATTACAAATTCCAACAATTTTGCAACGAACAACATGACGCATAGTCCATTTTTTACCAGCTAGCACGGGCTAACTATTAGGGTGTCCCATAAGTTCTCTTCGCGCCACGCTATTAACCCGAGAAAGATAACCTACGTCGCAGAGGCGCCTGCACCGTTTTTCATAGAGGTCTAGTGATTTAAGTTTAAAATTACTTAAAATATAAAAAAATATAATATAAATGCATTTTATTTTGACAATAATGCCAAACCTTTAAAATGACTAGATTAACTTAAATAAATATCCATTGTTAGTATAAAATTGACGCCTTAGAAAAGCATGCGCCTCTGAAGCGTATGGTTATCTTTTACGTACGTTGTCATATGGTTATCTTTCTAGGGTTAATAAATCTAACTGGCTGTGTTTATATAAACACGCAGTCTTACCTCTTGGCTGTTTAGGGTATCGGTTTCAGTCATCCCAGAGCTCTTTTAGAGTACGTTTCGTTGGTGACAAAGTTCCTTATAAAATTTGTTCTACGCCGTTCAATATGGATAGCCAAAAGAAGCATTTGCGGCATGTTATGCTTCATTGCTTTAAAAAAAGTGATAGGGCGAAGTAAACCGCAAACGAGATTTGTACCGCTTACGGTGATGGTTCTACGACTATTAGGACAGTCCGCAATTCGTTTGAGAGATTTAGAGCTGGCAATTATGATTTGAAAGATGAAGACCGCAGCGGCCGTCCAACAACGGCGGATGCGGACCTTATCAAAGATATGCTCACTGAAAATCCGCGATATAGTGTGCGCGAGATAGCGGTTGCCACTAACATACCCAGGACAACGGTACATAAGCATTTAATCAAGATGGAATATGTGAATCGATTCGAAGTTCCACACCGTCAAATTTCCATCACGACAACGCAAAACCGCATGTTGCGTTGGTCGTAAGACAAAAATTATTGCAGTTTGATCGAGACGTTCTACCTCATCCTCCGTACTCCCCAGACATTGCCCCATCCGATTATTACTTGTTCTTCTCGTTAAAAAATTCTCTCCGTGAGAAACGGTTTAAATTCGTAAGCGAAATAAAAACGCACCTTCATCGATATTTTGCAAATAAGCCTCAACAATCTTGTAAAGACGGCGTAACGAGGTTTCCTGAGAGATGGAAGAAGGTAATAGAGCAGAACGGTTCATATATAACTCGATAAATCAACTTTAAACAACAAATATCGTGTAATCGTTTCGCATCAGAAAAAAGGAAAGAACTTATGGGACACCCTAATACATCGATTTCGCGGCGTTTTTCCGTTGATCGACGGTGCAGCTAATGAGAGTGGAAAAACGCGATCGTCTTCGGCATCCGACGCGCAAACACCGAGCGGTACGTTCCATTATCGATGCGCCAGAGTGCACGGATAGCGGGCATGTCCGTATAGTCGTCTGAATCGGCGGCGATCGCGGCACCGTCCGCAACGATAATCGAAAGGTTAACGATCGCCGTGGACTGGAGGTATCGCAGAAAACAACGGGTGACGCGTCGTTATTGATTGTTGCGTTCGCTCGAGGCTGTCACCGTGCGAGAGAAAAGAACAGAGAGAACGGAGCGGTGCGTGCGCCAGAACAAGATGGATATAATGCGCGAGAGCGTATGCTGCAGGCTTCGACCCTCGACGTAACAAATTGTTTATTGCCACATGCTCGACTCTCACACCGTACGAAAATGGGGTTGGACGGTGACGGCCTCTCGCAAACACCCAATGCCAATCTTCGTCCTTCCTCCTCGTCGCGAGGCAGAAACGCGCTCGCTCGAACAGAAGAGGGTGGCGTGTGTTGGGGCAGGGGTTCGAGTTGGTAACTGCGGTCCATTACAAAAAGTCGTCGAAAAGGATCCTTGTTTCCTTCTCCCCGTTCTCCCGCCGTCTCTTTTTTTTTTGTTTTATTATAGACGGATCACGCGCGTGAGCCCGACATGCTCGCAATGCGCGCAGCAGCATGCGTGTGTGTCGGTTCGTGTGCAACACGTACACGTACGCGGCCGTTTCTTTTCTTCTTTTGTACGCGCGTACCACCGGGACCGGGGGAGGCTGAGCGCAAAGATCGACCGGACCAAGAATATTCCCGGATATATTCTCCTTGTGCATCCAGATATCCATGTAGGGAGTTTCGAACGAGGGAACGCTATTATGAGCGTACGTAAGCGCGCCGGTATACCGGGATGGTCCGTTTATCACCTGTGCTTGAAACGGCTTCGAGGAGTTCCTGACGGCTAAATTGTCCCGAGATCATTACCCGATTCTACAGGCCGGCTGTGATTAGACCATGAATATTTATGCAGTTCTTGGGCTTTCCGTACAGTTACGGTGCGGGAAAGATTCGAACGGAATTTTATAGACGGAGGCTGACTGCACACTATGACAACCCACGCATAAAAGAAAAGTCGTATACGTATTATTAGTTTTAGAGGTTTACATCCGCTAAAATTGACGCTTTAACCCTTTTAGTGCCATCCGAAAAAGAGGTGCCTATGCGAGAATAACCGGCCGAATTTCACGGTTTTACTAGGGTTCGGGAAAATGCTCGTAAAAACCAAATAAGAAACAATATTTACATGATTCAAAGAGCAGTAAATTAAGGACGAAATAGAGAACAAAACGATGACACTAGATTTTCTATATTCATTGACAATTATATAAATAACAAAGGTGTAAAAGATCATGAAGAAAGTAAAAGTCCAGTTCTCTCTTACAAAACGTATTTGCGCATACAAAAAGTCATCTTTTCATCATAATTTTGTATAGATCATTTATTACAAAGTATATACTTTGCATTTCTGATATATTTTGTAACAAGATAAATAATATTACATAACAAACATAAAAAATAACTCGAAGGTACATGGTAAGCGCCGGACGGATTATCTCTCCCGAAATACGTAATTGTTATAGGTAATATAACATTGCTGAAACAAAATTATGTTGTCATAAATATATTTGTGATATAATTTTGCATAATACTTCGTTATAATAACATAAATATTTATATTTATATTTATACATTGTAAATGTGTAAAATTTTGTTATTATAAAGCGCTGTAAGGCACGGGCCGATATATCGGCTCTGGCACTTCTCGCCAGTGCAGCAAGAGTCGATATATCGGCCTCCGGCACTAAAAGGGTTAATATCGAAGTGTGCAGTTCACAAGTGTAAAATTTAGATTCCGAAAAGACTAAACTCGAGGGCTTCGGTTGTAGAAACATCCGTTTCGCAGTTATTGCGGAGATATTTGCAATATTCGGCCAGAGTGGTGTCGATCTCTCACGAACATGGCGTCACAAGATGGCCGCCGCTAACTGTTTTTCGTAAATATCGAGAGATTCAGAGCTCGAATCGAAAATTCACAACCGAAGTCGTTTCATTAGCAGACTATTTTTAAGGAATTCTGTTCTCACGGATAAGGGAATAGGTAAAACGGAATTATTATTGTTAACAGCATTCGAAGCAACGCACTGGAACGTTCTTGATGAATGAAGTTTCTGGAACGGTGAGATCACAATGGAAACTCGTTGAGGTAATGAGTTTGTATTTCATTATGCAAGACTGAACATGTAAAGTTACATTCTTGCTATCATTTTGTCTTGAACCGGGAGGTATGCTATGTTGTTTAATTAGCGACGCATCCCTCATTTCTGGCTACTTTTCGCATTACTGTAACATGCACGTGAAGTTGCCGAGCAATGTTGCAAAGTTCTCGTGCAGTAGTTTTCATTTACGTTCACGAGAAATTATTAGCATCTCGAGTTTCGCTTCAACTTCGAACTTGATCAATTATTACGTCACTGCAGAATCAAATTAGGCTTTACTTTATTGCGCAAGTAACTACGTTGAACAACATGATTATAATCGGAGGATCGCAGATAGTTTGAGGATCGATTTGAAAAACTGAGTAATGAATGGAGAATTTCTCTTCTGTTTTCGCAATTTTAACGAGCTCGAAGTCATGCGACAGCTTTAAATCTTCTGGTGTTTTTCGTAATTTGTGTTTCAGCCACAAGTTTTCGTTACGCCGACATAAAAGTCCGCTGTTTATTGTTAAATCCTTTGCACTCGGAGAATGTTCTCGGATAATCTATTAGCGAACATGTTTATTTGCAAAGTTGTCGGTATCAAACCTATTATAATTAATAATTATATTATATAATATTATAATTATATGATATATTATATTATATAATATTATAATATTATAATTATATTATATGATATTATAATATTATATAATATTATAATTATATTATATGATATTATAATATTATATAATATTATAATATTATAATTATATTATATATTATATTATATAATTATATATATAGTATTGTAGAGTTAAGCTGTTGGAACCTTTGAAAAGCGGTTTAGTTCATAGCCGCAGTTATTGTATGTGCTCAGAGCTGCATGAAAAATGTAACATTTGATTATTATAACAGCAAAGTGGTTATCACAAATAAAACAGATGTAAGATTTATCCGATTAAAAATAACGTTAAATATACATTCGGATTTTATTATTCTACACCTAACAGAATCAAATCAAATATAAACGATATTACGTTGGCAATGATATCTCTGTTTAAATAGAATTTGATCTTAAAATATGTTGATCAAAGTTATATGAAATAAAAATTGGCATCTCGACATATAATTAGCAACGGTCATGTGTTGTGTCCTCAGAGAGGGGAGACCAATGTGCAATGAGTTAAATATTGAAACAAGACCGCCGATCTGAAAATATTGATAAAAACGTTATTGGGAAAGAGGATCAATTAATCGCAAGATACATCGGTCGGGATTAAATTGGAAACGAACCACCTTGTATGTATACCCGAGGCATTTGAAAGATTTCAATTCCCGTACGGCTCCCGCCGGCAGGAAGACAAAGTATATATATATAATCGTCGGAGATCAGGTATTCAATATCGGGGAGGAATACCGAAATAATCGCGACGCTTCGACACTCCAACTTTAATTCAATCAGTTCCCGGCTGTTTCTATCTCGATTGATCAACATTTGCCCTGCGATAGCTCCACCCTTCGGTTCTACTACCTTCCGAGATCTCGGCAGCTCGTAGACGTCGGAGGTTGGAAATGATTATCATATCGGTTCTGGTTAGTGAAACAATTCTAGGCACCACACGCAAGTTCCTATCCTGATAGATTAGTTTAACATTGGATCGCTTTGGAAATCCAATTTTATAAAGCTCACCGCGTAGAATCGTAATTTGATTCATCTGCTGGAAATCTCACCTTAAGAGCAGAATAAAACGGTGACTTTTGTGTGGTCGACGCTTTAAAGTTTTAAAGGTAATGTTTAAAAAAAACGTAGATGATAATGAGACCGAAAAATAGTTGGATAATGATATATGATGTTTATTACTAAATGAATATTATTATATTATATATATTTATTATATTTATATATATATATTTATATTATATTAATATTATATATATTTATTATAAATGAATATGAATTTTCATTTTTCTATTACATCCTTTATATTGCAGGATCAGAGCTTATATTAATGTAACGTTTAATTAAAGAAAATATAACAGAATTATCACAAAATTTTAACATACAACACTTAAATAAACACGTTGAATACAACACTTAAACATCCGTCGTTGTTTCCCCGTTTTAGCCGTTAATGAATTTCGTCGTATCGCTTTTATCGCTCAATTTCAAATGCTGAACAAAACCATGCACAAACAACGGTCGTTCAGAGCGATCGTTCTCCGGTTGCCCAAAAATCAGTGAAGCATCAATCCTGCCAAGAACCCTCATAGTATTATTTATCAAATTATATGGATGATACCTTTCTTCGATTAAAATCTCTAACAGGCTAAAATGACCAAATACATACTTGGCTACACGAATTGAAGGCAGCTTTCATATTACCTTTGATTTCATAAAACTGTTTCAGTACAAAGAGTACTCCGCTTGTCTGCAATTTGCAGTAAATTCTTCCCAATTTTCCTTCAGATTGTAAACAAAGATGGACAATTTGGGAAGAGGAGATACGATTATTCGAGTCTCGCGACTAATTTTTATAGCCGCCAATTTCCAACAACTATAAAAACGAGCCGCGAGGCTCGCATAATCGTACCTCCTCTTCCCAAATCTTCCATTTTCGTTTGCCAGCTGAAGGAAAATTAATGAAAATTAACTGTACTCAGATATTCAGCGCGAAGACCCGCAGCCTAGCTACTCGAGCATCCGCAGTCAAAGGGCAAATAAGTCCCACCGAAAACTTCTTTAAAGCAACGTTAAAACAAGAAGCGAGAGAGATAGCAGGCCTTATTTTCGGACGAACCGTCGGTGGACATGGTCCACTATCTATATGCAGAATGTATCTGCGTGGAAAGGCACTTTACGCTGGCTCGACAAAAATCCGCTCGATAGCCAGTCGATGCGGGGAGCACAGTTGCGGTGAATTAAGCCGGCTTTCGCTGGAGGGCCCTCGATAAGGAAGTTTGAACAAACGAGCGTGCCTGGGCTACACATTAGAGACGCGGGGTTAGGCATCGTCCTGTTTCGCGGGCCGATCGAAGGAGTCCCATAGAAGACACACACACATACACACACAGCGGGCGCAGAAGGTGAGGGACCAAGGAGGACGCGGTTCACCGGACAGTTGTTATCTTATTACTGATATCGCATCGCCGCCGTTCGCGTTTCGTCCTGGTTTCGTCCCCTGTCCTGAACAAATGTTTGCACCGCGCTGCCGCGGACAGATAGTGGTGCAAACTGGTGGACCGGCCCCGAGGAGCCGAGGCTTCCTGTTTGCCCTCCGAGAACAACGTGCGCCCACACGAGCAAACGCGGACAAACCTGCTCGCGATCGGAGCCCCCTTCCACTCCAGGACAGGGGCCATTTCGGCTGGAACGAGTTAACGTCTTTCGGAAGTTTGCGCGCCCAGTCGTCTCTTCCGAAACGTTTTCCGCGACGCCCACTCCACCAGCGCTCTAATAACGCATTATCTCGCGGAAGCTGCCGTTTGAACGCCGCCGCGGCGGCCTTAACGGGTCGAACACGATGTTTGCACTTCTAATTAGCTGCTACCAACGTTCCGCACCCCGGGAATGGATCGTGCACGGTGCTAGTGGGCGGGCAGTGGGTATTAATGGCCACGGAATTCGGTAGGATGCCGGAGGTTGGATGGTACGTTAGGGTGCTCCGGTTCTTTTCTTTCCGTTCCATTATCTTCGAGGAACGAGATGTTATTATTGCTGCGTAAATGCTGCGCGAACACCTTCGGTACTTACGATTTTAACACTGAACATACTCGAAATACTTTATTTACTGGAATACCGATTGGCTCTTCAATGACTGAACTGTGCAGAAGAGAAGCTCGATCATTTTCATTTGAATCATGATTTTATAAGAATCTGTTACATTATATTAATCCAAATAATTCGATGGATTATGGATCAGATTTATTGTACTTTTTGGATGATTTCGTAAAGAACTAGTGGAAAACTGCCGGTAGATAAGGTATTGAAAGTCAGTTGCTATATAATATGTGATGGAAAGACTGTGTTTGTTTGGACATTTAATACTAAATTAATTTACTCGAAACACTTTATTTACTGGAAGACCGATTGGCCCTTCAATGACTGAACTGTGCAGAAGAGAAGCTCGATAATTTTCATTTAAATCATAATTTCATAAGAACCTGATACATTATATTGATCCAAATAATTCGATGGATTATAGATTAGATTTATTGTACTTTTTGGATGATTTCGTAAAGAACTATTGGCAAACTGCCGGTGGATAAAGTATTGAAAGTCAGTTGCTATATAATGTGTGATGGAAAGGCTGTGTTTGTTTGGACATTTCATCATTATTATTATCATTATTATTAATTTAATCATTTTCTGCGTAACAGTCTTTATAATTTTAGCTACTTATTATTAAGATACATTTAAAGTATATAGTATAATAAGTATATTAGTAATAAGTATTTTATAATAAGTATTTTAGTATTATTTTATTAAGTATTTAGTATATTTTATTACAATAAGTATTTTAGTAATTTAAAAAAGTATCTTATTGCTGGATTGTACCGCAGTATACTTACTTTTTACTTAATGTTTACTTACTTATACTTACTTTTAGTAACATCTTATACAATTTAACATTTTGTAACATTCTGTCAACATCAATGAAAAAGTACATCGTTATTTTTACATTCTTTCAATCTGTTCAGTGCTTTTTTCACCTAGTCATCCGCTTCATGAATCCATGAAATCTGCAGTTTAATCATGACACAACATTTTCAGCTGTTGACTTTCTGATTATGTATCAGGCAATTTCATAAACTCTACTTCACCCTACTTTTACAATGTAATATGTATATACGTTTTAAAAAAAATAAAATTCGTATTCTAGAAGTATTTCATCATCTAACAAGATTACTCACAGCAGTTTCCATTGAACAGAAAGTAAAAGCAAACGATGTTGTACTTATAAACAGTGACCCCCTTTGAGATAAACGCAGGAATGTATAAATCAGCTACGATGTTCAGCGTAAAGAATGTCGGTCAGACGAAAATGACAAATGGATTTAGCGAGAGCGAAAGCTGGAATGCGCGCGAATTATGCGTGAAGTAATTTTACTTCGGTGAACGCATAGCTGTGCAGCTCTATTCCGAGTAAAATAATATTTCAAACAGCGAATATCCCGTTTTATTTTGAATCTGCAGTAATCTGGGCCGGAATATTGTTTAAACGTAGTATTTATAACATTGAAAAGTATTTACCTTTCATCGAAGTTTATTTTAATAACTACAAAGAGTATGCAATTCTTTGTTATAATCGATTCTAATGTAATAACATATTTAACAACATACATATTCACTCTCGTAGTAAAATATTGGCAATAAACAAATAATTGCGCAGAGTTTGTAAATTAAAGCTTCACTTATTATTGCTCTTCGCTTTGAATCGACAAATTGTGATTTATTTTTAATTTCATATTTAAGAATTATATATTTTATAATGCAAAAATTGTACAACGTCCAGAAACAAAAAGGGAATGAATTTACATTTTTGAATTATTAAAATTACTCCGACCTCTGACCGTTCCTGTACTAGTCTCAGATAATAGGAGAGAATCAGTACATTTGGAGCAGCGCCAAGGTTGGATTCAATCTACAATTCGTAGTCAATTAGCACCACTAATAACACCGTAAATATTTCTTCTTTTTAATAGCTTTTCTTCGCATCTACTACGAGGTGATTAGCGATGTCGCCAGTTTTTAAATCTATTTTCTGGTCATTTCTGAATTGAGATTATCGTGCTCCTATATCTTGTAATAGAGAGATTAGTACTCTTATCAATACTGTCCTCACATTTGTTTCTTTGGCGTAAAAATCTGTAATAAAAAATAAATATATATTGTAATAAATAATATAATATAATATAATAATTATATATTATAATATTATTATAATATATATTATATATTATAATATATAAAAAAATATTATAATATTATATATTATAATTATATAATATAATATAATAAATAATAATTTAAAAAATAAATATATATAAATAAATATTTTATGTAATAAAACAGTAAATTGTTTTTTATTAAATATTGCTCAGTTATCTCAGAGTCACGGCGTCATAGCGTTTCTAAGCATAATTTGCAACCAATCAGCAGATACTATTTATAACGCTGCAAGTACTTCAGAGGATGGCGATTTTCCACATTCACAGATCCAAATTAAGACGCCCTGGCTGATCCCACACACGTTCCCCCGAGTTCTATCTCCGCAATGCGGAGGATCGGCGATCTTAGCCCAGTTTACGAGCAGTCGAAGAAGCACCTGTTCGCCGAAGTATCAGCAGTTGTCCAAGTCAGTCTCAGGTCTTGATCGGCGACTTAGCGTCTCGGCATCTTTCCAAATAATTTCGAGTGCGCTGTCCGTCGAGCTGGTCAACTCTGTCCGCTATTTCGAGTCCCGATGACCGGCATACTCGGCCAGGAAAAGCGATTCGCTTTTCGTTGACCGATCAAGACCTGGTTACATAAAGATGGTATCCTCGTGAGAAGCGTCGCCGCAGTGGTTGCCGCCCGAAAAGTTGATCACGAAACGTAACTTCATGCGATTTTTATAAAAATCGGCACTCTCATCTTTCCGAGGTTGCGAAAATGAAAATAATTCACAGTGGAGAATCAGAACGCGACTGGCATATTTAAACATTCTTTTTAATTTATTTTTTGAGGTAGAAACTAATTATCTAATTAATTTACATACTATAAGTCATGAGTCTTGCTAGAGCAAATCTTTCAAGGACTATCGCAACTTTTTTCTATCATTATATTATTATTATAATATTATTATTATTAATATTATATATATATATATATATATATATATATATATATATATTATTATATCAACATATATATATTTATATATTATTATATCATTATATATTATATTTATATATTATTATTAACATATTATATATATATATTGTTATATTATTATTACGATTATAATATAATGACAACGATTTAGAATGTATTAAAAAGGGAAGCAGAAGCCATAGTTCAGAACTACATATCTTGCATCGCTTATGTGCAACGTTCGTTTTTGTTACCTATTTTTTCATGTCAAACTATTTTGCAAATGGTTTCTTTAACCCTTCCACGGTGTTTTTTTATGGAATGAGTATACAAAAAGTTTTTTAGATTGCAATTGATGGTAATGATAAAAAAATTAAAACATGTTTTTTCAACTTTTTTATCTGAGCCCATAACGAAAATTTGAATAATGCATTTTGTAGATCTCGGTAATTTATATGTATGCTAAAAATTTCATCGAAAAATCGCAGTTTCTCACGAATTTCGAACAAAAACATGTGATTTTTACATCTTTCAGTGATTGTAGCTTGATTATGCGGCGACCGATTTCGTTGAAATTTTTAGCACGCATATAAGTTGCGGAGATCTACAAAATGCATTATTCAAATTTTCGTTATGGGCTCACATATGAAAGTTGAAAAAACATCATTTTTTAATTTTTTTATTATCGTTATCAATTGCAATCTAAAAAGCTTTTTGTATACTCATTTCATAGAAAACTGGTCAGTCTAACATCTCAAAACTATTCAAGTCGTTCGAATCAATTTTAAAAAAGTTATTCCGATTGAAAAGGCGTTAACATACTTTCCGAGGCGATTGCGTATTTACTGAACCATGCAAATAAATTTTTACTTTCTTCTGTACTTTCATATTAATTATTACATCGTTTCGCACAACAAGCTGAGAAACACCGTATTGTAGTGCAGTTGCCAATAATATTACCGCGATGTTACCATATTTAAGGTAGCATTAAGCACGCGTCAAGTTTGACGACCTGTATCGCAATAACCAATAACATACAACACTTAAACAAACACATTGAATACAACACTTAAACTTCCATCGTTGTTTCTCCGTTTTAGCCGTTAATGAATTTCGTCGTATCGCTTTCATCGCTCAATTTCAAATGCTGAACGAAACCGTGCACAAACAACGGTCGTTCAGAGCGATCGTTCCTCGCTTGCCCAAAAATCAGTGAAGCATCAATAGTATTATTTATCAAAAATTATGGATGATACCTTTCTTCGATCAAAATCTTTAATAGGCTAAAATGACCAAATACATACTTGGCTATCAGACAAAAGTAATCATGAAAGCGCTGCACGAATTGAAGGCAGCTTTCATATTACCTTTGTTAGCATTAAGCACGCGGATTCGTCAAGTTTGACGACCAGTATCACAATAACCAGGCGAGGTATTATCAAATTTCAAACAGCCTTTGCCTTCCGCTGCGCTACGAATATACCTCGAGAATTACATTTCGGCGAAAATTTTCGGAAAACGTACCGCTTCACGGCGCAGCTCCGCGAATCAATGTTCGGCGCGCGTAGTCTCGGCAAAACTTCGGCGAGAAGTTCGCTCTCTCTAGACGGTGTCACGTTAAATTTCCCTGCCGGTCGGACGTACGCGCCCTATCTTTCACGCCTGATATACTTGCTAAAGGGCGATGCGTCGTTTGTCTCGGGGCGGGAAATATGCTCCGGCGGGCGATAGTTCGCGGGCCGGCTCTCGGGCTCGTCGAAATGCCAGGCCGCGGCCGCGGAGAGTGCATTATATTTATCGGGACTAATACTGTTTCCGTGCCATAAACCACCGGCAGATAAAAAGCGCACGCGACTCTCTGTTTTCCGTTAAGTGCGAACTACCCACGCGTTATCGCGCGGGGCAAACGCGAGCGAGCAACGCGGCTCGCTGCTGGCACGATGCGTCCACGATGTCGGGCCGGGTCGGGCCGCCGCACACCGGTTGTGTACGCGCGTGCATTAACCCATTACGACAGCGTTCGTTTGCCAACTACCGATCGGCGCGCGCGTTACGTTACAACCAGGAAACGTTTAACCGGACCACCCCGGGATTGTTTGAAACATTTATCCGCTGAAAAAATACGGGCGCCGGGCTCGCGCGGAGTTGCATTTCAAGTCCGTCGTCGGCTGGTTTTGGTTCATTAAATTGACCCCTTTGTGCCCGGGCCACTTCGATTCGCCATTCACACGAAAATTATACCGTCGCTCGCGTATCGGGTGATTTTCTCTTTTAAATCTCGTTAAATCCTCCCCTGTTGGTATCTTGCAGTCTCTTGAGACTCGAACTAAAATTTTCTGTATACTTATTTTCACGAGTTAACACTTCCACGACCGCGCTAGAAACCTAAAAAGTGTTCATAAAATTAAAATATTTCACTCGATTAGACAAAAATTACGAAGCACACTTCTTCAGCATTCGTGCCTCTTGCAGATCTTAATCGAATGAAGCAATCATTTTTAATTTTTCATTGATCATCCATTCGGTCAACGATCGACTGAATTTAAAGGGGGAGATCTCCTTATTCGGTTGGCTAAGTGTTAAGTTGAAAGACTATGAATACTAAAAGACTACAAATATGAAGCTTTTTTGTGTTTTTATAATGTTTCTATTTTATAGTCTTAACTCGTACGCTACCGAAGTACATTTGTATCATATTATTGAACACTTGAACATTTTAATTTCGGATGGTAATCAAATTTATGCACATTTGTGTAATATATATTGGTTGAAACATGTTGCTGATGAACGCCGCGGCAGCCGCGTTGTTGAATTTCACGGCGGAATTCCGAGTCCAATTCATTAAAACGAAAAATATTGGCTTGCTATAAAGAAGAAAAAAAATCGGAATGGAATTTGTACAGCAATTAATTCAAATTTCCAACAGCATGAGTCGTGCATTGACAATAATTGGCCACATGTCGGAATGAATCATTGATTGAATTGTACGATACGGTAACAACATTTCATTCCCTTGCTGCAACTTGCAAATAAAGCTTTTTGATATAGTACGTTTGTATGCGTCTCTTTTATTTCTTCTATCTGTTGAATGCACTCGCACTGTTGCACGCAATTCCCCAATAATAAATCCGACAAAAGATCGTATCGTAAATAAAGCTTCCAATTATTTATTTGAAATTGCAACATGTGTAGGGTACTGTTCAGGTAAAACGTAGCAGAAGTGAAATAATGATTCCCTAATCCTTTAGTACAGTTTCACGAGCAGTCGAATTGAATTTCTGTTATTCCTATTGTTTATGCGATCTTGTAAAGAACAGTGGAACAAATTACCATATATACTTTTATCCCAATGCAAAAGATACAACACAATCGAATATTCCCCCCTTGTATTTATGCCAAGTGTTCTTACTTCACAGATTACAATTACATGTTTAAGTAGCACAATATCTCATAATCATTGACTCATTTACAAAAGTAAAGTTGGACACGTTGCTGTGGAATAATCAAGATAATTTCTACGAGATTTCTAGGCAGACTACAACTTCCTCGACGGGAGTAATAAATAAAGCTTCCAATTATTTATTTGAAATTGCAACATGTGTAGGGTACTGTTCAGGTAAAACGTAGCAGAAGTGCAATAATGATTCCCTACTAATCCTTTAGTACAGTTTCACGAGCAGTCGAATTGAATTTCTGTTATTCCTATTGTTTATGCGATCTTGTAAAGAACAGTGGAACAAATTACCACATATACTTTTATCTCAATGCAAAAGATACAACACAATCGAATATTTCTCCCTTGTATTTATGCCAAGTGTTCTTATCTCACAGATTACAATTACATGTTTAATAATATCATTATTAATAATATAATAATTAATATATTATATATATTATATATATAATATATTATTAATAATATCATCACATTACATAATATCTCATAATCATTGGCTCATTTAAAAAAGTAAAGTTGCACACGTTGCTGTGGAATAATCAAAGAGCCAATGATTATGAGATATTATGTAATGTGATGATACTATTAATAACATATTATATATATAATATATTAATAATTATATTATTAATAATGATCACATTACATAACATCTCATAATCATCGGCTCATTTACGAAAGTAAAGTTGGACACGTTTGCTGCGGAATAATCAAAATAATATCTACGAGATTTCTAGGCGGACTACAACTTCCTCGACGGGAGTAATAGCTCGCTTTATCTCGCTGCTTTCGTAATTAATAAACGACTGTACACTTAAACGAAAAGGAAAAAACATTGTTAAATATATAGTCTGGACCAGGGAATTTATCGCGGCCGTGACGTTCTAATTATTTTAAGGAGCCCGCGTCTCGCGGCAGACACTTTATTATATCGCCATGAAACAGCGTATTTTCGCGTGTACGCGAGGAAGAAACAAAGAAGCCTGGCATATTAATGGTGGCGACGATTAACGCAAGAATTACTCGAGGGTAATAACAACGGGTCGCGATCCCCGCGGCCGATACAGCCTCGTTTATCGCAGAAATCCCTATAAAAATGTTTACGGTGAAAGGAGGGGGGAGGGGGGCAAACGACGAAGAAAGAAAGAAAAAGAGAGAGAGAAAGAGAGAGAAAGTCGAGTCTCCGGGCGGTTGAA
This sequence comes from Megalopta genalis, assembly GCF_051020955.1. Taxonomy (NCBI): domain Eukaryota; kingdom Metazoa; phylum Arthropoda; class Insecta; order Hymenoptera; family Halictidae; genus Megalopta; species Megalopta genalis. The sequence goes on along the minus strand of NC_135013.1, from coordinate 22,173,514 downwards.
ATCGACGTGTTAATCGCACGCGATGCTGACAGTACCGTGCAGAAAATGCGAGCGTAATCTCACGCGCGTGATCACTCGGCGAACAGGCCGATTATTCATTATGGTTGCCCGGCCCGTTTCAATGTGACGATGTCGTGCACGCAATTACTTCGCCTCTGCTCGCCCGTTCTACACTCGATAAATATTTCGTCCCGGCGAAATTAAGATTTTCGGCGCGTCCTGCGCCCCAGCCCCGTTGTATGCCGTCAGACGCTGGCGTATTTATGCGAAAACGGTCGGCAAAATTATTTCTTCGGCACGACGAATATGCGATTTATAGATGGCTGAAAGAATCGAGCAAATCGTTATCTTCTATCGGAGCCTGGACGCTTTGATCGGTCATTATTCAGGCAAACTTAATAAACAGTACTGCAAAGAGGATACGTGAAATAAGAAAAAGACCAAAATATATATTCATGATTGGACTGCGATTCTTTATGTAAACACTTTTAAACATTGATTACACGAGCTAAGAATATAGTGGAACGATGCGTCTTTTATTTCATTTATTTTGACGAATTTTAATTGAAATTCTTTTCGACGTGTTCATCGTTTTGTATTCAGCTTACTCTTCTTCCTTTTCTTTCGTACTTCCTTTAACGTCGAATCGACGCATAGTCAAGCTACAGCCACTGAAAGATGTAAAAAATTACCTGTTTTTTGTTGAAATTCGTGAAAAACTGCGAGATTTTCGCGATCTTTAATTACTTACAACTCGTATAAAACTCAATCGATTTCGATGAAATTTTCAGCTTGCATATAAGTTACCGAGATAGAGAAAGTTGAAAAAACATCATTTTTTTATTTCTTTTATCATGCCAACAAATCTTTTTCTGTTCTAATTATCGTGTGTATTTCGTTGATTGGAATTCTGTATTACGTTGTGTATTTTTGTTGTATTCCAGATTTTCTTCCATCCTTCTTTTATGTTTATTTCTGCATGGTGAACAAGGTCTTTGTATGGGATTGGGATTATAATACGGTTGATGTTATGAATGTGTGTGTGTGTGTGTTGCTTCTTTTGCTGCGATATCTGCGTTTTCATTGCCTATTATCCTCTTTTGTGAAAACATCCAGATTAATTCACTCACTTTTTCTATAAATACACAAACTCCGCAATTTATACAGCATTGGATGTTCAAGCATCATTTCAGTGGCACAAGTAGGTACTAAACTTTCTATTCCTCAACAAGATGATTTATGCTGCTGCTTTAAGGAACTTGCAGCACTATTTGAAACTTTCTAATTTCCTCAAATGAATTTCCTAAACGAATTTAAACCCCTATATCAGAATTTGGCATTATTTGAATTGTGTAATAAATAATTATTCGAATGAATTCCTTTTAGTCAATTATTTTATTGGAATAATTATTCACGGTTCGTAACAAATTATTCTATGCATTTATCCGAATAATTCTTCATTTTTTATTCGAACAAATTATTCGAACCGGGATTGTAACATTATTCCAATAATATGAATCCTGGAATGTACGATGATTGCTTGGTTAAGATTTCTGAGTTACGCATCGATGATCACTCTAAACCAAAAAACTAGATCTCAGTTATCAAAAGTAACAAGCTTTTCGACGCAGCAGGTGAAAAAGAAATTAACATGGAAGAAATTAATTAATAAACTACGGAAAAACACTACATTCTATGATTTTTATTCAAAGCAATTATTTTCCGAATTAATACCCGTACGAATAAATTCTTAATCCAATATCAAACAACTTTTTTTCGTGATAAATTTTTATTCAAACAAAATTGTATTCCTTAATCCTTATTTGTTATCCGGCATAAAATTGTTGCATCAATGGACGTTGGTGTTTCGGATCGAGATTTCGAGACTGAGTAATAACGAGAGACGCGTTAGGAGCACTTGTTAGAAGAATTCTGCTTGAACGAGATTCTAATTTGAAATCCCTTGAAAATATTCTCGACGGAAATACTCATCCGTGCATCGCAGCAAATTGCGCGCGACGGCCGCGTCTTCGAGATGACCCGGGCGTCATCGTTCGTTACTTCGGACGACCTTATAATTGCTCCGACACGAGCAACGCTGTCCTTTCCCTGGAAGCGCACCGCTAATAAAAGAAGCAATTCTTCTCTCGTAAGAGGACTATCCAATTACAACTGCCCCTCTCTAGTTCTATAGGATTCCGGATTCCTTGGGACGCGCAGTTTAATCTATAAGCGGCATAAACATCTCAGTTTAATCTGCAAGTTCCTCCGCTCCGGCTCCGGATTTCAAATGTATGAGATTTCTCAGTTTCATTTATAAATTGTATACACGGCCTGATTTAATCTATATTCAGCCGTGAATCCTGCTTTTCCGGGGCTCCGCGACGACGCCGCTCCGGGGTCCCGCGGTTTAATTTATAAATGATATAAGTATTTCCGTGTAATATCCGCCGGTTCCTTCGCTTTAAGAAAAATTTCGCTCCCGTACGTTCTTTAGAAATGGCTGCGCGGAAGATTCCTGCGATAGAACTTCGTCCAATTTTGATTTATACTTTAAACCCACATGTTCCGTCGTATTTGTAAGTCCAACGTACAGAGAAGAGTATTTTTACAATATAAGTTGAAACATTTTATGCTATATGCTATCTAGAAACAGAAAATATATAGATATATCATAGAATATTTTCCTGTTTCTATTTGTGGACGATGGTTCTGAAAGTTTCTTTAACACGAATATTTCAAATAATATAAATATTTGAAATTCGGGAGAATCATGCATATCTTGGAAAAACAGTCTTCTCAAAATATTAGGTCTACCGGAAAGTCCTGTCCGTTTTTTAATTGAAATATAACACAATTTTCATATTGTAGTATATTATAGAATTATAATATATTATAGTATATATAGTATAAAGATTACATATATATATATATACTATGTATACTATATATATACTATGTATCTTATATATATACTATATATACGCTGGCAAGAAGTCATAAGTAACGATAGAAAGTATATTCTACAATATACTATAATTATATATATAATAATTATTAATAATTATTATTATAGTAATTATTAATAATAATAATAATAATAATAATTATATATATACTATAATTATAGTATATTGTAGAATATACTTTCCATCGTTACTTATGACTTCTTGCCAGCGTGATGGCAATTTGTAAATGCCATTTTTCAAAAATGATTTATTTTTAGAGGCGAAGAACTCAACTAGTGCGTGCTTGACATCAGCTTCAGTTTTGAATTTTTTTTCCTGTAAAAAGTTTTGCAAACAGAGAAACAAGTGATAATCGGAGGGTGCTAGGTCTGGGGAGTATGGTGGATGCGATAGAATTTCCCAGCCTATCTCTGCGATTTTCTGACGAGTCGCCAAAGCAGCATGTGGTCTGGCATTATCATCGGTAGCCATGTTTTCACGATCGCGTCTCGCTTAATAATGACATGAGACATCTTTGTTTCGGTTTATTTAGGAGAGTACATGTGTGTAAATGCAATGATAAAGAGAGATAGTCATATGTGCCTCAAATCAACATGTCCATATGAATTGAAACTTGAAGTGACACTATCGGACGGAACTTTCAGATAGACCTAATAATTGAATATTAAATTGCAACAATAAGATATCCGTTTTCTGTGAGTAATTTTGCGTAAACGTAATATTTCTCTCAATAAAGATTGCTAATCGAAACAACTGCTATTGCAAATCGCCTAAATGAACAAGAATATTTCAATTCTAAAGCATAATTTTGAATGCAGCACATTCGTAACAATAGTTCGCAAGACCTACGAATAAACTTGTTCGGGAAACAACACGGTTGAAAATGAAATCTATAAAAGAATTTGATGCAAACAGCACATTTTCGTTCCAGCAAACTGTTCGTCTTAACGAGATAATTTCGCAACAAACGTTTCCCGCGGCGTATAATACTCATTGTTGAATGTGCGAAGTCGAGCCGAGTCAAACTGGCGAACACCGTATTCCCGTTGAACGTCGGCCGCTGTTCAGGCCGTTTCCCGCGGAAATAACGCAGAAATTTCAGAACGATCCGTGTTTGTAGTTTTTCCGCGAGCCGGTCTAACTCTTAAATAATTGCGCTTTTAATTAGCTAACGTCGAAAACGCGCTGCTAATTTTCATTTAATTTCTAGATTATAACCGGCGCGCAGACCGGCAGCTCCATTTGACACCGTGCAATAGCTGCGCGCTCGCGCTCGCGCGCTGGGGAATTTATTATCACGAACGCGCGTAATTGAACGTTCGCGAATATTTCACGAGATATGCGAGCGATTTTCCCCGAATCCTTAATGAAAGCTTATTAACTATTATCGCGACCATAAATCCAGGCTCTCGGTTCCTCGAACATTGAGTCATGGGGGGAGCCGGGTGTCTTGCTACGCACACGGAGCTCGCAAAAAACCTCGTATCTGTTTGCAAACTTCCTCCCCGATTATCATTCTACCGGGAAATACCGTCTCGAGTCCATCGTCTCAGACATGAATCACGAATCCGAGAGAATAAATGAACGCGGTGCGGATTAATGCGCCAATTAAATGCCGGATCACCAATGAAATCTCGTTTCCATTAATTATCCTTAACTCGACGAAAATTTTTCATTGTTTCGCGACTTCTTTATCGCTGAACGAAACTCCGTGCCGTTCCATATAGTTCGAACATTACGTTCGATCGATGCAGACGAATTATGCAGATTTTAGAGGCAATTGATATTCCGAAGCGAAGTACGCCTATAAAAATTACAATTGATTTTTCACGATCGTCATAGAATTTAAAAGACGATCGTCTGTGAAATTGACTTTATCTAAATTGTAATATTTCAATTGTTTTCTATCGAAATATTAGACCGCGTATTTTTATCGATAATAAAAATCTAGTTCAATTCGAACAATGAGATATTGACAGAAATTGATTTCCATCCTCAATGATTTCAATTATTTGGAAATCCTTTAACCATGTTTTGATGTTTCCACTGCTGTTTGTTATACCTACACACTCTTTCTTACATAAATATATAAATTAAATATATATAATAATTATATTATTATATATAATTATTATATATAATATATATTATAATTATATAATATTAATATATATATATATATATATATATATATATATAGTACTAATATAGTAGTAGTATATACCGGTAGTATATATCTAATAGTAGTAATAATATATATAGTATATAATATAAATTATATATAATAATAATAATAATAATATATAATTAAATCACAATTTATGTCATAATTTTAAATAAATACATCAATGTAGATATTACTGCAACATAAATTCGAAATGCTGTTTCATACGTATAATCAGACATCAAAATCTTTGACGCACCACTTGCAGCTAATCTTACATTAATCGCCCATGCAACTATGCTTTTTATTCCCTTTGCGCGTAATGGGCTCACGGCGTTAAATAAATAAATAATAGTGGAAGGGCGGCGCAGCAACCAGTAGCACATCGCATTGACGGGAAATTTTGTCGGCCGAATCTCGTTAATTCGCGAATGTACAAAGTGAATACCGAATCGTTCTCGTGTACACGGATTCCTATACTACTTGTGAGTCCATCCTTCCGCACATTACGATACACCGATGGAAATACAGTTGCGAGGGTGGTGCAGATAGAAAAACAAAGAGAGCAAGAGAGAGAGAGAGAGAATAGGCGGCAGAGGGAGAGAGAGAGTGATAGTGGTAGCGAGCGGGTGGGAGCAGAGTTGTTCCGAAAATACGCAGTTCGAGAATGCATCAAAGGTACGGCCGGACGTGCATATTCACTCGCCTACGTTAATTTGATTGTTCTGTTTATTTCTCGTAAATGAAATTAAAATAGCTCGACTCCTCCAACTGGGCGGTTTCGGTGATGTTGGAATGGAGGAACGGCGCGACAACGAGAACATAGTGAAAAAGAGAGAGTGAGGGGAAGTGAGAAGGAGTGAGTGAGAGAGAGAGAGAGAGAGAGAGAGAAAGAGAGAGAGAGAGAAAGGAAGGAAGAGAGAGAAAGAGAGAGAGAGCAAGAGAGAGAGAAAGAGAGAGAGAGAGGAAGAAAGAGAGAGAAAGAGAGAGAGGGGACTAGCAAGGGAGACCGAGAGAGAGTTGAACGCGGAGGCGGTGGGAAGCTTATTGCGACTCCACCTTTTTAATTAAAGTTTGAAACTGAACTAGTGTATGCAAGAGGGTTCCCGTGGTCCCGAGCGAAGAGGAGAGCGCGCGGCACATAAAATAGTCAAGTGTTGCTTTCTTCTTCTCGGGGCACTGTCACCCGGACTTGTTTGACATTCTTGCCATTATAAAATGAACGTCGCAGCGGCGGCCACGGTCTCCTTTTATTTCGAATAGAAATAACGGAAGTTTAATCATTTCATAACACGTCGACGGACCGCGCTGACTCGGATTGATGCCGCGGCAGTGGTCGGTTATTATCCATTTCTCGTTTGACGGAGAAAATCGGTTTCTCAGTGCTTTAATCGCTAATTGTCGGTGGTTATCAAAGTCTCTGTTAATTGAATTTATGCAGGTACGAGGATCTTGCGAGACTTCGGACTCGTTATTATAAATGAAAGTTTAATGGAATCAAGGGAATTCCCGGGGCAAGAGGTGGCCATTGAAATGACGGAAACTTGGGGGCGCTTCTTTCCGCGAATTTATTATAATCCTTCATTGTATGTTGTACCGCAACCGTTGGCAATTAGGGGAAATTCACTTCTTTAAAATAAAGCGGAGTAAATATTCTCTTTGAACGGAACAAATCTTGTTCGAATTATCTTTGCTACAGCTATTTTTCAAATATAGATCAAAGAGGGCAACCCTCGCCGCGCAATTACGGAGCTAATTAAATTGAGAGATTCTCTGGGGGGGGGGAGGGGATCCTGACGCGGAAAATAAAGAAAATGGAAAATCGTGATACGTAATGCTGATATAGCCCGGACGATTGTAGAAAGTAGAATGAACTGCGGCTGCCTTTTTTAAATGAAGACAGAGGCAGGAAGAGGCACAGAATATTTTGCTCGGTGCGTCTAGTTTTTACGGTAGACGTTCATGCATCCGCGTCATGAATATTTTTAACATTTAAACCGAATTCCGCGAGGACCGTTCACGTTTAATTAAAAATCATTGTAGAATTATTTCGTGCGTTTGATAGGTGAAAAATGGAATTTTAACCGACACTTGAAATCAAATCGTTAGATTAAATACGAGAAATTACGAAATATGAATTTCTGTAATAGTAAATTTCTCTAATATGGTTTTATAAATTATTGAGATAAGACTGGAAAGCAAGAGAGCATGAAAAGTATAATTTTGTTCAAGTTAGATGTCTATATTTTTTACTTTCAAATCATATAAAGATTGAGCCTAAGACTATCGAAATACTATCTAGATGGTAAAAGTATGATATTTATGATTTCTAACAAAAGATTGATAAATAAAAATGTTTATTGCTTGTAACACTTTACCTCGCATCGTGTAGCAATTAACCTCTGATGCGTGGCTAACAGTTCCACCGTTTCCATTTACATCAAATTTCAGGTGCTGTATTATAAATACACGATCAAATTAGCTAAATTAAATCAAAAGCTAATTACATGGCAAAAATGTTACAATTTCAGATTGTCAGCCCCCCGATCTCCCCTATAAATTACGAAGCGATTCCGATAACCGAAAAACAGACGGGGGAAAATGTTAATTGGTTCGGAAAACCGCAATCTAGCAATTATGTATCCTGTCCCGTTCCTTGTACATACAGATTGCTAAGCACATTTCGATTTCACACACACACACACACACACACACGGCGCCCGTAATAATGCAATTCCTCTATCACATTTCACAGCGAACACGACCATCTCGGCAACCTAATACAACACGTATCGCCAGCATTCCGGACGTATCCGTTAGTTATGAAACGATTTCGTTCCTTAACGATCGTCGATCGATCAATGAAAATTACCGGATAAATTAACGGTCTTCGTTTCGCCATTGCGACGGCGATTACTCAACGCGTATGGATGAATAAATGCAATTCGCGCAAGTGTCCCGTATCTAATTCACCTTCATAAGCTTTATAGCGGCATTGTATCGTACTCAGGGACCACCATTAATTTCGCTAATGGTTAATCAATAAACAAGCAAGTTGCGAGTACTATTCAACTCTCTCTCCTTCCCTCCCTCCCTCTTTCTCTCACTCTCTCTCTCTCTCTCTCTCTCTCTCTCTGTCTCTCTCTGTCTCTCTCTCTCTCTCTCTCTCTCTCTCTCTTCCTCTCCCATTCTATCTTTCTCCCGTCCCTAGCCGTGTTTGTGCGGTTCAGGGCTGATCCACGAGAGAGGCGCAAGAAACCGAACAATAAAGCTGTTGTGCGCTCGTGGGGTGGCTGGGACGCAAGAAGATGGGCACCTGTTCGGCCTACTGTTACGCACACAGCCCACCTCAATAACAGGAAAGCTAGACGAGACTGGCCAAAGAAAAAAATCGAGGATGGGAAGACGAGGGAACAAAAACGGGAAGAGAAATTATCACGGAACAACCTCTATTTGTTATCTGTCTGGAGCGATACAATGGCTTGTACAGCTGTTCATCGATTTATATACTGCTCAGGGTTATGATGGGTATTTCATTAAAGCGAACAAATCGAGAAACATATGACACTTCGGATAATTAATAAAACAGTTGCTTGGTTGAACCGCGAGATTAAATTCTTGTATTGATTTGTACAGTGAATCGCGTTACATATTATAATAATATTATATTAACATTATATTATTATATTACATTATATTATATTAACAACATATTAACATTATTAATTAATATATTATATTATTATAATAATATTCAGCCATCGGAGATTCGAGTAATCGAGGTTTCACTGTAATTTCTCGTAACTTTCACTGCAATTAATTTCTTCGATACCTTTTTTTTCTTCGAGAAGGATTCGAGAGTGACGCTTATTTCCTTGAATGAACAACCCTGAGTTAAGCTTTGAATTGTTAGCTATAGTTAACTTTAAAATAGTGCCTGAGTAGTGGCTACCAGACTGCGGATATTTATGCAAATGGAAAATTATCTTCATCGATTGGTACACGCATAAGTAAAATAGAAATTTCTTTCTTTTTCTAATAAATTCAATGAGTAGAGAATATGACACAGATATCTCTAAACTCTACTCAGATTTTCACTGCTTTAAATTATGTCTAACCATTTTTCGGTCGTGAATGCATAAAATCTACAGATAGCGGAAAATATTTCTTTGATGAATAAATCGATTAGAACTAAGAGAACTGTGTGACACGAAAAATTCTTTACTTTCGTACGACAAGTTTGAATTTGCAAATATAATAATCTATATAATATCCAAATATAATAATCTATAATATCTATAATATAATATAAAAATATAATATCTATAATATAATATAATAATACAATATCTATAATATATCTATAATATAATATAATAATATAATATGTATAACATATCTACAATATAATATAATAATATAATATCTATAATATATAATAATCTGTATCAATTTCTCTGATGAAATATCAAACCATTGAATCGTATCGTCACATAGAGTTCACAGAAATTAATGTCGTCTTCTTTACGCTACCATTAAAAGTACACAAAGCGTTCGATACGAATTACGAGGAACGAAAGAGAATCCATTCCTACGATACAAAATCAAGACTCGAAACTTCTTACTCCATTTCTTCCGCAAACAAGACATTCCAGTGTGCCCATCTAGGAGGCTCTTATCCTCCAATGTTTGAGGCAAACTTCATTAAACATTTTCCGAAAATAATGCCTCCAATAGCGCGGCGGCGGGGGCCGCTCCCCATCCGCTTTGAAAAAGTAACAAATCCCCTTGAAACTCCGGCTAAACGGCAAAACAAACTTCCGGCAAATTACACGCATCCGAAATCCTCACACCGCCGTAGCGGCGGCGGGAGAACGAAACTTCCGAATCGTTTCTCATGCATACGAGCCGGGAAAGAGCTTGTCTAAACTTGAACGATTCGAAAACGGAGCCGCGTCCCCGCGCGCGACGGATAGCGGCAATTCTCGCGTGCGGCGCGATGGTGGCGGCGCGGACGCAAACACGCTGATTGCGTGCGATTAATTATTTATGCGTCGGTCGGTTTTATTGGCGCCGGGTCCGGGGAAGAGTCCGTGCTGACGGGGAAATCGCGCGAGGCCGTGTTTTCACGGAACGGCGCACAGCGGTATCTCTTCCCAGAAAGTGGGCCACAATTATACAAACAACTGCATACGATTTTCATGAAAATCGACGGTCTTATGTCTATAACATTGTTGTCGAATTTCGATATATCGTCGATAATGTGAGATATAAAATTGAAAATCGGACACCGCTGACCCAAGCATTGTTTTCTTACGTATGTTTTTTTATGAATATCAATATATTTTATAATTATGTAATTAGAAGGGAAAATTCGATACGACGCTCCGAATTTCCCTCGACACTTTAAACTTGGACATCTTAAAAGTGGACAGAAGTGGAACAAATTCTTTTTGATTGGATAACATACTTCAGATTTTAGTTCGAGATCCACCTGGTTTTTTCATTCTTACTTCTAAAATGCCAAAGATTGTTTCGTCGAGATAAGAATCTTTTACTATATTTACATAATCTGTATAATAAATGTACACGCATATCATACTGACATAGAATTGGAAACATATTTATCTGGCTAATGCACATGTTCCAATTTTCAAAATCGTTGCATAGCTTTCAAACTCGGCATGCGGCTGTCGGCACTTTAATATTGTTACGGCGACTTGTCCAAATCAAGTCGCTGTAATGTGAAACTGCCCTGTTGTGAACAATTCCTTAAAAAATAATAGAAGATAAGGGTTGCCACGGAAGGGTGTTACCAACGGACAATCGAAGAGTCGAGATCGGACTCTCGAACGAGCAACATTTCGAATTGGAAGATCTGATATATAATTGTATCGAGTTGTGTTATAGTTTATATATTGTAAATAAAATATTATTATATTAATAATATAATATATATAATAATATAATTATTATTATATAATAATAATACTTCGAAATTTTCAAATATCGTGCACATGGTTACTGAAATATAGATCATCGTCACGATCGAACTTTTGTGCTCCGTAATTTTACTTTAACCCTTTTAACCCGAGTTTATCTATTGATATTTTAGTTACTTTTCCGTTAGAAATCGATAATATAATAATAATTATATTATTATTGTATTATCGATTTATATAATTATTATTATATAATAATAATAATTATATTATTATTATATTATCGATTTCTAACGGAAAAGTAACTAAAATATCAATAGATAAACTCGGGTTAAAAGAGTCAAAGTAAAATTATGAAGCACAAAAGATCGATCGTGACGATGATCTATATTTCAGTAACCGTGCGCACGATATTTGAACATTTCGAAGGGCATTTTGATGCTACAGAAGATTTTCGCTGCTATATACAGTATATAATTTCTCTCTAATTCGCGCTCAGATTTCGCACAAAAATGGACAATCTGGGAAGATGAGATACGATTATTCGAGCCTTGGGGCTAGTTTTTATAGTTACCGATTGTCAACAACTATAAAATAATCTCGTATAATAATCGTATCTCCTCTTTCCAAATCCTCTAACTTTGTGCGCAATCATATCGCGAATTAGGGAGAAATTGTACTGCACCACGAAAATTGCATTTCGATCATTCGGAAATGGCACACCGCTGTGCGGCGCGTTATCCGCCGAGCTTGGCGGAGCTGAGGCGAACAGAATCTCGGCATAGTGAATGGATCGCAATCGCGGACTGCCTCCTGAGGAGTCGTTGACATCGGGTGTTATAAGTAGAATGACGGCCGTTGGTTCGCACGCTGCGAGAGAATCACTTATCGCGCGGAAGCAACCAGTGGTAGAGTATCCACGTGGCCTCTCCTGACAGCTACGTCTCCGAGCGATTATCATCGGACAGGCACGTACATACGTGCAGAACATAATGCGCACGGATTTCGGGCAACGATCGTCGCAGGATATCCCAGCCGTGAAATTGTTGTAAACCTTGTTACCGCGGGCACCGCTCGGAATAACGATGCGAATTGTTTTCAGTATCGCGTCGTCGACTCCTTTTGTAGCATATCAATTGCGCTGTTGTCCGATCATCCCCATTGTCGGCAGTTCAAAACAACACCCTGTGTTCCGCCGCACACGATTCTAGCGCTTTAAATGTAGATTTTGTTTCTGCGAATTTTAAGCATTTTACGGAATATTGTTCGTTATATTTTGCGTTGTGCGAGTGAAAATAGGCATTGCGTGTTTTTACGATTACCGATAATTATGTCTTTTCTTTTTTTTGTTTACCGGGTGCTTCGTTGTCGGTTCGAGACCGGTGAAAGGATAGCGAAGTATTGTTTCGGTTGTCTATTCAGGTTTTAGCTGCTATAACTGTGGAATATCTGAAAAATGTTTGCAACAATCGATCCCGCATGGGGCAATTAGTTCGAAAGGAGTTGCTGCTTTCAAATCAATTTAAATAACCCATTCATCTGGGTCTATTCATTCAGCAAAGGTCGTTGTACCCTATTCAGCTTTTATGAAATCGAAACAAAACGCACGAAGCTCGCCTCGTCAAGGCAGGTTCGATTCTTTTCGGTTGAAAATGAGAGGAAAAATTATGCGTTCTTGACCAGTTTTATGTTATACGAAACGTTATAAGTTGAATCAAGATACGCGCGCGAACAACTAGACAATGATACCTGTTCGAGATGAAATTGACTATCGATTAGGGAACAGATTAAACGTTTAATACCAATCTCGCAACAATAACGACTCTCGGTTTCAGTTTGAAGCCAAACAATGTGTCACAGCTGTTTCGTTTCTCACGAATACAGGAACCACCCGATATTGTTAGTGGTCATTGATTCCCTATTTTCCACACGCTGTTTCTTAAGACGTTGTTTAAACAGACGTTGCTTAAGCTGACATCTATTTTCCAAATTAATCTTGTCGGATGGACATACCGTTTATAGCGTTGAATCGGATCAAAGGTCGTCGAAAACTTGCAGGGTCTTTTGAACCTTAAGAGCACCCTTGCGTGAACCGGCTAAAAAGACTTCGACACGTACATTGTAACGCAAACGTCAAACGCAGTGCGCCATACCCTATCTGCGTATGATCTATATATTGAATATGTCGGAAAGTACGAATGCGAATAACGTGTTACAACGTGACAGATCGTAAACTAAGTCTTCGCATTTTTCGCTGTACTTTTCTTTGGAAGAATACTTTAGTAAGTTCTATTATTAACATTTCTTACATAACTAATAATTTACAACCTGGTACATGGAAAAATTATTTACATAATGATCATGATATACCCCCGTATACCCCCCTGAAACAAGCTATTATTATTTAATAATATAATAATACTCTATGATCTGGAATATTAAATGGTTTCACATTGCGAATATATTTAATTAGTACTTGAATGAGCACAATCTTGAGAATTGTCAACTCATATGCAACAAAATCGTGTAAAAATGATTTAAAAAGACGGGTTCATTTTCTTGTTTTCGTAATTGAAAAGTTCGATTGTTAAATAAGTAAATTTATTTTGCTTGGACAAGAGATTACAAAGATATCAAAATTTCTCATTTGACGCTCAAATTGTTAGCAATTGTTTGTACTATCTTAATACTGCTGCTTTAAATTATATAAAATTGTTTTAAAAAACACATTAGAAAAATTTAAAGAAAATTTAAAGAGAAAAAAATTTAAAGAGAATCAATTTTCTTAAACAATTGTACCAAGTGCTCCAGATCTGAAATTGTCGAACTCATTGAACGCTACAACAAATTTTGATTATTAACGTAATGTTAGAGTGTCAGCTCTTAAGTCAAGTAGTCACTTTCAACTAATAATCAAAATTTCTTTAACTCTGTGGAGTAAACAAATTCATATCGAAAAAATGTTCAGGCCCGAACACCATGAACATCACAGGACATATTCATTAATAATATGAAGATGAAGCATCAAATGAATGCTTGGGTACCACAGCTATCTTAAGTTACAAAATTTCAAATATTGTAAAAAATTCATAAAATGTCCTTGTAAAAATGGTACACCTTTAAATTCTAAAAATGATGAAATTGAATTCTAAAATATGAATTCTAAAAATCCAAGCAAAATAACATTTTTCTTAAAGACTATATATAAATAACATTTTTCTTCGAAGACTATATACCCCAATTGACTTAAATTTAAATACCTTGCAATATGCCTCAATATTAGCCACAAATTCAAAAATCATCAAAAGATGAACGAAAAGAAAGATCTCTATAAAATCCACACAAAATACTACCTACATTTGAGCCGTTTATTTTGAAAGTGGCATAAGTCACTTCACCGTAATGAAAAGTGGTGATTTTTTAATGTTTATACGAAATTATTTATACCGAGAAAAATATCAGTATCCTGAGATAACGAATACAAGTATATAATAAGATAACAAATACAAGTATATAAATTAAACGTGTTATATATATAAAACGCAAACCCTTAAATATATCGACTTAAAAACAAAGTGACTTATGCCACTTTCAAAATAAACGGCTCCTTTACCAACTCCAATTCATAGTCACCACCACACGCTGATCATAAAAATCCACAAAGAAAAAAATTACCGAAATCTACACAAAAATAACGCCTGCCACAAACAAGCACAAAATCTCCCGATTCCAATTTAAAGTCCTCACCACGTGTCCGAATATCCGACGCCCGAGGAACAGAGACTCGAAAAGACCGTTCACCAGGTTGCATCAGTTGTCGAAACACTCTCAGTGGCCACGCATTGGCCTAGTCGAATAAAACCGGAAGTGGAAGTGTATCTCGGTAAGAATATTAGCAGCGTGCGCGCGAGGAAGCCACGTTCCCCGTGTGGCACGATCAGGAATTCCAAGTCACGCGTCAAAAGCGTAGTCGTCCGCCGAACTGTCATTAACGAGTGGAAGGTACGTTTCCTCGGTGGGACGTGTGTGAGCGCGTGTGTTCGGGTTCCGGTGGGTGCCGGCGAGGAAACAAGGCCGAAAGCCTCGTCGCAAACAACCGAGAAGCGCAAGGTGGAAGAAAGCACACTCACGTTTTCGACGACAGCACGACGACGACGACGACGACGGTGGGGAAGAGGAGGTGGGCCTTTGTCGCAGGTACCGCAGTGTCCTTCGGATGATCTTCCCTCGGTCACGGCACTGTCCCGTCCCGCGGCGAAAACGATATATCGCGGCTGTGTATCACGCTAGGACGAGGCGCAACCAGGCCCGCATGGCACCGCACAGAAAACAACGTGACCAAACCGGGACGAATCACTGGTACGTAGACGGAGAGAAATCACGGCCGACCGGTTCGCGGGTTTTGCCCGGGCGAACTAGGCTGTTTAAGCGCTCGTACGGTTTCGCGCGTCTCGAACAACGAACGTGGGTACGGCCAATCGACGAAGGCAATGCGTACCCCTCGCGACCCCGTGACGAACTGAGGATCGCGCTGGCGGCGCAGCGCCACCGTGACCCGTGGCGACACCGCCAACTAAACCAGCATCCGTATATGTACAATGTACAGGGTGCTCGGCCGCGTGTGCCGCTGTTTTTCCAAGACGAATTACCTGGTTAATTGCTGGGGATAGCGCGGCGTCCGATTCTTTTTTTATTTAAACCGTTATTTTTCGTTAATTGTTTAGTGTATCGCGTTTTATGAATTTCGTTGTTCTGCTGTCATTTTCGGTTGAATCGCTTCGGTTTGTGAATACAGCGGAGGAACTATCGGGAAGATCGGGAAGTACTCTAGTTTGTAGTATTGTTTAGTAAAAATGTTAATGAAACGGCTGCTGGAATGCTATATATACATGTATTGAAGCACTAACATGATTTTTATAATTAGGATATCGCTCATAATTGTTATGATAACACGCGGATATTTCATTATTTTTCATTATTATTTTATTATTATTCATTATTATTCATTATTATTCATTATTATTCATTATTATTCATTATTATTTATTTTTCATTATTATTCATTATTATTCATTATTATTTATTTTTCATTATTATTCATTATTATTCATTATTATTCATTATTATTTATTTTTCATTATTATTCATTATTATTCATTATTATTTATTTTTCATTATTAGTCATTATTTTTCATTATTTTTATTTCAGTGGCATTTAGGAATTCGAGAAAAAATTCTTGATGTCTTTTATTACAAGAATAAAATATAATAATTGTATTACCTTTTCGGTTTACCATAATTAATACAGTTTTGCCAAAATTGAGATAAACCGATCAAGTGAACAATTGTATCTTTTCTTCGCGTACATTTATTTTAACGTTTAAATATTGATAACAGGAAAACAAAATTTTATTTCGATTGAAGAGAATTGAATAACGTCCATATTTAGTAGATCATGTTTGATATTTTTATCACAAGTTTGCCTTATGATTACGTGCGAATTTTTATAAATGTATTACATACATATGAACTATTGAGTACGGAAGAAGATTAAAATATTGTTCTGAATACACAGTTATTGTTTATTAAAATTTTAATATATACATCTGATTATGTGCCATTTGTTTAGTAACTTCTGCAAATTTGTGCTATACAAATATTTAATGAATAAAAAGCTGTTGATCAATCATAACTCGTTTCGATTATTATCATAGGAACAACGTTCATTATAAAAACCAACTTCAAAAACTTGAAATGTTTATACTTTTCTTTCAAACAATACTTAATATTGGTCGGATGACAGATAAAAGAACTAACGAATAAAATAGTATTCAACACTATCGAATAAATTTTCAAGCGAATAAAAATGTATCTACATCAAAATTTATTCGAATATGATTTTAATCGTATAATAATTAATTCAAATATGATATTCGAATAAGAATTTATTCACACAGAACTACATAAGGAAAATAATTGATTTGAATAAAAGTGACAAAATAGAAATTGTTTTTTCATAGTTTATCGATTCATTTCTACCATGTTACTTTCTCGAATTATTCGAATAAAGAATTCTTTGAATTTTTCAAATAAAGAATTCTTTGAATAAGTAAATAGAATAATTTCTAACGTGTAATGAATTATTTGAATAAAATATTTGACTAAAAGAAATTCATTCGGATAATTACCTTATATAAATATTTATTCGAAATAATCCGAATAATGTCCAACTCTGTGGTCAACCAAAGCTAATGTCTTCCGTCGATAATTATTAAAGCAAAATGAATTATTTATTCCTTTCCTTAAAAATGATTATTCAAAACTGATTATGAAAAATTCCTAGTGCGTTTGAAACAGGAAGAATAAAATATTAAAAAATGATCTAAAACACTCATGAATCAAACATTTATTTCCACGATAAAATTGAGCTTGACACACAAGCGATAAGGTTTTATGCATCATTCGAACACAAGTAGGTCTGGATCTGATTAGTAATGCAGTAGCATTCGAAACTCATAAAATGAAACTCCAATCGTTTCCTTCCCTTTCTCGCATACGTAAGTTGCATATTAATACTTGATTCAAGCTGAAGTCTGACGCAATAAATAAATTAAAAATGATGCTATTTCGAACAAATTATTACTTTTTCAACAAAAATAATTTTATTACGAAACAATGACTGCTGAAATGTTCGTTAACATTTTTAAATTATAGAAATTTTTTGCAACAGTGTTATTTTTGTAGGCTAAAAAAGTTTCAAAAAAAGAGTTTTGTAAGACAAAATGAACAATCTAGTAGAGTGTATTACTAGCAACCTACGAGTTCGGAAGCAAAGCCTTCATTTTAATTCCTTCGCTTCTGATTTTTCCTTGTTTCGGTTGGAAAACTCACCCTCTAAAATATTTAATGGCGCGCAGTCGAACACCCTGTATACCCCAGCTGCTGTAAACCAGCACACGCGAACAACCGAGCACGATCTTCCAAGTTCGCCCAGAGTTTTGCCTCCTCGTCCTTTGCGTTTTCGTCACACCTGACGAGAGCCGTCGGCTCGTAACGCGATCCTGCGAGTAATCTGATCTTGATGATTTTGCATGCAGGTCTGTGATTTTGCATCCGTGATGGGATCTTGGGGGATGTCGGGATTGAATGGCGGAGGGTAACTGACGAATCTGTACCTGAAACGATGCCTACATTATGCAGGATTGTACGCGATAATTTCACCCTCTCCTATTTTATCTACAATCACATTTCATCATACCTGTAGTTACGTAGATTCGTAGATTATTTCGCCCCCTTGTATATTGAAATTCTGTAACTTCGCTCGCCAAATGAAATATTAAGTGCAGAATGCAATATTAATAATTATCGATGAATGTTTATTAATTTACTGTTTCATTAAATTTTTTTATTATTATATAATATATATATATTATATTATTATACAATATTATTATTATTATAATTATTAATATTATTATATTATATTATAATATTATAATATTATATAATAACTATATGTATATATCATAATAATATATATATAATATTACTATTACTATTAATATTATATATATATTAATAATTAAACAATAAATTATAAACATATATATATATATAATTTATTGTTTAATTATTAATTGTTTATTAACTTGGTCTTCGCGTTTCTTTGCAATGCACGCGCAACAAACAAGTTTTCAATATAAATTGATTTGGAAATCCAACATTTCTCTACTTACTTTCTCCCGTCAATTTACCTGCAGACAATTTTCCTAACGATTCGAAAACGCACGCTTTATTTCTAAAGCACACGAAACTTATTTTTAGAAACACGATATTGCATTCGTTATTGCACCGTATTGTTCCAAGGTATTTCATCGTTGACAACTGCGATATTGTCATATACATGCACGTATGAGTAGCGCACTGCGAGGAGGATGCAGTCTCCGCGGACCGCTCAACATTTGTTGACTTTCTGTACTTCGTAATAAGTATTTACTTGCGCAAGGTCCAGATATTTACAATGTTTGCTCCCCGCGCTTTTAATCCAGCAGTGTAACCCGTAAACTGGGGACATTTATGCACCCACCCGTCGTTACACAAATTTCATAAAACATAAAACTCCGTAGAATTTAATACGAGCTCACGCCTGTGCTTTATTTAACTACAACGTCTCCGGCTTTACTCCTGGCAATTTTTAAATTGAAGAATGCGCGCCTCTTATAATTAATTCATCTTTTACCTTCGATTGCACGTACCTAGAAAAATCATCGTAACGTAATAAAGGGATCGCCGCGTTGCCTGGACGCACGTCTCGATCAATCAGCGAGAATCGCCTTTCACAAGCAATCATTTCATTGCCTCGTTCAATGCTAGTTTAACCATCAGTAGATTTCCGAAATTCGAGCACGGTGCTCGCTCGTTTCATACACTTTTTTACTTTTCCGTTTTTCGTTGTGCAACATTCGACAAATGTATTTTTACGGAACACAATTTTACGATCGTCCGTGCTTTTTCCCGTGTTTCCCCGGTTTCCGAATTTTTCTTTATTTTTTTCCTCCCGTTACAATGAATTCGAGTTGCAGCGCCCCGGCGCCGATATTACTCCTTTTTCATGACTAGTAACCCCCGCGCAGAAGAGACCACGTCGCACGCAGGCCTGCTTCCTGCGCGCATTTTACGATTCACGGTAGACCCCGAGGTCTGATTCGGTTCGTCTGGCGCGACGAATGTCAAACGTCGACGCGAACATTCAGCCGCTCTGTGGAGGAACGAACGGACCGTGTAAGAGGATTCCTTTCAAAAATCTAACCTTGGGACAGCCCGCGCGCGAAGGATGTTTCGACACAGTAAAATCGAGGTAATATTAAACTTTGACATGCTGTTTCCCAAGCCCGAATCGATTGTTTTGACAGAACAAATCGAGCCGTTTATTTTGAAAGCGGCATGAGTTACTTTACCGTAATGGAAAGGATAATGAAGCATTTAATAAAGAGTTACAATCGAGTGGTGACTTCGACGACCTCCAAAAATTGCTTTGTCACGTTGCAAAATAATTTTCACATTATATGAAATTGGCTTATATTTAAAAAGAATCTGTTCAAGGTATAACCGCTGTCCGAGTCGCAAGATTCGTTTTCATATGCATTAAATGCATCGTAAATCGTATAAAATGAAAATACTGTAAGTCCGAAAAATTGTTACAGATTTACAGTTAAAATTGCTTCGAATGCGGAATAAGCAATCTTGAGGTTCGGATAATCTAGGTCCAATTGAACCGTTTATTTTGAAAGCGGCATAAGTTACTTTACCGTAATGGAAAGGATAATGAAGCATTTAATAAAGAGTTGCAATCGAGTGGTGACTTCGACGACCTCCAAAAATTGCTTTGTCACGTTGCAAAATAATTTTCACATTATATGAAATTGGCTTATATTTAAAAAGAATCTGTTCAAGGTATAACCGCTGTCCGAGTCGCAAGATTCGTTTTCATATGCATTAAATGCATCGTAAATCGTATAAAATGAAAATACTGTAGGTCCGAAAAATTGTTACAGATTTACAGTTAAAATTGCTTCGAATGCGGAATAAGAAATCTTGAGGTTCAGATAATCTAGGTCCAATTGAACCGTTTATTTTGAAAGTGTGGCATAAGTCACTTTATCGTAATGAAAAGCGGTGATTTTTTAATGTTTATTCGAAATTATTTATACCGAGAAAAATATCAGTATCCTGAGATAACAAATATAAGTAAATCTTCTCTAAAGTTAGCATCCATATTTTTAAACGTGTTAAAACGCAAACCCTTAAATATATCGACTTAAAAATGAAGTAACTTATGCCGCTTTCAAAATAAACGGCTCAATTGTGTCCGATCGCTCCGTTCCCCGAAGAGACAAACGCAGAAAAAGAGTCGAAAATGAAACGTTCGCGATAATAGAGCAGCCCAATTTTTCACACGTTTCTCGTCATTGGGAAAATAGCCCAATGCGCGTCGTAGATGATGTCCAGTTTATAATCCATAGCTAATGTACGTTCACCTATTTTCCTTTTGGAAATAGCAGATTTTTACGTTTTCTGGAGCGCGTGATTTGAATATTTTAAAACTCGGATAATGCGGCAACGTGGCCTGTCTGTTTAATCTTCGTTCAGTCTATACCATTATTATGCAAATAATTGGTAAAATTGTATAGGATAAAATCGATTCGAAATTTGATAATTCTGGTTATAACCGTGCATTTTTACTGTCCGAGACACCCAATGGCGGGTGTGTCTGCGCATGACCCAGTCTGTTTCTACTTCGAAAACCTATAGTTCGCTTAAGCCGATTACAGCGATGAATTTATTAATACTCAGCCGGAATCGTGTTAATCTCTTAACATAAATAGTGAGGTAGGATTACCGCGAGCCCATTAGAAGAAAAGATTCAGTACACGCAGGAGATCCTACAATATTTTAATTTTTACACGTACGAACGTACATATCTCCCTTTATTCTAGAGCGTTGCCAAATATGTATAATGAACTAGCGTCAGATTTAAAATGCAATCGTATCGTTTAGTTTCTTAATTTACCAGCAAGATCATGATGACAGCATGCTTTTATGAATAATTTTTAAATCACCGATCGATCCAATATTCCAGTATGCTTACATTTCAATCAACTCTTCGTTAGACTCGACTACTTTTCGTACTAAACGGTGAATTTGTTTAAAAGTAGTCATTTAACTTTGTCAAAGCGGTATAACTGTTATTATCAAACTAGAACTTTTTTTCATTCCCGAGAAATTAACAAATTTCTGTTTATGCATAAATACATAAGATAAATGTTTCTCTGGCTTTAGAACTGTTTTCTCTTAGAACAGAAAAGTTGGAGGTCAAAAAAAAGACTCGACTACTTTACGTACTAAACGGTGAATTTGTTTAAAAGTAGTCATTTAACTTTGTCAAAGCGGTATAACTGTTATTATCTAACTAGAACTTTTTTCCATTCCCGAGAAATTAACAAATTTCTGTTTATGCATAAATACATAAGATAAAAGTTTCTCTTGGCTTTAGAACTGTTCTCTTAGAACAGAAAAGTTGGAGGTCGAAAGATCAATGTTACGTCAGAACCAATCGAAAATTTGGACAGTTTCATCCGAGCTCTGCTAGAAATCGCTATCACGAGTCAAACTCGTCAAAGTAACGACGAGGAATGACGAAGAACATGGCCGCGAACGGAAGCAGCCCCCTTAATTAAAAGAATAATTTCAGCATTCGCGCATGCCGTCCGCAGGTGCGGCCATTAATAATTCGATGACCAATACCGAAATGAGAATTTACGGTGACGCTCGGGCTTCGAACGTCAATTTTCGCGTCTCTGATTGCAACGGCCCTTTCTGAAACGTCGCGTCGGCGGGGCGTGCGTCGCGGTGACGCGATAGAGAACAATATTGCCCAGCTATGAATCAAGCATGCCCACTCGAGCTATTGCGCCGAACTGCCTTGCGTATGATAATGCGAGTCGATAGTGCGAAATCACTTCAGAGAATCAATCAGCGAACGTGCCGCGCGAACGTCTGAAGGGGAGATCGCAAGACGGAGTTCCGTGTACGAGCGACACGCGCATGCATCTCTGTAGTATGCGACGCATCGTTGAAGCACTTTAAGCGAACGCTGACCTTACGACGTATAAACCTCTAATCCCATTTGACTCGACGTCTTTGACAGTTCCTCTAACTCGTTCCGAGAAGCTTCCCTGCCACCGTACACGCCAGCGTGAAACCGACAGCTTACGCGAACAGAGCGGCGCCTCGTGCCCCCGGATCACTGGGTCACCGCGATCAATTTTTGCATTTGCCCCTTCAACGACACTACCACACGGTCTTCTTAAGTGCCAGCAATCATATGCGCTAACTTGCATTCGAGACACATGTCATTCCGGTGCACGCACTCTGGACAAACATCGCTGTATAACTTCGTTCACATGAACGAGTTTTCATTCACCGTCCCATATATTCATTCGGAATTCAGACTCTACGTATGGAATTTTAGGTGTGCAGATAGACTGGCTTTCCATTAGCGATTCAATGTCTAATTTATTGGGTTGGTAACTAAGTAATTGCCGATTTCAGTTATAGATGTCTCTCACTCCCATTTTTATGATATCCGTAAATGTTATATTATAAAATTATTATTATTATTATTATTATGTTATGTTTTATTATCCGTGAATGTTAGCAACTGGACAAATTAATTACAACAGATAGCTGTTCCGCGAATAAAAACTCATCGCCGCGAAAATTTTAGACGAACATTTTCTACGTAGTTAGCTAATTGCTTGTAGAGTCTAGGATATATTTACCTAAAAAATTCAACTAATAATAATAGTAGTACTGAAAATTTACTGTAATGTCTACGTATATTACATTGACTTCTATTGTACTGCAGCGATTGACACAAAAGAACAAACTTATCTAAAATCAAAATCAAAGGCAAAAGAGCATTTCCTAAAACTGACATTCGAAGTGCTGGTTCTGTGAAAATTATTCGAAGTTGAAATGGAATTTATAATTTCTAATGAAAATAATTTAAAGCTAAAAGTAAATTCATAATTTCTCATAATAATTATTTGAAGATAAAAAAGAGTTTATAGTTTATAGTAAAAATTATCTAATTAAAATTGTGATACTAGATAAAATTAATAAAATTGATATTAAAACGTAAAGAAAATTAATACTGTGATACAAGAATGGGCGAATATATTGGGTTGGCAATTAAGTAATTGCCGATTTCAGTTATAGATTCTCTCACTCCCATTTTTATGATATCCGTAAATGTTATATTATAAAATTATTATTATTATTATTATTATTATGTTATTTTTTATTATCCGCCAATGTTAGCAACTGGACAAATTGAATGCAGCGGTCAAGGAAAAGCGACCAGAATAGGTCAATCGTAAAGGTGTCATTTTCCAGCAGGACAATGCTAGGCCGCACGCGTGTCATGTATTTAACCAGTTAGCTATGTTCGACGAGTATACTCGTCACGGAGAAGTGGCGGTATTTTGTGTCATGACGAGTATACTCGTCGTGCGAAAAAGTAGTGACCATTGGTTATTGAAATTGTAATTTTAGTGAGAAGCAAAATATATTCTCAAATTTCAAGATGTTTAGAATATTTTGAGGCCAGGCCAGAATAAAACAAAGAAATAAAAAGTATGAATAATTATGTGAATAATTCACGATATTGGTGTTCGATGTGCAAAGTGCCCTTATGTATCGTTTCTTGCTTTGCTGCAATTTGAAATCTCTCTCTCTCTCTGCAGCAGCAATTTGAATTTTTAAATTTTATAAATATTTCTTATTTTTATTTTTTTGTCTCATTTTTATGAGTCATTTTTCCAGCGTTCTTCGTTTATTATGTGGATGGTATATATTAACACTATGCCGTCCGCAGATCTTAGATATGATTCTTTTGTTTGACGCCGGCATAATAGCTTTGAAATTGTAGATTTTTAAAAAAATTCGAAGATGGCGGTAATATAAATTCCTAAAATTAAGATACGTCATCCAAGAATTTTCGTACTTAATTCTTAGTCGAATAAGCACAATTCAATAGTTAGTTTGCTGCCTTTTAACACCCAAGAAATATAGTTCAAATGTTATCTCAGTTTTTTAAAATGGCATTAAAGTGGTACCACCGGCATACAACAGATAGTTTTTGCATGGCACCAGCGTGGTGCCACCGGACGGCGTAGTGTTAATGTTAAGTTAATTTTATAAAATAAAATCGTCTTTTTGATCCAATATTTTAACAGCGACACTTACTCTGTGTTCGACGAGTATACTCGTCCTCGCTTGACGCGCCACAGCTAACTGGTTACAATCTCCGAGTACAACAAACATGACAACAACAACTTAATAACACGTCATTCCGTCGCCATCGTTTCGCGCATAAGTTCGAGCGCCGTGACGCTCCGTTCTTTTTCTCGCGCGGGATGTAAACAGAAAGGTGAAATAAGATTTCCACGGAGTAATTTCTCCCTGATAAGTGGCCGGCGAGTTCGGCTTATCCGGCAACTGGAAGAGGCGAAGCCGGAATTGTTCCTGCGAAGTACGCCGTCATTACACTCCCTCCTTTCTTCCGGGAGCTTAGATTTAGTGGCTTGCGCGAATAAATGCTCTCGGTGGAGCGAACAACAAGAATCATTTTTTACTGTTCCCAGAGACTTATTCGACCGTGAGAAGGCGCGCCGTGTGGCTTTCAGATTCCCCATCAAAGTGTGTGCCTTTAATTGAACGGTCCCGTTCGTTTCGTTCGGCCAAAACGGGGTACAATTTCGAATTTACGAGGAACAACAAAGCTTCGTATTACCGCGGAATGCGAAAATATGGCGCGGATAACGTTCATTAGCGGGGGGACTAACTGGGATACAGTGTAGATGTTAATACAGTCTACGAAATTTCTACAAGAACACCAGCATTTTTAATAAACCATGTACATGATATTAACACAACTAATGGATGGTTTCGAAATGATAAAACAAGCTTGCAAAAGTAGAAAAATGTATAGGAAGTATGAGAACAATTACATATTTATTATAAAATAAATATAACATATAACATATAACATATAAATAAATATATATATATATATATACGGAAGAGATAATAACAAGAGCAATTGATATAATAAAATACTAAAATAACAAGCAAATTGATTTTTACAATGCTGTAATGTGGATTTTACTCCACATTACTCTAATTACAATATAACATATAACATAACATATAACATATAAATAAATATACATATATATATGAAAGAGATAATAACAAGAGCAATTGATATAATAAAATACTAAAATAACAAGCAAATTGATTTTTACAATGCTGTAATGTGTGGATTTTACTCCACATTACTCTAATTACCTGTTCGAGTTCCTTCGTGTTGTACTGTTTCCAGTTTTTCTATACAGCTCTTGACAAAAAAAATCTTTTTGCCGAAACCACTCGAGCGTCTTTTTAGAAATCTGCACTGCTGCGCTATCGTGTCGGAAGATAGTATTCCCGACATGATATTTTTCAATAAATGGAATTACATAATTCTCTAATAGATCAGTATAGTTTTGAGAATTCATTTTTGTAGAAATTTTACAAATTGGCATTTTTGAACTGTATCTACCATATTGTTCGAAGAATTATTAATTCTTTTCTCATATAATAAAGCACTTCTTAAAATAGTGTGGTCTCGTCTGTAGGTGTAGATTGACTAGTTTTTATCGGTGGTATTATGGACAAAATGAAGTATTTGGACACTTTAAAAAAAAATTTAATTACAAGTGCTATAAATATGGGTATACGTACAGTTCTAAGTTTTATCAGGACAATAATCCTAAACACAAGGCCAGAATTGCACAGGAATATTTATTATACAATTGTCCAAAAGTACTGCATCCTCCTCCTCAATCTCGCCTCATTTAAATCCGACTGAAAAATTATGGGATCAATTGGACCGCAGAATTCGTACAATACCTACAAGGACAACAACAGAGATAAAACAACGTTTGTTAGACGAATGAACACGGATTTCGCCGGATTATTTAAATAAAATCATCTGTAACATGCCCAAGCGATTACATGAAGTAATAAAACAAAAGGGTCAACCGACAAAATATTAATATTATGATAACATGATTAATAAGATTTTCATTTTATATAAAATTAATGCAATTCATTCACTGTCCGAATATTTTTGCGACGTAGAATTTTGTCACAATCTTGTTTATCGCTTATTATACAGAAAACCATGTGGAATAAATAAACAAAATTTATGTTTCTACTTACTTTAAGAAGTAATATAATAATAATAATAATAAAATAATAATAATAATAAAATAATACTATCTAAATAATACTATCTTAAACAATAAAATGTAGCAATAATTCTTCTAACAATATGGTGTCCGAATTTTATCATTTTAATGCGAGTCAGTTGATATACATAACAGTCGAAATTTGATATTTCGTAACCGTTCCATAATAAAGGGAGCGTGGTGTACGTAACAACAAGTAAAACTCCATAAAATGCATCGATATTTTCAGGAAGACCGTAGCAATCTCGTAGAAATTTCGCGGACTGCACTTGTCATTCCGCGGCGGCGTAATCTCGAAGGCACAGATGCTTTATCGCCGGTGCGTTAAATTATAATTTCGCCGGAGACACTGGTTCTCCCACCGCTTGTATATCAGAAACTTCAGCGGGACGAAAAAAGGGAAGAGAGAGAGGTAGACGTGACGGGTCCCGTTTAAAAAATGAGTGCTCGACGCTGCTTTCGTATGATTTAAAGGCGGCAAGTTTGGCCCGATACGATTCTCTACGATGTTAATAATTTACGAAGGATTTTAGATTCCAGCGTGGCCGCGCGCGCCGGTACATGCGCGCGGACAATAATTCTTGTCACGATAAATTGATAATAAAAATTAATCTGTGCGGCAGAAATTTGTATTCTTGAAAAAACGGAAGCCATTAATCAACGGCCGCGTTGTTCCTTCGCGCGCGCCCCGGCCCCGAAACTTATCGCCCTTTAAAATTGTAGAGTCGCGAAGGTGGGCCCCGGGTACGCGTTCGATATTTTGTTATGCCATTAATAACCACTGTCTCGTTTCTCGGTAACAGGCTTTCTCAATTAATCTATGTTACGAGTGTACCGAATGGCGTGGGGGGATGTAAAAGCTCGAAAATTAATATTAACGCGTCGGCCGGAGAAAGCGACGTACGTGTGCACGTGTGTCTCTCCCGTTGCACACCTATCGCGCGGCCCGCGAATCGATACTTTCCGTGGCCGATGTCAATGGCTAATGAAAACGTCGAATAATCCGATGCCGATGTAGATATACCACGTATATTGCCGCGACCCCGATATTTTTGTGTCAGATACTTATATTCCACGTGCTGATTCCGCTGACCGTACACGTTTAGGTCAACGGAAATTGACTATGCTGCCGCCCGCCTCGGCCCGCTCGGCACCGATCTCGAAAAATTTCATCTCGCTTATGCACTCGTTATGCACGCGCGCCACATTTCAAAGACATTCGGTCACTCTATCATCGCGATATATCTGATAACTGTTGCTTTAGCGTTTGCCTTTAATCACGCGGATCGATTGCAAGTTACTAGGACTGCCGGAAAGTTCTGTTCTTTTTTTTAAGGTGAAAGAAGATAATAAATTTTTCAGTATAATACATTATATAAGTACATACAGTACATACAGTACTGTACATTATATAGTATACTACAGTACAGTACATACAGTATAATACATTATATAATATTGTACAGTATAATACATTTCATAATATATATATTTACTGAATAATAATAATTTATCCTAAACTCTGAGGCTTTTTTAAAAATCTTAAAATATGATTATTTTTATTTAAAATATTATTTTAATAATTTTTGGCCCTATTAGAAAATTATTTAAATAACATTTTATTTTTAATAATTAAATACTAATTTAAATAAAAAATTGTTCTAGCATTTTTATTTTCATAATATATTTACTAAATAATAATAATTTTACTCTAAACTGAAACTTTTTTTAAAAATCATAATTATATAGTATATTATATAGTATAGTACTGTACTGTAGTATAGTATAATATTGTATATATTTTATACTATATATATATATAATATTATATTATATTATATATTGTATATATAGTATAATATAGTATAATATTGTACAGTATAATTTCCATCATTGCTTATGCCATCTTGTCAGCGTAATGACAATTTATGAATATCATTTTTCAAAATTATACGTCTCAAATGTATATGCGCATACGTATTGAAACTTGAAATGACATTATCGGAAAGTACTTGCCGGTAGACCTAATATTTAGATATCAATCTTTTAAAGGCAGTTTCTTTATATTTTTGAAGGAAATTGGATAAATATGTATATTTCAGTATTATCGAGCTCGACTCAGAGCATTCATATTTGCTGAACACATCCCATAAATTCGGAAAAAATAAGAACGAAAATTGGTTCGATATTTTGCACTATTATTGCATTATTTGTTTTGAACTATTATTTAAGAAGAAAAAATGAAAAATTTGCTCTAAATACAGAATTATCGTTTGTTAAAATGTTGACACATACTACGTCTTATTACATGTTATTTCTTTAGTAAATTCATAAAATTTGAGTCATATATTTACGAATAAAAGAGAATGGTTGTTATTTAATCATAACTCGTTCAACGCTGATTTCTGTAGCAGAAAGAACGTTGACATGATCGAGCTTGCCTCGGCATTCGCATGTTCGTTGAACACGTCCGATAAGTTTAGAAATCGCGTAACAAAAAGAAAAGGTGTTCAAACAATTTGGTGTAAATAAATTTGAAGACGCGTAGGAAAAAATGCACGGTCAATACCGTGAACGCTTTTTAACCAGCTGGTAAAATCGCGTTATAGTGACTGCAAAGATAAAGAGCAATCTCTGGAACGCATAATCACGGAATTCCTCATAAAATGAACCTTTTAAAAGACAAATTGCGCATTCGACGGTTTCCATATATCATATTAAGACCGATCAAAATCACTGAAAACACTGGAATAAATTCATGTCATCCCGTGCGCGATAATTATACCGTGGATTCCACGTACGCGCGCAGAGTCCGCGAAAATATGCGGAGCGCAATAATGCGAAAATTCCGATAAACTTTTAACAAGTTTTATTCTTAAACGAGATTCATTTCATATTTCGCTCGATGGAAATGGCCGCGAAGAATGCGATCATTAAAATGTAATTCTCCGCAAATAGCCGGCCTGCGATAATAATAAATCGCGCGCGTGTTCGATGACCCAGCGGAAGGTGAAAGATTCGATCGAGTGACACGTCGCGTGGAAACGTTCACAGGTAATCGACTAAAACTTTTGTCCACACCCTCTCGAGGCAACAGGCCCTCGATATTTAATAACCGTTTCGCATTGTCAATCCGCCCTTAAAACTCTTTAACGACCGAATCCGCGGAATGGTCCTAGACGCGGGGCTCGACGATTGATCATAAACGACGTTCTCTCCTCTCTTGCGGAGCCAATATTCAGGCGGAATCGATCGGGAGCCGTTCATATCGGCGGAGTCGAAAG
The DNA here is from genome assembly GCF_051020955.1 of Megalopta genalis. Taxonomy (NCBI): domain Eukaryota; kingdom Metazoa; phylum Arthropoda; class Insecta; order Hymenoptera; family Halictidae; genus Megalopta; species Megalopta genalis. The sequence goes on along the minus strand of NC_135013.1, from coordinate 22,143,298 downwards.
CAGTATGAATTAATCGTAACCAATCCCGATCGATTTGCCACCGCCGCAGAGGCCCGACGATCTCCGACGACCGGATCGGGAGTCACCCCGATGGCGATCGCTTCGTAATTTCGCCGAAAAACCAGAATCGGGCGACCGTCTTTCCGGCTTCCGGGACCGGGCCCGTCTAATTTCGGCCGATTTCCAGCGGACCGATGCCAGCGGCCGTGCAGGTAATAACGTCGCGATATAAACGCAAAATACCTCGCGGACGGACGGGTACAGGGAGAGTGAACCGCGACGAGGGTTGACCTGGCAGCCCGGATCGATCCACTCTACGTAGAACCTAGCCTCCTCTTTCACGTTTGTACCCCTGCGCCGCGCCTGCTTGCGCTGATGCCAGCCACAAGGTATCCACGCTTTACTTCCCGACGTTTCGTCTACCCGAGAGCACGCTCCTCCGTACTTAAGGGGGGACCAGCCGTGTAACACCCCGAGAAATAAGGCAATTTTTCGGATTTTTCTTGAGGGACCTTCTTTCGAGTCGTTGGAGTATGTTAGCGGGCCGGGGGATCATTACGCGAAATGAAGGAACAATAACCGTGTTACCAAGTGTCACTTTTCTGCAGACGTTTAGGAAACGTTCGAGAAATGTTATTGCTACGAATCAGTATGCAGAATGATGGTTGTTCGTATTAATTGCGGGAAACATTAGTGGTGCTATTAATGATCGTTTGACTGAAGATTTTTATGCAAAACGAAGATTACATCAGGGGTGTCAAACTCAAAAGCTAACTTGGGCCAAATAATCAATGCTTAACTTTAGGTGGGCCGCGAAAAAAAAGAGATCAATGTTCATAGATACAAATATTTTTATTTTGACTAGTACATTGTAATAAACATATATAAAGTTAAATTATTGTTCACGTCCTGATACTTGACATCAAAAATGTTCATCTCGGGCCGCGAGTTTGACATCCCTGGTTTACATCAATTGCAAGCGACAATCGCAGTAACAATTGTCATTTTTTTCTATGTTTATGTATCTTTTCCTAAACGTTTGAGGAATGACAATTCTAGTCTGAGGATCTTTATGTAAAGTAATGGTCGTATGTATCAATTGCAAGAAATAATAGTCGTACTACTAATTGCAATTTGGTTGAGGATCTTTTGAGTACGTTAAAAATTGTGTGTATCGATTGTCAGAAACAGTAATTGTATCGCGATTAATTTTAATCAAATAGAAATGGTATGTTCAGTCTGCTTCCTGATGATTACTCTATTTTTATGTATTTTATTCGAGCATCCTAGCGTTTCATCGACGATTCTAACATTTTATCATGCTACGTAATCTGTTCCGTTCTTTTACATTTGGCAAAGGGACAAGCGCCATTATCATTTTATTTCTGATTTTTATATACAGGGTGTTCCAGATTGATGTTCAAACTTTGTCAGTATATTCTATGGCACAAAGTAAGAAAAAAATGTTATGTAGAGTCATATAGAGCTGTATTAAGAAGTTATAAAAGTTATAAAAATTCAGAATAGGAATAGTAATCAACTAAAAAAAAAATAAAAAATAAACAAAAATCTTCGATCGATGTCAATCATGTATTGTCAACAACGGTTATTAATATATTTCGAAATCTATTAATAAACACAGCTTACATAAACACACGGCATGTGCTGATCTATTCAAGCCAATGATTCACTATTCGAATGCAATTACTATTCCTATTCTGAATTTTTGTTATAACTTCTTAATAAAGCTCTACATGACCTATGTTTACATAACATTTTTTTCTTACTTTGTGCCGTAGAATATACTGACAAAGTTTGAACATTAAAACCTGGGACACCCTGTATATTCTTCGACGATCACATTTACAACGATTGAGTCTCTCCTATCAGGCTTAGTTAACACCGTAAGTATTAATTTTTCTTAGATATTTACATGGTGGTTCAGTCTAATTCAGATTACAGTAATTTCTCCCTAAATCGCGCTCAGATCGCGCACAAAAATGGACAATTTCGGAAGAGGAGAGACGATTGTTCTATCCTCGCGCCTCGTTTTTATACTTGTTCACAATCGGAAACTGTAAAAACGAGCCCCAAAGCTCGAACAATCGTATCTCCTCTTCACAAATTATCCATTTTTGCGTACAATCTGAGCGCGAATCAGAAAGAAATTACTGTACATAGAGCATTCTAATCATCTAACTCAACTTCCATTGGTCTTCCCCTATTTTCATCAAACATCTGCCCACGAAGCATTTCTTCATTAAACATTTGAGACCTTAAAAAGCCCAGAAGCCAACTTTCGAAGGTCATCAAGATCAGAACCCCCCGTAAGCCGAATGCTTCCCGTGGCAGGTACACGGACGGCGCCTCAGCCTCGAAGTACCATCAATTTTTCGATGGTCCGCGAACACGGGGTAGAATGGGCCCGACGGGTACACCGGTTCCGGTGTGAAAATTTCAAATCGACTTGCGGAAGTTGCCCGGCAGGGAGAAACAGTGGCGGAACAAAAGTTTCCTCTGCGCCAGAAATGTCCTGGATTCGAAGGAATTGACGTTTCCGTGCCGGCGGCGGCGTTCCCGGTCCGATACATATTTTAAAAAAGAATTCGTCCGAGCCGGTCCGCGGCGGGCCGGGCCGGGTCGGGCCGGGCCAGGTCGATCGGGATCGGTGCCGTTTACAGTCTACCACACAGCGCTGGCAGCCAGCGCCCGATAACGCCACGGTGTGCATTCTGTCGTGGAGTGCTCCAGATATCCCAGCCAAACATTCCAATTAGCTGAACCGCCTGCCACCGAACCGCAGAAAAGGATCGAATACCTTGGCGCGGCTTGGTTCGTAGGTCGGGCCCGGATGGTAGTACCATGACGGGACAATGACAAGAGGGATTCGCTCTGTTATGTCCGCTGCGTATTATTTAACGACTCACCGGGTAATGGGTCGCGAGAAAACCCCTCGACCCGGTTTCGCGGAGTTGGCGAATCGCGTTCGCGAAAATAGCGGAAAAAACGGAGGATGACAGGTGGGCTGGGACAGCGTTGCGGGGAGGGGATGGGAGGTGCGGATGGGTCAGAAAGTAAAGCGCCGATCAAAGAGCTACGGTTATTGGATTAAACTTAAATTTGATTTGGAAACGGGGGTAAATCGCGTGGCGCCGTCGTGCCGTCTGCGACGAGTCGCGGAAACAAGCGGCCGTAGTTAGAATTCATTACGGCCACTCGACGGGTATAAACGGCGCGCCTGGAATCGCGCGATCTAAAAGAAACGCTCGAGAAGCCGGGCTACGTCCCGCCGGGTCATGTAATACATGGTTGTCGTTATTCGTTATCCGTTGACCGAGTTCCGAGCTCGAACGGTTCCCGCGTCTTCGGCCCGGGGCTCCCGCTTCCCCTTTCGATTCGCAGATTCTAATGAATTTGTCCAACCCTCTCTCCGCCCCCCGTTTTCTTCTTTCAAGCCCCTGCCGATTCACTGCTGCTGCGGCTACGGGAGTCGTGAAGGGGAGGCGGGGAGGATGTTTAAACGGTCGCTTCAATTAACGCGTTTCCTGTCCAACGGTGTAATTGTGAAAGCCTTTGACGGCTAGTTTTACTGGGTCGCGGGGCAATCTGGAATCCGACGGATCCCTTGTTCATTGCTTCGAGGAGATTCTCTTAAGCGGGCGGAACTACTTTGGGATCGAAACTCCTGCCGGCTTCTGAATTGTTTAATGTCTGGAAGCAGAAACCCGACCTACATTTCGCGGGCCGGGCATTAAATATAGAGAGCCCGCGCGCTCGCGCGAGCGCGCGCGCGCGTCTCTTGCCTGTCTAAGAGTGCCGACCAAATTGTGTACCTGTATGTGTATGCGCGCGCGCGCGCGTGTGTGTGTGTGTGTGTGTGTGTGTGTGTGCATTTATGCGTGTCGCGTGTGTCGCTCCGTTGTTGCAGCTCCGAGGTTACGTGTACAACACGCCCGTCTATTATTGCTCACTTTGCGCGGTTACGTGGCCCCGGTGTGCCGAGATTCGGCGGGACCAGTATCGGCAGGTTATTTCTGTGGTTATACGGCGAAACGATGTCACTGTCTCGAAAAGCTTCAATTTGCGCCCTGACGCAGCCTTAGGAGACGATATTTGCGGTCTCGAGCCGAAGGAAGCTCGCCGAAACAATTTTCCAAAATAACAGTGCCAGTTAAGAGTGTGTTGAACCGATGTATGAGCTTGTTGCATACGTGCAAGATATTGACTAAATATTTTGGTTTCATTGTCTGAAAAGATTGACGTGTCTTTGTACACAGAAGTGGAGAATTTAGGAGGAGGAGGTACGATTATTCGAGACTTGCGGCTCGTTTTTGTAATTGTCGATGATGAACAATTATAAAAACGAGTCGAATAATCGTGTCCTCGTATCAAATTGTCCATTTTTGTTTACAAACTGAGGAACAATTGCGGAGAATTTACTGTATAATGTTACATTTCTTGGTCGACGGTGACACGTCTGGTTCATTCACAACAATACGCAAAATACATGCAGAATTTCCAACTGTTATATCAGTTTCAAATTGTTTAATATGTTGAAAAAAAAGAAGTGTATTCATATTTGACTCCTATGCTTTGCTATTAATGCTGACTGTTCTTTTGCTGAATAAAAATCTGCTGTCCAGTAATGCGTTATTCTAGATGACAATTCTTATTGAATGTATATCGTGTGTATATATATGTTCATATATATTTTTAGGGGATAGTGTACGTTATCCAATACACGAGGGCTGCAAAACATGCTTCATTCATCTCCATTTTCCACGTTACCCTCTTGCTCTACCATTACGTTCACAATTGCAAAGATTACAATTTGTTTCGATTACATGTAATATATAATTTCATATAATTATACATTAATTATATAATATATAACTCCATACAATTATATATTAATTATATAATATATAATTTCATACAATTATATATTAATTATATAATATATACTAATAATAATTATAATAATATAAAAATATACAATATATAATAATAATAATTATAATAATATAAATATATAATATATAATTTCATATAATTATATATAATAATTTCTTATAAGAAAAAGAAAATTTATACTTATTACGCACCTGTATCGTCTTGGATGCTTAAATATCGACAACAAGAGAACAGAATTTTATTTCGACTTAAAAAACAAAAACAAAATAACATTAAACATTCTCTAACTACGACAATGTTAAAATATTTATCAATCGCAGCGTATCGCCTTCGTAAATTATCAAAGCAATTCATATTTCGAACAAATAGATGAATTTACGACAAACCAAGGGGATCGAGAAATCCGACAACATCCGAAATAAAAAATGGGCGAATTCTCACGCGAAGAGCGTGCGGGGCTTAAAGCAGGAAGTCCCACCCCGCTTTCAAAATAATTGCAGCGCCCCGTTGAATCCGCGCCCCTTCCCCGATTTCATCCGGCAGCAATGACAAATTGATGTTTAAAAACACGCAACTTGTCCCGTTCTGTGCGTAACAAGCCGGGCTTTCTGAAAGGGTGTCCCTGTAGCTGCTGTTCCGACGATGGAGGGCTTTAGGATTCGCATTACTGGCGCACGGACTGCGATTACTGTGCCTGGCATGACTATAGCGTCCGCATAATGCCGGCTAGATGGACGATCGTGCCTTGTTACCGGGGGCACAATCAACTCTATGTCAATAGCGGAGGACACAGCGGGAGGACGAGCGGGAACCGGTTCGCCGGCTGATTTTGCCGTGTCGTTCTTTCCGCGGGGCAGCGTTATCAGGACGGCAGCGAGATTTTCCAACGGCGCCGATAAACGAGCGAGTATTTAAACGAATCGGCCGCAAAACCGACGCGATAATCGTGTTTCCTTAACGCCGGATTCGGAATTAATCGCGTTACAACGACACACGCGTAAATAACATCGCACCGAGCAAACAAAGAACGGCCGCTCACAACCATGTTGCGCGCGCGAGCGTCTCGCTATTTGCGCTGATTTTAAACGTTAAACTTAGAGCGCGTTGGAGGAACGCCAGTCGCATAACCTTTCGCGCCGCGCCGGAGTTCGCGCGATCATCGAACGATTCCCAATAAGTTGGGGGCCGCCGCGATTTAATTACATAATTAAATAACGTAACTGCGTGACGGGAGCGCGCGCGCGCGCGCTAGCCGAGGGGTCCCCCGGATAATCTCGCTCCGGGCCGATAATTAAAATCCAGTGCCGCGTATTAATTACGCCAGCCTCGGCAGGACTTCTTCCGCGCTTCGTCGAGCCCCGCTGGCACGAAACGAGAGGGTGTGGGCGGTGATCGTCTGGAGGAGGGACCGCCGAGACAGACGTCGCCGTGACGAGATAGACGAGGAGGCTTCGCGCGGACTTTTACCCGGTAATATTTCGAAGGGTTTTCCCAACGGGATCACGAGTGACGGTTCCCGTAGAAGGCGACACGGACGCGAGACGGTGAAACCGGGCATGGTGTTAGAGGCAAGAAACGATCCGTCGCATCGGTTCCCGGGCGTCGAAAAGGGACGTCTCTTGTTTCGCGCTTGGCGCATCCTTAAAGCCTTGTGTATCCCGGCAAGGCACCGGCTGCTCTCGCCTGGCACCGACTAAGGTGCCGCGAAACGACGAGGTGTTCCCCCGTTGTAGTGGGTGTAGCAGGGCGAGACGTACACAACAAGGGGTCGGGAACATTACACCCAACCCCCTAGCCGCCCCTCCCCCCCCCTCCTCTGCGGCGTAAGCGCTGTTTATGGAGACCGCAGGCGGCATCTCCCGTCGAGCTTAGCGTTACTACTGTGCCCAGCCAGCCTCAGTTACGAGCAAAGGGATTTTCTGCCGGATGAGGATACCATCTCCGACAGCCGTGCGGGCTTTCCCGGCACCCCCTTTCGCGTCCGGATCTCGGTTTAATGTATAAAAATAAGCTCGTTCGACGTGCATCCTACCCGGCACACGCGACCCACCCTCCGCGTCCTCCCGGTCCATCTTGGTCCAAGGTTACCGATGAATTTGAATGTGTCTATCCGGGATCGCGGTGTCGCGCCGCGCGCGTACCTGCTATCGATTTCGAGCACGTCGAGCTCTCGATCTACGCGCTGATCCTTTGCTCTATCTTACCGTGATGGGGCAACGAGACGATGTCTTACCTTGATCGAGCTGATTATTCCCTTCAAGCGTTTCTCGATGGGTTTAATTATAATCTGTCTCTGTTCTACGCAAAGGCGCGACTATCGATAATCGATATTTTAATTTTAATTAATAGATAATTTATTATCTATTGATAATAATTATTATAATAATTATAATAATATTATATTATAATGATATAATAATATTATATTATAATGATATAATAATAATTATATTATTATAATAATTATTAACAATATTATAATAAATTAATAATAATTATTTAATAACAATATTATAATAATTATTATTAATTTATTTCATTGGTTTTATTTCGTTTTTATTTTATTAAGCAGTGCAAGCGCACTCGTTAATAGGTTTTTCCTCTGTGTGTGTGTGTGTGTGTGTGTGTGCGTGTGTGTGTGTGGTTATTTTCTTTTAATTTATATCTTATTAAAAATGGAGAAAAGCAACATGAACTTCTAACTTGTCACAAGAGATTTCGCTTACGTTTCTTACGAATATTAAGCATCTATTTCATCCTTTCTTTAATTCTTCCAAAATCGGAATTATTCCAAAGTTTCAACTGTGTCTCGAAATTTGAAGTTAAACGCTTGAATTCTTGCAGCACTAATTTACGTTAGGATAATTACGATGAAATCGTCTTAATGAATGAATGAATCGTCTTAATATGGAAAGCATATTATTTGGAAGGAAATGCTGATCGTCGCAGGCATTTTGGTAGTTTAAATGTTCTGATTAAAAAGACGAGGGTTCGCGTATACTTTTGCTACCACTTGTGTGTATTGTTAATTGAATTACGTGACACTGTTCGCGATACAAAATGTGATTAAATGCAAACATTGCTTTAATGCCTGCAATCTATATGTATAACGTTTTCCATTTGATTTTTATCGTATGGCAACCGATTGCCGGAGAGGTTCCAAAAACAGAATTTTAATTGAGAGTTTAGATTTGTTACCGCTTTCCAATTGCGTGGCCGGTTGTTTGTTGAACCTGATATTCACAAAAATACGAGCTGGCGAACTTGATCCGACATCAAGAACGTGGGAATTGCTCTCAAACTGCGAATGAGTTTCTTGAATCGAATGAAACTTTCTTCATACTAAGTTCGTTCGAATTATACTCTCTCTCTCTCTCTCTCTCTCTCTCTCTCTCTCTCTCTCTCTCTCTCTCTCTCTCTCTCGCATATAATTCGAATGGCCCTTTTCCTCTTTACGGAACATTCCTCTTCTATTTCAAGAGGAACACGGTTTTATTTCAACTTGTCGTGTCGTCGGTGTTTACAGTTGTTAGAAAAACGTTTGCTTAAATAGGAGCTCTTCATAATTTCGTTTGATCAGTTTTCGAATCAAATTCTGCGGAAACAAGGATGTTTTATTTCTCGGTTGTTTGAAATGGATATGTAGAAAAATTAATTTAAAAGATCTGACAAGAATTATCGCTTGTTCTTGTTACCTTAAACTGAGTATAATGTAATCGTACAATGATAAAATAGTAAATTAATATATAATATTTATTTATATATAAATTATTTATAATAAAATATATATATTATAATATATTATAATATATTATAAATATATATATATATATATATATATATATATATATATATATATATATATATATATATATATATATATATATATATATATGTATATATAAATTATAATAATAATATATAATAGTAAATTTTGAACGCATTGATACATTTCTCCACGATGTTTTGACCAGTATTCTCCTTCACATTTCCCCATCGAACAAATCCCCCTGAAACCAATAAATAAACACACGTTTGCGCGACGTCGTTTTTAACAAATTAAAAATTAACCCAATTTAATCACGGACAGCGAACAACGAAGCGGCTTACGAGCCCTCGCTTATCCAGGATAATTTCTCGACAGAGAAAAGAATATCCTTCCCCGCGATTTTAATCTAATAAACGAAAGAGTCTCTCGAATTCTGAGCACTAATATCCCCGGCCAGATTAATTAAGTTTATGTTCTTGTTGCGACGGGGGCCGAGGAGGGGCGCGGCAAATAAATGCCAACGCGAATGCCGCTCGCAAAGAAACGCACCGCGCCGGGGCTAATGAAACTGCAAGGATTGGACTGGTTTATTCGATGGCGGCGGCGAAGAGGAACAGGTTGTTCCCGGAATGAATTTTGAGGGAGTGTTCTAAAAAGAAAAAAAGAAAAGAAAAAATGATCGAGCCATTCGCAAGGGTCGGGCCGGCATTGTACGCCCCGACGTTTACGTACGAGTGTGCTTGGGACCGGATGGTTGCATTATAGCGAAACGCGTGCCCTTTACTCGACGATTTAATGCAAGCATCTCGAAAAACCTGGCCGCAGAAAAATGGCCGAGCGAGAGCCGCGGTAACGAAGGAACGAGAAAAAATAGCTGTGGGTCATCGCGGAACGAGGAGGGGCAGAAGGCCAAAGAAAGACCGCCGATGGATTAAAACCGTTTTTTTCCCTCCTATTGTGCTCCCTCTTCCTTCTTTCGACCAGAGACCGTCGCTTAAGGGGCATTGTTTCACGGCCGGCTCGTAGGACGCGGCTCCGAGGCCGGAGGCGGAATCGCGCGGATTCTTCGCGCCTCTCGCGCCTCCCGCGCCTCCCACAGTTGCGGAACGAGCCCGCTCTCGAGAAATTATTTTTCTCCACGGACAGGTGAGACGCGTGCAGCGAACGAGATTGGACAGACGTCGGCTCTCGCGAAATACAAGCTACTTGATGGAAAACAAGAGAACAAAGAAACCGAGGACGGACAGGGGGGAGGAGGGAGGAGAACCGTAGCCGTGCCGCATACCGAAAGTTCGGCCGAAACTATCCGGAGCAAATAAATTTCCCTTTGCCCGTCCGAGTCTCGTGTTCGGCTTTTCCTTTCATCGCGACGATCAACGAAGATTCACCTCTTCCACGGCGAACTCCTCCTCGTCCCCTGCCCCATCCCGTCCCGCGGGTTTCCGTATCATTTGCCGACGCGAAAACAGGCTCGGGGCATTAAAGGATCTATCCCCTGGCGAATGTCGCCGCGACATTTGCTCCAATTAGTGCCCCCTTGTTGGGCTTAATACTTTTCGCGTAGCTGAAGCCGGCCGAGTGACTCTTCTTAAATCGCCGCGGAACCGAGTTCAAAAGCTCGACCGGAGGTTTTCAAGCTCGGTCACCCACCGGGGGTAGATTAAATGCCGCGCGAAAGCTCCCGACCGTCTCTGTCGGTTTCTTCCGCCTCGGAGTACCCGTCTCCTCCTCTCTTTTTTTTCGCCGTTCGTTTTTCGTTTCGACAACCACGATATCCAACTGGAGATAAGAGGCTTTCACCTTTGAAGTCTCTCACTTTTGCAACTTGTAATTCTTTCATTAAAGTACTTCCCTCTCTCCTCCCATATTTTCACGTTTGCGGCGCAGAAGATCTCTTGCTAACTACCGAGGCATCCCCGGCTTGCGCACGCGGAAACCTTTCGAAGTTGCGGGTTAATTCGTGCTTCCTGCGTTTCGCTGATATCGCTGATTCTGTTCACCTGTTTACGGGATATGACGAAATATTTCCGATGGAATGGAATTTTACGCTCTACACTGTTCTCAGCCATTAAAGCTTAGCGTGACTGTGTAGCGACACTTCGAATTTGCATAGTTAAATTTTTAATAGCACTATAACTTTTTTTTTTATAAGTAGGATACTAACTACTGTCCGGCAGTTGCAACGAAAACTGTGTTAGTAACGATTCAAGTAAAGAACATAGGAAATAGTTGACTTAAACAGCGTGTTCCATAATTATATTAACATCTGGAAATATATATATTAACATCATTATAGTGATGTTAATAATTAAATTGTCCAAATGCGATGATTCAACCAAAATGAGGTGATTCCTGAGATCATTTGAAGTAACTTTTTCATATTCATTATAGTGATGTTAATAATTAAATTGTCCAAACGCGGTGATTCATCCAAAATGAGGTGATTCCTGACGTCATTTGAAGTAACTTTTTCATATTCATTATAGTGATGTTAATAATTAAATTGTCCAAACGCGGTGATTCATCCAAAATGAGGTGATTCCTGAGGTCATTTGAAGTAACTTTTTCCTTAGCGAAAATGTAATCCGCGGCTTTGTTTACGAGTTATTAACGAAAAACACTGTCCAATGAGAGATGAGCTTGACTAACGCTAGGCGGCCGAGCCAATCGGCGGAACTGGGCTTCGATCGCTCGTTGGCTCGGCCGCCCTGTGCCAGCTGAGCTTGCTTCCCATTGGTCGTCGTTTTTCGTTAATAACTCATAAACAAAGCCGCGGATTTTATTTTCGCTAAGGAAAAAGTTGCTTCAAATAACTTCAGGAATCACCTCATTTGGACAATTTAATTATTAACATCACTATAATGATCACTGTAATCACTATAATGAATATGAAAAGCGACTCTTTAATTACTTTAAGCATGATACTATAACTTCTCACTGCGGAAGCAAGTCACCATTATGATACGAGTTGAATGAAAATTAATTTCTCTCGTTAACAGATTAATCGATGGCTGTGTTCTGATGACAATCGTTTTCGAATAAGTCTTCGAGGTTGCGTTCAATCCTCGTCAGTTTTTCGAGTCTATTCGTCACAGTTTTCAAGGCTTGTCGGTAAAATGTGATTCAACGTCTTCACACTCCGCGTTTAATCATTATGCAATGCGGCGCGCACGAGTTTAAAGGTTTCAACAAATGCGTGTCATTGTTAATTCACTCTAAATGATAAATACAATTTTCTTTCAACATTTGTCAATTGATTAAAGTTACCAGTGATAGAAAGAAATTTATGAATAATTGACGATTCTATAAATTTTCTATATTGCTTTACATTATTTGCTACATTGGTTCCATCAAGGATTCCGGTTTACTTATTAATTCTCATTAACTTTCAATCTTCAAATTGACTTTCATTTATAAGTTCACAAATTTATCATCGCATATTTATTACCACAAATAGGAAAAAATTGAAGATTTTAGGGTACCTAAAAGAAACGAATAGGTGTAGTTTCTGCCTTAGATACATATGCGGGGAAAAAGAATTATATTTCGTCTTTTTAATTGTGAGTGGTAAGGATACTCTTGTTTCAATGCTGTGCTATTTCATCTAACTTCTTCATTTTAAATAAGATTAAGAAAATAAGATTCTTGTCTTAATAAATACTACACTGCCCCATAAAGTGCGTATAAAAATTTTATGTTCACGAACAAAAAATAGAAATTTCTACAAACATTTAACACATTGCAATTGTCCTCTTTTTCCATTTGTAATATTTTTATATACTATGCATATGAAATTGAATTTATGTGCTGGCACAATACACTTTTAACAATTCTTTAAACACAAATAAATTCAATAACGAAAAAATTATTTAAACAAAACGGATATAGCGTCTTTAACCGGTATTTCAGTATCGCCATTCGAGTGTACCTTCGTCCACAATATACAGTCTCAAAATTGATGCAAACACCCGCTCTATCGATTATTGAGCGAGACGTTTCATTGGCCAATTTAAAAATGCCGACCGATTCGAATTAATTAGAAAGCACGTCAAGTGCACAAATATCCGGAGGGTAGTCATCGACAAGTCGTGCAGCATGCTAACACAAAATCGATACACGCAATGTAAATGAAGTTGGTGCCGGAATATTAGGAAAATTTTTAGCCAATTTCTTCCGAAGGTGGAGGTCCAAGGCCTCGGTAGCGGGAACGGTAAAAATTAGTATATTTCCACCAGTATGGGCGACCGAGGCTCAATGTGGAACCTCGAATGTCTGGCGCCGGTGAGTTGACTGGCGGCAAGGGGCGGCAGGGGCGAGCAGGAGGTAGCCTGGTGGGCTCAGGTGTTTTCACCGGCATGCCATGGCACAGCGGAGCAAAGTGGTGTGGTCGATATGACTGAAACTACCCCCGGTGTCTCCCTTCGATCCCTTCTATCAGACGCGGCTCCCTTTTCTAACTATCCCGCACCCTCTCTTTCAGCATCCTCGCGAAACGCCGCTACGCTCCGCGCCGTTCTTTTAACCGTTCCCTTCCGCGTCCACGTCCGGATCGTTCGCTCGCGTTAGTGCAGGCATTTACGGAATGTTGCTTGATAATATTTAATCGCGTTGAATATTGACGCGGCTCGCGGCACGTGACCGTTCGCACGACCCCCGCCAGTGAATTATCCAGACCGAGGGGAAACTTCTTTTCGCGCGCGCGTCCGACGCCGATCCAATTTCTGGACAGCTCGTGGAAGAGCATCGGCTCCGCACGTTCGCGATCCTGCCGGCGAACAACAAGCGCCGGCTGGGCAGGTAAAGGGGTAATCAGTTTTTCTCGAATTACCTCCTATAGCCGTGTGGAATTAACGCACCGGGCCGGAATTAATTTCATTCGCGGGAATCGGTGTAATTCGCGCGCAGACACCCGCACAGTCCCGTCCGTTGACGGTGTTTGACGCCCGGCTTTTATAGGAGAATTATACGAAACTGGAAAGTTAACGGTAGGCGGGGCCCGCGGAAAGCGAGGGGGGGGTAAACTTTACAGTCGGCGCACTTTTGTTCGTTCCGTTGAACGAGGTTTATTGATTGAAGTCGATTGTTGGCTCACCCGAAAACGTTTCCGACGCGGCCGCGTTCCCGCTATGAAATTCTATGGATCTCGAAGAAATCTCCGGAAGAATTTGCGGACGCGTGCCCGGCCTCGACACACACAGCAACCCGATATGTTCGATTTCACGTTATAAAACCGGCCGGAATCGGCTCATCGAGCTGTATCCGCGCGCCGATAAGCCGAAATCATAACTTTTCAGCGCGGAGAGACGGGGCCCGGGCATTAATCTAATAATCCCGAATAATTCGATCTAATCTGCGGCCGTCTGTCAGTTAACTTTCGCGACGGTGCCGACACTGCAAGAGTGCTAATTAAATGATTCGATTAAAACCCGTGGAAACGAAGATTCCTCCTCGGTGGCGGCGGCGGCGCTACGGGAGCGTAGGAAATTCAAAATAAGACCGGGGGGCCCCCCGCGCTTATCGCCTGAATTTTAATCGGCGGCGAAACGCCGCCCTCGTTCCGCCGTTCTATCGACGGCGCTTGGTTCTTTTTTTCGCCCTTCAATTAAACGGCGACGCTGACGCCAGCGCGGCCGCGCACAAAGCGAACCGTTTCGAAATTAATCGGCGCGCTGGCTCCGCGCTGCGCGCGACGTTTCGCTGCGCATAATATATAATGTCGCCTATAATTAAATAAAACCCCTTTTCCGCGCGGCGCACAAACGCCGCCGATCGTGTCAGCGATAAAAAAGCTTATTAGCCGCACGTGCACGGCTTCTTTCTGCATGACTGTGCCCCACCCCACGATCCCCCCCCCTCTGCCGCCCCCTTAAAAACGGGAGTAGGCATTTATACGGCTGATATTGCAGACCCGTGTAAATAATGACTTTGCAGTCAGCGCGGTGAACGATAATTAGCTTTTGCCGCCCGCGCTGACGGCCGGGAAAGAAAAGCCCGTGAATTGTTAAACAGAGGGGACGGGGTGGAAATATGTTGCGTAATGACGCTCTAAGCGCGTGCGTTTCTTACCCCTTGCGGCTATAAATCGCACTGCTCGCGCGTAACGATTCCATCAATTTTCCTCTTTCGCCCGTAGAATACAATGAATATTTTAGATCTTTTATCACGAATCTACGAGACCATTCCGCCCATGCTTTTATTTACGTTCCAACCTTTCGTAACCCCCGGCATCGATCCAATCAAATTTTTTCAAATTTTCATTTTTGCTCCGTCGCCCCGCTGTTCCAGTATCCCGTGAATTACGTTTATAAAAAGTCAGAGATATTGTATTCCCGTCAATATATAATAATTACTCTGCACGATCGTATCGCTTTTATTTTTTAATTACTGTTCACCGTGTAACGTGAAATCAACAGCGCAGATCGCATAATAATTAAATACAGTATTAATGAATGCATGTTACCGAACAATTTTTGTGTTTTATCAAAAGTGTTTTAAAACATTGCAATAACAACTGTGAGTACACAACAGCGTGAGAGAAATGATGTACGAATTTTTAGGCAAATGAAAATCTGTGTCGCGGTAGCAAATTTTAAAAAAAATATGATCTTGAGAAATCGGCCATTAAAATGTTCGATGCGTGTCTTCCATTATTTTCAACCGCCATATACATATCTAACAGGAAAAATGTCTGTAACGTTAATAATGATACTAATCTACTATAATACCGTAGCTTATTATATAATACTATATATATAGTATTATATTATATATATATTATATTATATATATTATATTATATAGTATTATGTTATAGTATTATATTATATAGCATTATATATATAGTATTATATTGTATATATTATATTATATAGTATTATATTATAGTATTATATTATATATATTATATTATATAGTATTATATTATAGTATTATATTGTATATATTATATTATATAGTATTATATTATAGTATTATATTATATAGTATTATATTATAGTATTATATTATAGTATTATATATATAGTATTATATTATATATATTATATTATAGTATTATATATATATCATATATATATTATAATTTTTCTCCTGCAGAATATCTACAGCTACGGTATTATAGTCGATTATATAGTAGTATATAATATTATATATAACAAATCAATTAACTCTGTGATCTGCGAAACAATTAGATCGTGAAATCTAAACGAATAAAAACTATAACATGATGCACGGTGCAGCTATCTCTTCGAAGCGTATTCGAGTTTGTGAGCCTGCCATAAGACCCTAGGTTCGTTATAACGAGCCATGATTCATGATAAACGACGTGCCGAAGATCAGAAAAAGCATCAAATTAAATTAAAGCGTAGACTGTTATGGATCCAGAAATGCTATCGATTGAACGGGATTTCGAGCAACGAAGTCGACCGAACGGACAGCAGGGATGAAGGTAAATGCCTTATGACTGATGACTGCAGAATGAAAAGCAGAAATTCAGAGTCATGATCGTAACAAATTGAAAATTAACCGGGCACCGGTCTAATCGGGGATTAGAGATCCGTCGTTACAGATCGTAACGGGAAGAGTTCTCGACCGGGAAACACGCGGGTGAAGGGGGGATACTTCGGTAATATCACTTACGCCTCGCAGTATTTTAGGCTGGGTTCCCGGAGTCTGTGAAACTGTGTGCACGAGCCTAAAATCCACTTGAAAGGGTCGATTTTATGAAGAGACGCGCAACGGAGTCGACGAACCGTCGAGCCGCGCATGCGAATTCTCGTGTGCGTACCAGCAAGAAATTGCAAGAAATACGCGTTTGGTTTCTGTATATGCTTAGCATATTGATTCGCGTGCTCGTTTAAACCAACGGAAATTGCGGATGATCTGACGGGAACATGCGGAACCTCTTCGTAAATACTTCACCTCAGAAATACGGGTTTATTAATAATTGTAATTGTTGACTAATTTATTCAGAGCTACTGCGATTCCCATTAACACGTTCCGTGCCGAGCTTTTTTTACTCGAATCTTCACACTTTGATATTTTACTAAAACTTGATGTATTACGTGCAATTATTAATTCTCGTACACATAACAACGTAACAAAAACTTATCAACGCCCATTCTTGCGGTGGAAATTGATTCTTCGGTTCTAAATTTCTTGTAAACAATTTGTTCAGTTCACTAAGTAAACATGCAAGCGTGTACCATCGATGGTACACGTGGCACGGGACGTGTTAATATGCGGACACTTTTCAAGACGCAATAACTTTTTTGAAATTAGGATAAACGATTTGAATTTCTTTTTTAGAGAGACCAGTATAATAGACGATGACTAAGCTACTTTATTACAATTTTGCTATTACTTGGAATGACAAAACAAAATAAAAGACTCTCGTTCTTTAATTTTTTTATCCGAGTCTATAGGGAAAATTTAAAAAATACGTTTCTCGTAGATCTCGGTGAGTTATATGTGTGCTGAAAATTTCATCGAAATCAGTCAACGCAGAATCAAGTTACGAGCGGTGAAAGATTGTAAAAACTGGAAATTTCTCACACTTATTGATCGGAAGTACCAAATATCGGGACAAACCTGCGATTATTGCGATCTTTAATTATTTACAGCCCATACCAAAGACAACCGATTACGGTGAAACTATTAAAAGGCATATAACTTACCGAGATTTACAGAACACATTTTTTAAATCTTCGTTATAGGCTCAAATAAAAAAGTTAAAAAACGAAAGTTCTTTATTTTCTTTTGTCATTCCAAGCAATAGCAAAATTTATCAAAAGCATTCCAGTTATGGACTAGTAATCATCTAGTAGTTATGGTCGGTTATAAGTAGTAGTTATGGTTGCTCAGTGATCTAAAAAAAATTCAAGTCGTTCAGTCCAGTACTAAAAAAGTTATCGCGTTTCGAAAAGTGTCCGAATATTAACGGGAGTCACTGTACATTATGAATAACACGTCGAGTATCGAATACCAATACCACACAAATATTCCCACAAGATCAAAGTAATTTGGCCAATGAAACCGAAACAAGAAAGTTAATTAGTAAAATTTGATGACCTATATTTAAGTTTATTGGTAACAATTAATTTGTTTAATCGCAAGCGTTCGAGTTATGAAATATGATCACCGTATGAAATAGGAAAATGCAATATGTATGTGACAAACTTTATCGCTAAAATATAATTAGCGGGAACGGAAATTTCCATTACTTCAACATGATATAATTCGTACAACTACCCGACCGCACATATAATTTATTCGGACTAAATCGACGAATCGTGTCAAATGCATAAACCATCTTCCACCTAATCTATCGGTGCGGGTACGAGCATTCTACGTGTGCGCCTTGACACCGAATTTAAGGATTCCGAGAACCATTTTCACGCTTATGCAATCAGAAGCTGGTCTATTATATTTTGGCCTATATAAGGCGCCCCATTTTAGTTTCAAACAATCCATTTCAGGCAAAGAATGTCCGGAAGCACGATTCTTTGAAGTCAAAAGAGCCAGGCCTTCAATACTTAACGCCGTGCCCCAGAATTTCTGTCACGATTTCATTCATCGTAACTAGACTGCCGGATCTTTATGCGAATCTCGATGCGATTTGATTGATCATTTTTTAAAAACTGGGATGAAGAAGAGATTC
This sequence comes from Megalopta genalis, assembly GCF_051020955.1. Taxonomy (NCBI): domain Eukaryota; kingdom Metazoa; phylum Arthropoda; class Insecta; order Hymenoptera; family Halictidae; genus Megalopta; species Megalopta genalis. Next base: position 22,124,957 of record NC_135013.1, on the reverse strand, counting down.
GATTTACCAGCTAGAAAATCCATCGTGAGAAAAATTTTGTCCGAACGCATCTGAAAAATGTGAAAATGAACGCATAAAAATCTGCGGTCTAATCATAAATGTTTTAAATGTCCTAGTTTAATGTTAAAAATAATTACCTAAAACTTATCATTGGGCCGCGGATTTGATGCATTTACGACAAACATGACTATGAATCCGTAATTCTGAAGAGAAGAAAAAGTAAACGAAATAAAGAATATCAATACATTGCTTTCATAATTATTAAAGAAAGGAAGAAGTTTCTGAGTGACTCGTGATTTCACCAACAAACATAGTCAATTATTATTTTGCATAAAAATCATCTAAATAAAATTTTTTTTTTATTATTTTCATAAGTACATCTGCAATCTGTTACAAAATAACAATAAGCAAGATGATCTAATAAAATAAAAATCATCTAAATAAAATAACATAAAAATCGGCCGCCTAGTTATCATCATTGGAAAATAGTATGCTAATCCAGAAGGTATTTATCGCGTTTGTATTTTTACAGTATGGTTTAAAGATTAGCATTGAAAATGAAGTCGAGATGAAATAATAAGTACGATGGACTGATAAGCAATCGCAAACTTTTCAGAGTAAAAATCTACGCGAAGAATTACAGCGTGCATAGAAATACGGTGTGTAATATAAACCATCGATCTCGATAGACTAGACTATAATAACGACTCGGAACCGCGAATCAGATCCTGCCAAAGCCAAACGACGATCACGCGCATTTGTTTGCGGCGATTCACCGGACCCATTGAACCCGCCATGAGCGTTCATTTGCGAGCTTTTGTAACGATGCATAAAATTGAACGGAAATCGTGATCCGCATAACGCGCGAGCAAAAAACCCCTGGCCAGAGATGAAAAGCGACCCAGCCGGTTCCCTGTATAAAGAGATCGAGGAAAGAAAAAGCGAGGAGAACGCGGGGGAAAGAAAAATCCTGGACTCTATCCATGTTCGTTCCCGTGGACCTTGGTTCCCGACGTGCCGGACAATTCGAGCAACTTTAATATGCACCCCCATAAATTGAATTCCCACCCCTGGTATTTCGGGGCACAATCAGCCCTCTCTCTTTCTCTATCTTCCTCTCTGTCTCTGTCTATATCTCTATCTCTGTCTCTGTCTATATCTCTATCTGTCTCTCTCTCTCTCTCTCTCTCTATCTCTGTCTCTGTCTATATCTCTATCTGTGTCTCTCTCTCTCTCTCTCTCTCTATCTCTGTCTCTCTCTTCTCTCTCTCTCTATCTCTGTCTCTCTGTCTCTCTCTGTCTCTCTCTTCTCTCTCTCTATCTCTGTCTCTCTCTTTTCTCTCTCTCCTCTCTCTCTCTCTAGCTTTCTGTCTCTCTCTTTTCTCTCTCTCTTCTCTCTCTTTCTATCTCTGTCTCTCTGTCTCTCTGTCTCTCTGTCTCTCTCTCTCTCTCTGTCTCTCTCTCTTCTCTCTGTCTCTCTCTCTTCTCTCTTCTCTCTCTCTCTCTCTCTCTCTCTCTGTCTCTATCATTCTCGCTCTCTTCGCTCTCCTTCGGCTCGGCGTTTCTGTACCCCATCAAAGCGGTTTCGGCACGAGAGCGGAACGCAGGTGCAGCGGGATCTGTAATATGGGTTTAAGAACACTCGGTGATATTGACGGATATGGGCGCCCCGCGAAGGGAAATGCCGGCATGCTCACCCCTCGATCACCCCTTGCACCACGCGAGCCTCCGCGGGGCTGCTGCGAGTTGTGTATTCGCAACAGTGACTCATGCTGCACTCTCGCAGTGGGTGTTTTTCTCATTCGGCGCGATCATAAAGTCTTATTCTTGCGGCTTAACGCGGCACCACCACCCCTGGCCGATCGTTGGGGTCGCAGCAGTTTATCCGATGACCGTGTAATCCATTATTGCCTGCGCCACTCCCGATGACGCGTACCGCAGGAATGTCGAATTAATCTTCCGTCGGGTCTAATATCGCGCCACGAACACTTGTTAGGCGTGCGGGGTGTTCGGCTCTGTGTGTCAAATATTTCGGGGGGTCGCGGCTGTCGGAGATCCACTGCTAGCTATTCTTCAGATAATACTTCGATATTACGTGATTTCATAACAGTTATTACGCGCACTCATTTCATGTTCGAATTTGTCTGCTGAAAATGATGAAATTGTCATATATTTGTTTTAATATACCAGTTAACTCGAATTTAACCTTTTAGGTACGGCTGAATTCTACGCGAGGCTATTTCCCTGGACGGCAGATTCTGATATGTACTGTACAGAGTCTGAAGCTGTATTTATTCCGTCTGTATATTGTTAACACTGTTATAAATCGATGTGAAGACAAAATAAGTGTGAAACAATACGTAGGAAGATGATTGAGCGAGTGAGCTACTAGAGCGAGGGTATCCCAAAAATGTCTCGCAATCCGAAAGTGACGGGTTCCTCGGGTCATTTGAAGCAACTTTTTCCTTTACAAAAATTTTCTCCGAGGCACCGTTAACGAGTTATTAACGAAAAACAGTGACCAATGAGAGGCGAGCTCGGCTGGCGCGAGGCGACCGAGCCAATGAGTGGAACTGGGCTTCGCGCGCTGGTTGGGTGGGCCGCCTCGCGTCAGCCGTACTCGATTCTTATTGGTCACTGTTTTTCGTTAATAACTCGTTAACGGTGCCTCGGAGAACATTTTTGTAAAGGAAGAAGCTGCTTCAAATGATCCGAGGAACCCGCCATTTCCGGATTGCGAGACATTTTTGGAACGCCCGGTATAGTGGCGCGTCGTTCAGAGAGGTGACATCCGCGAAAGCCACTATAGTAGCGCATCGTTCTGAAAGATGATATCCGCGAAAGCCACTATAGTGGCGCGTCGTTCTGAAAGATGATATCCGCGAAAGCCACTATAGTGGCGCGTCGTGCCTAGGAGGTTAATAAACGGAATATATTTTAAACGTGATACAGAAGTACTGAACTAATTATAATAAGAACCACTCGTTTAGAGGACGCTTCATCTTCGTTATCACCGGTCAAAAGTCACAGGCATAAAATAATTTTTTATTTGCTCGTTTTGAAGTTGCAGTAAAACGAAGTACATTATTTTATACACATTACATACACGGGCTCTCTTAACTTACATGAAATTGTAGTTCGCAGTTTCTTAAAAATTTCAGAAGAAAGAAACAAATGTTGGTTTCGGCACAACTAACACATGCACGCTTAGATGTATAGTCGAAATATAAAATAACGTTGCTGGAATTTTGACTAACAAACGTGAGCGAATTAAACATAGACTTTACCGATACAGAGGCAAAAATTGTTCAACGGATTCGACTTTATCGGATGCTTTCAATATCAACCACATTATTAAAAACATGATGTAATTATATTGCTCTCTTTACGTGTTCCCCAATGCGAACCCGGCAATGCGAGCAATAAAATAATTCATATAAAATTTATTTTAAACGATGCAGCAATGCACGCGTTACCGGAATAAATGTTTGCCGGAATTAATTTTAAAACATTAATCACCGGGCAGCGGTAACAATACGTGTACGAGTATAGGTGACCGCAGTGCCCGTGCCGTCCCGGGGAAGAATATTCCCAGAATCCTCTCAACGTGCCGGTAACTTGCTTTTCACAATTCACCGGTCAGATTTTTCATTTTCGACGGGATCGGCCGTCCCGACGACTATTCCGATAATCTTCTTCATCCATACGCTGTCTGTTTACCGTGAAAACGGCGAGGGGATCGTGTAAACGCGGAGTTCCGCAGATGCGGGGGCAGCGAGGGGTGAATTTAACGCGGCGCGAGAGTCGTAGCCGGCGAACTTCCGACTCGGCTGTATTGTTTTATCATTTAATTAAACGAAAGCCTTGGGAAATCCTTTGAAAGAACAGTAACGCGGAAAGGGAGGCCCGAGTTCTTTGCCTGAAACTTCCACGGGAACATTTCCTTGCCTCCCCGCCGCCGCGCCGGTAAGTAGAATTTGCTCTCAAATAATTTCCCGTCTCCTTCGGCAAACATTTTATGCGGTCGCTGGATAACCAAGGTTATATCGGGCCGAGTAGGCATTGTATTTTTAGATTTAGCTCTCCGCATCGAAAATCGCATCGTTTTATGCCACGGCGCGGGCACGGCGGCGCGGCGGCGCGGCGGCCGCGCAGTCGGCAACGTAACGTAAATATGAAATATTCATCGGGAAGCGTGGCCGCATACGTAGAACCGGGGCTGTGCCGGGCCGAGCCGAGCCGAGACGGGTCGGGTCGGTTGGAAACAGGAAAAGTTACGATTGTTTTAGCAAGCGAGCGAGCGAGCGAGCGCCGGACGGAACCGGGTCAAAGTAATGCAAGGGATTAGAGAACGCCTTATAAGGGCGGGACCCCGGCGAACTTCGCTATTACTTGTCCACGGAATAAGTAATAACGATATGAAGAATATCCCGGGCTGCGGGTTTTGAATAGTTCATCCATCTCTCTCGACCCCCGGAACAGCGAAACTTCCTCGCGACCCCTGCGCTAAGCGCTTCCGCGTTGTTTCTCTTTAATGAATAATAAATCATCTTTTTTGTCCGCCGCACGGATCCGCGAGTCTCGTTCAATTTTCGCGGAAGTTACTCGGGTCGCGTTCGCCTCGCGAAAATCTCCGACACGCAGCCCCGGCCGAGTGACCGATGCTGGAACGCCGCGCCGGCCAATCGATGCATTCATAGCGATGCATCGGCGAACTTGGACGTTGCCGAAACGGATCTTGCCTGGACCGAGAGTTCTGGGCACTCGCAGTGGAAACGGCACCGGGACAGAGGAAGTTTCGACCGCCCTGTCGGGTCAACCGTGCGGATCCCTTCTATTGGGACACACACAGTGTGTATCCTAAACTGTGCTGATCCGGAAGGGTAAACTTCGTTCTCTGCCGCCATATGCCGCGTCGAAGCCGGCCACTCATAGCCAAAGTAAGTCCGGCACGGCGTTCCAGGGACCGGGGACTTTCCGGGCAGGTCGCCCGAGTTCCTAAAAGCCGAAATTCTCGAGGCTTCTTGCTACTTACCAGCTAAATCCTGGCGATCCGTTAAGACCGGACCACGGACGAGCTTGACAGTTTTCGGTAAGAAGCGCGTAAGATGAATTACTTCGTTAGAGTCCCCGGCGTCGACCTGCTTCGCTTCGACGGCCTTTGACGTGATCTCTGAGAATTACGACCTTGTCAAGGATTACCCGCTCGATCTTCGGAGCTGGATCGCGACACCGGGCCGGCTTTCGCTGGGACATGTATGCCGTTCGACGGAGATTTCACGGATCAACGCAAATATTCTGCGAACGCCGACGCACCGTTCAATAGTTAACTGTTGCATCGGTCTCAGAGACCGGGTATGTCAGACATGCTCTCCGATTTGAATGGAAAACGAGGAAATCAGAGTTTCTTCTATTGGGTTGGCAACTATGTAATTGCCGATTTGTTCAATGAAATAAAAAATTTCTTTTTACTTGGAACGAAAACAGGCTGTTACTATTAATCGCAATTTTCTTTCTGTTCAATTATGCGAACTGATTTAATTTCAACGATATGCACTGGACAAGAGTCAGTAACTGGGTCTGCCGGAAAGTTCTGTCCGTTTGAGAAATAAAAGGAAGTAATAGATTTTTCATAAATAAAAAAAAAGAACTTCACCGACAAACTTCGGGTTATAATTGAAATAATTTCCACGATTTCAAAGTCCAATACAATTTTAACTCGTTACTAAAAGATTTCTTGTAGCAGACGCGTGCATGACTCGATAATTCGAGTCTCTTGAATTCCGAATCAGCACAGAGTTCGGCATCTTTAAAATCCAGGAATATCCCCTTCCGGAAGCGTTGGCAATTTCTCGTTCCTTCAGCCCCTGATTTTCATAAAACAGTTCGGTTGTTCGGAATGACTGGAATTGACGGAAAATATTCGCGTTGACGTGCGGGATATACGTTCCCCTTAAAATGCGGACCTCGCTGGCTCCTCTCCAGCGACTTGTAACTTCCTCGCGGATATAACCGCGGTGATTTTATTCGGGATATTTTTTCACCGTGTTCCGGGGGGCCAGCCAACCAGCCAGTGGCAGCGCGAACATGATGCACCGGTCCGGAGACTGTGTCGCGTGTAAAAACGGCCACCCAGACAGGAATCGTCATCGATGTCGAAGTGTGACGCGGTCTGCCATCCGGCACATATTAAATGGAGCATTGTGGCTGTTTGGAGGAATCGATCGTCCACGAAGTGGCAATCACACAGAGAGTGAGACTCGATCACGTGATTTCCCGTGGGTGCCGTCAACGACAAATGACCCAGCTGCCGCAGCCACGGATGCTTCTCCACCTTGGATCACGCTATGCTTACCTCGACGTTTTGGGACCGGCGCGGCACTCCACTCCCGGGATACTCCGCCGCCGCGCCGTGCCGTGACGGTCGAAGGTCATCGGTAATGCCAGCTTGATCGAAAAAATGGTTCCAAGTTAAATGAAATGGAACCGATCGCTCTGCGCCTCTCCGAGTTTCGCGTAACGAGACGAGTCTCTTAGCGTTATTAATTGCGCGACAACGGCCGTCACTCGACGGATCGGCCAACGATCGTTGGTCCCTTCGATGAATTTTAATATCCATTTTTTATATTCGCGATAACCGTCATCGTCGCCGCTTCGAAACTGTAGATTAATTTAGGTTAATTTAGCCGCACATGGATGCGTAACAAAATTAAGAAATAAATCAGAATATACCTAGGAAGTAATTCAGAATAGAAAATAAGAGAGAAAAAGAAAATAGATTCTAGAATTCTAGAAAATAATTCAGAATATCTAGAAAGTAATTTATATTGTTGCGAATTACTCTATTTCTCTCGCGTCGCGGCATTTTATTTATTATATATAATATAATAAATTTATTATATATAATAATATAATATAAATTTATTATGTATAATAATATAATATAAATTTATTATATATAATAATATAATATAAATTTATTATATATAATAATATAATACTATAACACAACTCGATACAATTATATCTTAGATCTTTCGATTAGAAATGTTGCTGCGACTTGATTCGGACAAGTCGCCGTAACGATATTATACAACTGTACCGTTCAATTTTAATTCAATCGAATAAAATATTTTACGAGATTTTTCAGATTACTGGCGTGGTCTTCGAAGTGTTCAAACGACTGATCATATTCGTACTTGGAGCTGTTGACTGCGACCGACGAGTTAGCGTTCCAACTGACGGAGCATAAAACTATTTCAAATTCTTTGCATCTTATAAACTGCAACATGCCAAACGAAAATTGTTTACGGAAGAATAAGTTTGGCTCTCGCTTGTTAGGAGGATCGATCCGTAAGGATTCGCAGTCTAACAATTAAAATAAGCGTTACAGCGTTCCCGAGCGTTCGCAGACGCGAACGAGATTCCAATCCATTCGTCCCTCGTTACGCGGCGCAATAATAAAGCAAATCCCAGGTACCGGAGAAAGGGGACAGGGAAGAGGTCCGGGAAGCGGCGTTTGCGAAAGAAAATTTAATCCATTCAATCTCTTCGGTTCGAAAGTTCCAGCGCGGACCCCGGCTGCGTCGGGTAAGAGTTCGGCGCAAGGTTGCGCCGGGACAGGCGTCCGACAAGCCCTCCGACGCGATGGACGCGGATCCATGGGAAATTAAACTCGTGGTATAAGGATAAAGTAGTCGGAGTCCTGAGCGGCACGGCCAGGGCACGACACGGAGCTGCGGAGCTCTCGAGCTTATACCGTAAGGCTGAACAGTGGCGCGCGTAATAGACACATACCGCGTGTATAGGACGCGCGCGAGAGGCTGCACGCAGGCCGCACACAAACGCGCCGGGTTTACCTAAGCATCCGAAACGTACAGCCCATCTGGGATATTACGCTCATTCCTTTCGATCCCCCCCGTCGGCCACCCTCGCCCACCCTCGTAGGGCGCGGCGCGCCGGTGGCGGTAACATAGAAAGATATTGCATAATGTCGGTGTATCGACAGGGACCCCGGACTTTTACTGAGATTTATTTTTCAATGCACCACGGAACGATTCTCTGCGGGAATATAGGCGAACAGGGCGGCTGGAGAAAGGAATGCGTGTGTGCAGAGGCGCGAAGGAACAGAGGGGGGCGGCCCGGGGGTGACCGGGCTCAGGGTGTCTCCGCGTTCTCGATGGCCGCGCGGCGAGAACAAATTTCGCTCTTGCCTCGCGCTCGATACCCATTACATTTTCCTGGATATCGCGAGACAGGATACGCGTGCGTGTGTACCCCGGTGCCGGGGTTGGGGTCCGCACGAGAAAAGGACACTTCAGCCATCCCTCATCCACGGGAAATGCACCCGTTCCGTGGATGGGCACAGATATCTGTTTCCTGGAAGCTCGTTGCGTAACGGAGACTCAGCTGTTTCGACGCAGTCAATCTCGTTTGGGGATTCAGGATCCTGATGTCGCGGGCGCGCTCTTCTTATTTGGTTTTATGCTGATGCCGAGCCGAGTCGAGCCGAGCCGCGACGGCGGCGCGCGCGCGGTTTTCGCGCGTCTTCGCGGGACGAAGGAGAGGGACGGATTCGATTTTAAGTGATCAAAGATAAACCGCGAGCCGGCTCTCTTTCTTTCCAGTCGAATGGATCCGCGGTAAAACGTTCCTTAATCTTCGCCGAGCAGTTCGTCCGTCTTGAAACGGGAATATTGAGGAATTTCGCGGGAATGGTGCACCGATTTTTCGTTTCTGGTTTCTTAACGCTGGAACCAACGGCGATCGATGTGTACCTATTTCCGTCGGAGGGATCAAAATTACGTGTTTTTTAAATTCGTTTAAGAAAAGACATAGCATTTTATATTATATTATTATTATATTATTATTATATTATATTATTATTATTATATTATTATTATTATATTTTCCTATTTTATGAGCGGAAATTAATTATAAATTCAATAATAATAGTAACTGTTAGAGGAAACTTTGACTCTTTTTCTCTTTTTCTATGCAAATGTCGAAATGACATGATGGTGACTATTCATTTTTACTATCTACTAGGTCATTTTCATCATCGTCAGTATCAAAACAATTGTTCTCCAAATTATTTATTTCTTCCGGTAATTTACTGCTTCGTGAAAATTTGTCCACAGTTTCTAAGTAATTTTTATAGATTACGATAAAAAATAGATTTTCTAGAAGCGTAATTGCAGAAAATAACGTTTCCTCTGAAAGCGTTTCTTTTTGGACTTTGGATTTTTTATGCGTACTTCTATATTTATACACACAGTCATATTATACAAGAATTTGGAAAATAAAATGTCGTCCGTTAACTGAAATTTTCTTATAGAAAAGATAGAAGACAGAGCGTATTCATTTTTGTCGATACACACACTTTAGTTATCGCTTTTGTTCTTCAAGCTCTTCTCACCTTTTTGACAAAAATAAAATTGATTTTGGAATAATCAGAATTTCAAACCCTTGTCGAATCACTAAACTCGAAGTTTCGCCAATTTAACGTCTTCGAGTCGATATCCAGGACATGATTAATTGATTATGGATTTTATACGTTTATGCAAAAAATGAGTGTTAAAAAGGTAAGCTAGCGAGCGATTTGAAAACAGTTTGAAAATATTTGGAAAAGGTATGGATGTTTCTGTAATTCCTGTTTCTTGCAATTGATGAAGACAATTTTTATTTCGTATAAAGACTCGCAATCTAATAATTAATCTTGAAGATTAAAATTTCCTTCGTAAAATCCATAAAACAATTTTGCTGCACAAATAAGCGGTAATACTTCATTGTCCTTTCTGATTATCTCGTGGATTTATTGAAATCAGTCTAGAGAAACAAAAATCTGGTATATAACGTCTGTAAACTATTTGTATTGTCTGTGCGAGTATGACCGCGCGATGGTTACTCTGTAAATATAGCATTTTGCCTCGATTTCGAGCAAAAAATGTTTCGGAATAGAAACGTTCCCGCAGCTGTTATTTCATGGTAACGTCCTCGTCGTCGACGAACCCGACGAGTTTCCTTTCGACGAGTCTGTTCGTTCAGGTGGTTCTCGTCGAGGCTTAAAAAACTCGTTTGCTCTTCACCGTTTCTTTGCCACGAAACCACGAGATTGTTTGTACAATGTCGTCGCGGGATACACGCTTGAAATTCACAGATTCGTCTTTGACGAATTGCACCTACGACAATAACCGCGCTTCGAACGTAGCTTTAACAAACTTCTCAGAAAAATCTCGCTAGAGGTCATTACGTCTTAATATAGAAAGGACGAAGTTGCCGCTTCTATGTTATGATCATGTAGCGGGAAAACTGTTTACGACGTAAACTGTTCTCCCGTACCTATAAATATGTTGGGTTGGCAACTAAGTAATTGCCGATTTGTTCAATGAAATAAAAAATTTCTTTTTACTTGGTACCAAATAATTCGTCATATTCGTTTCAGATAAGTAAAAATAACACGTCCAAGATTTTTACAAAAAGCATCATCGACAGGAATAAAGACAATTTGGTATTTTGGTTTCCTTGAAAAATTGTCAGAGCTTTTATATGCACAGTTTAAAGCGCAACTACTTTTGGACATTGTTTCAGAAATCTAATCGAAGCTTGAACTATTGTACTTTAAAATCAGTCTACTTTGAGTTATCTTCGAATTACAAATTATGAATGAAACAGTAATTTAGAAACCGGTTTTACATATACTACCCCTGGCAAAATGTATTCGACCACCTTTCGAAACGCAATAACTTTTTTTAAACTAGTCTAATTGACTTGATTCTTTTTTTAAGTGTTAAAGGGACTAGCATACTTTTTTAAATTCTCCTATTACATAAAATGACAACAAATATTTTGGTACTATATTTATACTACTATATATTTATACTACTATATACTACTATATATTTGATACTATATTATATACTACTATATATTATACTACTATATTTATACTATATTTCGATACTATTACATAAAGAACACTCGTTTTTCAACTTTTTTTATCTCAACTTGGAACGAAAATTTAAAAAATATACTTCGTAGGTAAATTATAGGTCAATTATGTGCATACTGAAAAATTCACTGATATCGGTTGATGTTGTTATGATAGTCAATACATGTCAAGTAATGTATTCGTCTATATTTTAAAATGTAATAACATATATGTATTTTATATAATACATATTATATACAATAATATAATAATAATATATTATTATTTAAGGACCTATATATGTGTTGTTATTGGAATAAAATGATGTGTAGATTCCAAATTTTTCATTATATTCAGATTTTCATGGATTACTTTATAGGGATTATAATTGCGAAGGAGAGACAATCGAAATGTCATAAAATTATTTCATACATTGCGCAATGAATTTGTAAAGTTTGCACTCGAGAGATCTATTTTCCACATGCCCATGAATATCGAGAATTTTAATCCCTTTCAAGCGGTCCACGGTACAGAATCTTCAGATCACAAATGATAAATGACAAAGCTCTGCCGGCCGTTCATAAATATTGAAGACGTTCACGTGTGACATCATTTACGCCGCCCGCTCCGTTCAAGTATCATTAACATTTCCATTAGTACCATAAGCCTGGAATAATTACATTTCATGGTAGAACGATCTACATCTCCGCGGCAAAACAAACGGCACATATTCAATGGCGCATACAAAACACCGGCTCGGACCGCAATCAAAGTTATAAAACACATGACCGCAGCAGCATCATTTATTACATTCGTGTCATACGGGACGTTTATGCGACGCGTGATAGAAGAAGGATGATGAATGACTTTCCCAGCAACGCGGCGCGCGCGTTGTTTAAATTCTAATGATCCACACTATAAATAGCAGCACGCGCCAACCGCCCATTGTCACCGAAGACAATGATCCACGGATGAAGAGGTCCGCAGAGGCGAAAGATCAACGGGATTCGTCTCGTCTCGATCACGATCTCGATCACGATGCCGATCGACCAAGTGCCAGCTGCAAACAGCCTCGAATCAGATTTAATCCTCCCGGGGTCGTACATTGACTTGACGGATGCGCGGCTCGATCGAAGATCGTTCGGTGCATCGCTCGACCCTCGAAGAATCGCATACGCGTGCATTCGAACACCGTGCACTTAACGGCGTGCCATTAAGAATCAAAATCTTTCACTGATACGTCGATCATCGTTCCACGCGTTTCATTAAATGTTGGTTAATTCGTTACGTTTCGTTTAAAACATCAGCCTGTCAATTACCGTGTCAATCAAAGTGACATCCGAAGTTTTCGACAAATTAAATCTTCTTAAAACATTTCAATTATATGTCGATGTCTTTCATATAAAAGACTACCTACTTATATAGGTATATATTATATATAAGTAGGCATTTGTTTATAATTGACATATATGAGCCGTTTATTTTGAAAGTGGCATAAGACACTTTACCGTAATGAAAAGTGATGATTTTTTAATGTTTATACGAAATTATTTATACTCAGAAAAATATCGGTATCCTGAGATAACAAATACAAGTAAATCTTCTCGAAAGTTTGCATCCATATTTTTAAACGTGTTGAAACGCAAACCCTTGAATATATCGACTTAAAAACAAAGTGACTTATGCCACTTTCAAAATAAATGGCTCATATAAAGAATACAAAATATTTAACAGAATAGAAAATAAGTTTTTGAACGAATTACCGTGTCGTTAAAAAGACGAAATGTTAATTACTGTGTGTCAATTATTGAGCCCTTTCTAGTTACTGTGTATCAATTTCTGTACATCGATCTGGTATTTGCAATGTGTTTCTCAAGTGTTTTGACAAAATCAAGGCAAACCACGTCAATCCTTATATCAGAAATTAAAAAAATTAATTTCCGCATTTTATAGATCTTAAGAAATTAAAGTTTAAAAAATTGTTTTCTAATGTAGGTAGAAAATATAGGTTTAAATATCAAAGTCACAATGAACGTGAGATAAATAATCATAAATATCAGAGTCACAATGGCTTTTTATGTAGAATGAAATTTCCAAATAATGTTAAAAAATAAAATTTCAAATTATGTAGAATAAAATTTTAAATTAAAATTAACGTACCTATGATTTACAAATTCCATAAACGTATAGCTCGCATAGCAATCTTATTGGCAATTTCTTTCCTTGTTTTCCATAAAGAAATCGATGAATTGGAAATCAAAAAGCCATTTTAATAGCGACACGTCGAAAACCTAGACCAGTTAATGTCCCGAAATGAGTTCGGAATACACGAAACGTATTATAGCTGCAGCAAACTGTTCGTACTACACATTTAAAATGTTAATTATAAATAATACCGAATTCGTTCCAATTTTATACGCCGATATAAAACGATCGCCGAAAATCGTACCATTTTACATTATTCAAACAGAGAAAATTGGTGAATTCATCGCGATGGTGTATGGGGATTTAATGACGTCCCATGTCACGGTCACCGTGACTTTCGGACATGTCTCGCGTCGAAACGGCGGGGCCCGCTAATACGATGGCCATTCGGAGCCCCCCGAATCGGGAACAATTCGCGATTGTATCGTGTTGCGGAAATTATCCGCCGACAGGGGAATCTGATACGCGAATGTTGAATTTTTCACATTTCGCGTCGTGTTCCGCGGAGCCGGTGAAATTGTCGGGCCTGTGTGTATCCTCGTATCCGCGCGGCTCTATTGATACAGATATCAGGAGGAAAATGTATTTATATTCAGCCCGCGCGGCCGATAGAAATACGAACCGAAAATTGGTAATGGACTTTCCGTGTTTTCCGCCGTTTCGAATTTTCGAATTTCAATCGCCCCGATTCTGAACGACCCTCTGTGACGTCCCCGCCGAAAGGAAAACCGAGGGAACGTAATTCCAGGGCGTTCTTCGCGGAGACAACGACCGTGGTACTGGGTCGACACGTATTTTATACAGCCGGTTCTCGTCGGTCATCGTCTCGTAATTTTCTTGTCACTTCCGAGCGATACACCTTGATCGATACCTGCTCGTTTCCTCGACGATTCTCACGAACCCGAATCGATCGCGGGCTAATCCTGCCAGGATGATTGAATAATTTCGCCGGGAACAAAAAGGGAACTTTACAATCTTCCCAGCGGCAAGTTCGAGGCAGGGAATACCGTTTTTATGCAAAATTCAGTTTTCAACTATCTCAAGATTCGGAGGGAATAGAATTTTCATTCTACCGATAGTTTCCGCGAGTTAAGGAACGACGTTGCGTTAAAGTTCCTAACTTATTCTTGTCCACGTGAATAAAAGTCTGCTTCTGCGTCAGCAATGATAAATTAGAATTTTAGATATTGTAGTAATTTCTCCCTAATTCGTGCTCTGATTGCGCAAAAAAATGGATAATTTGAGAAGAGGAAGTATTAGATTATTCGAGCCTTGCGTCTCGCTTTTATAGTTGTTGACAATCGGTAACTATAAAAATCGTATCTTAATATTTTGCCAAATTAATATTTTTTAATATTCAATATTAATATTTAATATTTAATATTAACAAATTTCTTCCCAAATTGTCCATTTTTGTGCGCAATCTGTGCTCAAAATAGGGAGAAATTACTATATTCTCTTTAGCCTCTTGCGCAAAGCAAATCGAAACCTAAAATAACCGAAAATAGCCGCACTTAATGTGTCAGCAGAGAGAACAATGTTTAAACATAGAAAAAGAAACTTGATGGTCCTCGAAGCATTTATGCATTTCAACATTCTTCGTCAGTGTCTATTCCTCCGTTTAAACATCCCTGGTCACTTTTGATCACTCCCGCCTAAGTTCCTAGTTTATTCAACGAGCTGAGTCAGTGCAGATAAACGAAGCAGCAGCGTGCTAAGCACGTCATAGACGCAGTGGCTGCAACCGTTGGCTCAGTCCAACTAATCCGACCCTGTCCTACCTAAAATGTCCTTCTAAAGTGGTCATCGCTAAACTGCGAATTTTTTTGCATTTATTCAGCACACAATAGTTCTGACGAAAACGTAAAATATCAAATTCGATGGAACTAAGTACAAGTTATATTTATGGCGTATTCTCGAAATGTGTTAACAATTCGTCTATGGTGGAATTTTTCTGCGTTTGCACGGTAACAAAATTTCCACGAGAAAAGATATTATGTTCGATAGAACTAAGTATACACAATTATATAATATAACATTGGCATATTCCTAAAATATAATATATATATTTATAATAATAATATTATATTATTATTATATTATATATAATATATATAATAATATTATATGTAATATTATTATTATAAATATTATATTATAATATTATAATATATATATATAATTATATATAATATAATATATATAATTCTACATCGAATTCTGCTGAAATCCTCTTTTTGAAAAATCATCTGTAATAGAAATGAAATAATGATACACGCGCTGCAAAGTCCGCAAGCATAAATATAATCTTTTCCATATCTTCCAATTCCAGTTATTACTTTTCCCGGAGATTTTTTCTCTAAAATAAGGCCATCCAATATTTCTCCAAACAAATAAAGTCTTTCGCCGCAAATCCGTAGCGGTGTATGTATTTCCAACGGATAGCATTACAACGTACGCGTATTGGAACAAATGACGTGAATCGTGTATTTTCGATGGCTCCATGGGAGCACACTTTGTTGACAGGTCCGATATGAAATGATATCCCATGAGTATTTTATGGTGACGCAAAACAAATCGTACGCGGTCGTCTTTGTTTGTTTAAAACTATCTTTTATTATACTTTCTCTACCGCGTATTAAATATCGCGATGCAGCAATATATGTATTTCGAGCCGTGCATCGTATTTCCCGATTTTCTCGATATTTCCTTACTGTGCAAACTAATGCCTTTTTTATCCCTATGGTACTTTACATATATATTTTTATTTTACCATGCTGCGATGCAAATATTCATTTATTTCCATAAGATTCTTTTAAATACGAAATTCACGGAATAATTTAATGAATAAAAAACAGAGTTGAACATTCTAAATAACTATTATGAATTATAGTTAGGAACAATGATTTTTTTCATTTTCATTTCTGAACATTCAATATAATTACAATCAAAGTGTCTACACAGATACGTCAATATGTTTCATCTAATAATATATTTAACAAGAGTTCTGCATTCTTCCAGTGTCGCTAACATTTTGCATTTGACCAATTCGTTTTTCTAATAAATTCATGTAAAAATTGAAGATTTGACGATAGCGATAAAACTCGAAGACATCAGCTCCTTTTGCAAGAATGCCCTTATATTCTCCGATACAGAAACATCATTTCTATTTATCAAAAGCAACGTTTTCATCCGCTTCATTGATTCAAAAAATCCCCGAACGCAGTGAACTCCGGAGTCTAACTAGCGAGAATATTTTCACCATGCCACGTCATACCGACAATTACCTAACAAAAATCTAAAAACCGCGGCTAAAGCCGGATAAAATGATCAAACGCTCAGGGGTGAAATCGAACTCAAAAAATCGAGTGGCAAAACGCTGACGAGAGAGAGAGAGAGAGAGAGAGAGAGAGAGAGAGAGAGAGAGAGACGTGCAAATACGGAAAACTTGTTTTATAGATTTTGAGGCGTACTTTTCGAGAAGAGAAGGCAAGGGAAAAACTGTACAGTGATAGGCGTATTAACACGTTGAATGCCACGGGGTCACCGGTGACCGGCACTTAACTTGGCGGTGACGCCATGGAGGCCACCGGTGACCGGCGCGCCCAAATTGATAGAAATATATATAATTGAAAACAAATGTCAATATCTAAAATTTTGTATTATTACCATCGTTAATTCAAACAGTGACCCCTGTCGCAATTAACATATCAAACATGGTTATACACTGTAACTTATCTATTGTAGATAATATTTCAACATTATATAATACAATATTATAATACAATAATATATGCAATAATATAATAATAAAATAAATATAATAAATAAAATAAAATATAATAATATAGTAGTAATTTTAATATAGAGTAATTAATATAATTACTCTATATAAATAATTAAAATAGTAATTTAATATAGAGTAATTTTTTGGTGCTATGAAGAGAGAGGGAGGGAAAAACAAAGTGAGCTAATTGATCGAAAATTAAGTAGTCTTGTAAAAAGAACATATATGTAATGTCCTCGGAATGTCTTTAAAACACTTATTGCTACTAGCGTTGTATATAAGAATTTTTTTATCAAGCGGAGGAATGTTGTACGAATACAAGTCTAAATATATAATTATATATATTATTATTATTATTATGATTATTATTATTATATACATAATATATATAATAAAATAAAATAAATAATAAAATAAAAATACAATAACATATACAATAATACAATAATATAAAACAATATTTCACATAAAAGAAAATTCATCGTGGCGCCACGGACAATTTCTGTAAAACCTGCGTGGCGTTCAACGTGTTAAAAGGTTCTCGTTACAATCCGTATACTAATTTCAAAAGTCCTAATTCCTTACAAGAGAGAGAGAGAGAGAGAGAGAGAGAGAGAGAGAGAGAGAGAGAGAGAGAGAGAGAGAGAGAGACAGAGAGGAGATCCGAGCGATGAAGAAGTGTAATTTTCAGATCCGCGTCGAGCGCATGAAAATCTATAAGCATCGCCTATTGGCTATCGGTGCAGAAAATATGTGCTGGCTAGTGCTCGTATTTCGAGCGCGACACTGTTCGTCCATCCGGCGTTGCCTGGATCTTTCGGCGCGGGGTGTACAATACAATCCGGCGCGTTTACTGTTGCCCCAAGTAATAAACCGCGGAGGGGGTAATCCTCTTTAACTGAATTGTTAAAACAAATGGACGGCCCAGATTTTACAGACATTCCCCGGGCATCCATCACCGATTTAATATCGACGCGGCGGGCACGCGCGCTGCGAACGAAAAAAACAGGGTTCCCGGTCGAATTTTACGGCCGATGAAACCGTGTATCGGAAAAATTCGTGACCAGGAGTTGTAGCCTGCGTCGCGGCCGCGTCGAAAACGCGCGGCGCAGCGCCGCGCCGCGCCGAGCCGGGCCGAGCCGGGCCGAGCGGGGCGCAGAAATTTTCGTTATTCATCGCGCGCGCCGCTGCGAGTTTGAGGGTGGCCAAGCTACCGGAAATCACCCCCGTTTATACCGCAACTGGATATATAACCGACCGAGCCTGTCCGTCAGGCGTCCGCAGCGGACCCCGCAACGCGGTACCGTCGTAAATAATGAGTACGCTTCGGTATTTGTTTATTCAGGGAGCACTCAACGCTACCCCCGGACCGCCCTTGCCGCGGATCCGCAGCCCGGTTACCTACGTCGGCCAACTCGGCCCACCCTTTTCCATGCGACGCCGCGCCGAGCCGCGCCGAGCCACGCCGAGCCACGCCGAACCGAGAGCCGCTGAACTGCAACACGCTGGATCGTCTCTATTATTTACGACACCACAATTAGCTAACCCAGGAGCATCTATCCTTCACACCTGACCGGCGTTAATAATTCAATTAGCCGAAGTGTGGGGAACGAGCGCGCCAGCGCACCGCGGAATCTTTCGCGAGCACGTCGTCGCCTGTCGGCACATGTCCGATTTCGTTCGCGATGCCACTTCGTTCGCTTCGGCTCCGTTCGCATAGCCGACCGCGAGGAGAGGATGCAGCACTGTCCGACGTTTTACCTGTCCACCGACGGGACTAAATTATTGTATGGAAGAAATAACCGTTCGTCGGCGATACGTCATTTGTCAACGTTAGCATTATGGATCGCATCGCGGATTGCGTTGTCTGATTTATTGGATAAGCGATAGTTTAACCGGGTGTTCAAATCATTTTGAGACGGATGAAAATTTACATGTTCTGTAAAAGTAAAAACGATGTGGGTAAGCAACGTCGACGAAAGTGTCCAAACTATGCTTTTCCTGGCGAGATTCTAGTCGGCATCGCTACTAAAGGGGTAGTTACGAAGCTAATTATTATTGAAGCGTGAACAGACTTTTGTATTCATTGTGTTTATCTGAACGAACAACCTAGTAATACGGGACTGTGAACTGTTGCAGAATCTTCTGTTATAGAATCGATTTTTATTGTAAAGTTAAAGAGTGACCTCATTTACATATTTACGTCGCAGTTTCGAAGTAGATTTTAATTGATTATGCTATACTATGCGTGTTCAAATCAACATGTGAATAATTAAAGTCGATTTTAATCATTCGTTTTATGATTTATTCTTTCTCCAATTGTTAAACATTACAAGTAAAATGAATGTATAATTTCATCCCAGGTTAAATAATGACATTTGCCTGAACATGATCTGAATAATAACATTACAAGCAAATAATAATAATATTACAAGAAAACAATAATAACATTACAAGCAAACAATAATAATATTACAAGAAAACATTAATAACATTACAAGCTTGTAAACGAAAATGGGTAATACGTGAAGAGAATTGTTAATAATTGTTATATAATAAGTAATATATATTTATATATTATATATTATATTATATATTGTATATTATATTATATATTATATATTATATTATATATTGTATATTATATTACATATTATATATTATATATATTATATGTTATATATATAATATATAATAAGTAATTGTTATAATTGTTAACTAATTAATAACTAATAATTCTGCAACTATAAAAATGAGCCGCGTGCTTCGAATAATCGTATCTCCTCTCCCCAAATGGTCCATTTTTGTTTTTCTCAATGGTCCATTTTTGTTTAGAAGCTGAAGGAAAATTGGGGAAGAATTTACTGTACAAAGCAAGTGGTTAAAAGACGAGAACTCGGACGACGTATTTCGACGATGACCGTTGAAAGAGCGATACTTTTTATTCGTGAGAGAAGCAATTTGGATTCGCCGTTTTTTCAATTCGTTGTTTCCTATTTTTGGTTATTTCGCATACGAGTGGTTAAGCATGTCTATTCGGTCGATACCTATGGACGTACCGAGAATCGCGTTACGATTGACCAGCAGCTGACCCTTCGTGTAAAAATAAATCCGGAATATACAATGATGTTTGTCCGCGCGAAACTTCATTTCCGAGAAAATTGGATTTTGGGAACGGTGATTGAGCACGACTTGACCACGTTCGCGTGCTTCGCACTATTTGTAAAGATTGATTGTACCGTGTGTGCTGGCCCGTAATTATCTTCTTCGGTGATATTTCCCCTCTTCTTCTCGTCTTTCTTGATTCCGCACTGTCTGTTCGAACACTGAATCTTTTACGCGTTGAAGCTAATTTTAGTCGTGAATTGTCATCTGTTCGTAAAATTTTGAGGAGATGAAAGTAGTTTCGAATGGAAATGTGAAAGTTGAATCGATTCGGCGATCAGAGGAAAAATACTGAAGCAATTGACCCTAATGCAATATCGTCTATCCGAATATGAATATTCGATTATCTGAACGTGATGTGGTTTGTTTGTTGATCAATCATTCCGCTGCAACACCACTGATTTAGGACGGATAATACTGTAGCGCTCCGTCTGTCGATGACAATTAGATGCATAGCATAATGGACGGACGTTGATGCGGTATGCACATATATGATTGCAGGAGATCGATGAAGGATAATTATCTTTTATCTTGCGTTGTCAAAAATTTCTTTTTAATAAATCCGTAGCTTTCGTTTCTCATTAACCCTTAAATGCATGAATTAATGAATTTTATTTAAAAAATAGGGTTATAATTTTTCAAATGAGTGGAAATCGGGAAAAATATTAAAAAAAATTATAAGTCATATCTTATAGGGTTTTTATTGAAAAATATTAATGATTCATTTTTGGTACACTATGCAAAATAGACATAAAAATTCTTTAGTTAGTATGACATATCTATAACAAAATTATAAACCACATGCATACCACACCAAAACAAACCCAACAAACCAATAAAGGAAGCATAGTACTAGATACATGTCGTAATTATTACCATTAGTGCATGTTGTCCCATTTTTGCATCAACACGAAATAAGCCCTCCATACACATGATAGTTACGGAATATAGACAAAAGTACTAGCAAATTAATAAATAAGAGCCTTACCTTTAGAAAATATTGTTTGTTTAACGAATACACCAAAATATTTCTAAATAATCCACTTCCAAAAGTACGTAAATGAACCCGCTATCAAAAATGCGCGCCAATTGGTATAACGTCAGAAAGATACAAATATTGAAGTCAAATGTCATTATTTTAGTTAATTTTTGATAAGTCAATGGACAAAGGAATCACTGCCATTCAGCCAAATGTATCGATATCAAAACTGTTGTCGGGTATCCGCGCAAAAAGTTATTGATTCATTTTTGGGACTCTATGCATTTAAGGGTTAAGTACGATAAGCATTATACGAAGAAGATAATATAGAAACGTCGATTCGTATGAATGAGAGTGTACTAATTACGGAGGAATAAAAACCCATGACCCAGATATGAAAAGTATTATTTCCACTGTTCCAGCGCCATGTTTGCTTTATATTCCGTTCTTATATTCCGGGTACTAGAAAATCTCAAGCACGCACTTTTGTAATTACGATGGAAGGTAGTAAAAACGGAGGAAACCTCGACGTAGCAAGGATAATTAAAAAGATCACTCTTAAAACCACAATGTGTTCCATAATCCTATTCTAACACCTTTATATCACTATGAAAGCGCTTACATAAGTCCAATCAGTGTTTTACAAAACACACGTTGCAAATCTCGTTTACATTAACGCTACATTAACGCTCATCCATGACGACAGATTTCGCATTTATTATTTTTAAATTGTTGAAATGATAAAAACTCAAGTATGTAGTAATGATAAGTAATAATAGTAAGTATAATAATAGTATAATAGTATATATAAGTGTAGTATAATAATAGTATATATAAGTAATAATAGTAAGTATAATAGTATATATAAGTATAATAATAGTAATGATAAAAATTCAAGTATACATTGTAATCGGAATGATCTGAATAATTTTAGTTTTATCATTTTAGCGAAGCATCGTCATTCACTTTTAGTGCTTATTGACTTAAATGACGTACTCTTGTCGTATTTTGAGGAATCCGAATGAATATTATTCCGTTCTTTTAATTCGGAATAAAATTCTGTTCTCTTGTCATCGGTGTTTAAACATACAGTTGGCCACAAAATTGTTCGTACACCTTCTGAAACGTAATAACTTTTTTAAAACTCAACTAAATGACTTACATTTTTTTCAAATGAAAGAAGGACTACTAAAGTCTACTAAAGGGTCTACTAAACGATGACTAAAATGCCTTTCTTTAATTTTGCAATTACTTCGGATGAAAGAAAAAGGTAAGAAACTCTCGGTTTTTTCTTTTTTTTATCTGAGCCTATAACAAAAATTTCAAAAGTACCTCTCGTTGATCTCGGTAACTTATATGCGTGCTGAAAATTTGATCGAAATCGGTTAACCCAGAGTCGAGATACAGGCATTGACAAATTTTAAAAACAGCAGATTTCTTTCAGTTTTTGGTCAAAATCGTAATAAAACTGCGATTTTTTTCAATCATTTCGATTCAATCGATTTCGATAAAATTTTCAGCATGCATATAAGTTATCGAGATCTACAGGAGGCATTTTTTAAATCTCCGTTCTAGACTTAGATAAAAAAGTTAAAAGACGAGAGTTTTTTATTATCTTTTTTTTTATCATTTCAAGTAAAGGCACAATTAATAAAAAGCATTTTGGTCATCGTCTAGTACACTAGTCCCGTCTATCATCTAAAAAAATTCAAGCCACTTAGTCCAATTTTTAAAAGATTATTACGTTTTAAGAACGTACGAACAACGTGACGTAGACATGCAATAAATATACATTTCCTTTTCCTTTTCAATCAGAAGACTGCTTAGACGCGTGCACAGAGCTTAAACATTCAAGCCGCGCAAACTATGCAGAAATAAATATTTCTCAAAAATCGGATTTTTACGAAAGAAGGTCAGATTTTAAACAGCAGTTCTTTCGAGCAAAGCGGCGAAGACCGATAGCACCCTGCGACAGAGAATTAGGAAAGAATCCGCGCAAGGGGCCCGAACGAACACCGGAACGGAAAGTCGCAGAATTTCGCGGCCAGGAATTTGCCAGCAGGAGTTTCCGCCGAGTAGAACTTTCGTCACGTGACGGCGGAAGTTTTGGACTGCAACTGGTGCATCACGGAATAATTGGTTCCACTCGGGGAATCGACGGAGCGGGCAATCGCGGATATAGATCGCCGATGAGCGGGACAATTTTCCTTGAACCAGTTTCGAGAGGAGCCGTGACACTGTTCCGACACGCGTTACCCACTCGTCCGCCCTATTTTCCCCCGGCTGCTCTTACCTCGCGGCCGGTGATGCGATTAGATCCGGTGGTACGTCTTCTGCCCGCGTAACGAACGCGACCCGGACGACGAATGTTTTTCAGTCCGGTAACTCTCGCCATAACCACCCCGGCTCCTCTCATAAAACTGTAACTCCATCTGCTTGCGCGTCCGTTCTACACTCGCGGAAAAATGTCATCGCCGGGAATTGTAGACGTTAAAACGGAACGGCGCGCGGGTTCCGGGCGTGCCTTTCGTTTCGTTTCGCTGATTGTCGGATTAAAAAATATTGCCCCCAGACAACGTCACCGGTAGATAAACGAGCCACGACTATTTCCTGTCCACTTACCCCGACAAGCCGGCGAGATCCAAGCTTCAGAGGGCAGCCGCTGCACAGGCTTTAAAGAAATGTGTCGCGGCTTTCACGAATGCTTTCGCACACTCGACAATCGGCGAAGCCAAGCTAAAAAGCGTTTTCGGGAAATTGGCCTTCACCTTAGAGCTCGAGGCCACTCTTTTAATCGATTGCCAGAGTGCTTGGAAGGGTGTGCACTGTGTTACTCGGCCTCTTTAAGTGCATTAACACTTTAACGACCGCACGTCTACGCAGTCAAACGTCGCCAGGGGCCGGCAGTATTTTTGAAGAATTAATTTTAAAGAACTTTATTAAATTCACGAAAAAGTTAACGTAAAACAAAAAACAAATAGGCAATAATTACCTATAATCAAAGACGTGACAATGAAATATGAAGCCAATAGCAATATCCACACTTGTTTACATTCATAAATTATCACACAAAGAGTGTGGTACTGGCCAACAACCTTCGGCGGCAGCATCACACACATGTTGTGTGAGCGGTCGGTAACGGTTGTTCCGGCTATCACACACATGTTGTGTGAGCGGTCGTTAAAGCGTTAAAGGAGTCTTTTCGCGGAGAAACTAGCTACCATATTCTGCTTTGAAATGTTTAGGCTAGATTTCTACATCACTTGTCTGAACGCCGTTTGAGCCATTTATTTTGAACTCTGACTCGCGCTCAGATTCTACACAAAAATGGATCATTTGGGAAGAGGAGATACGATTGTTCGAGCCTTGCGGCTCGTTTTCACAGCTTCCGATTGTCAACGAGTATAAAGACGAGGCGCGAGACTAGAAAAATCGTCTCTCCTCTTTAGGGCCTCCGGCACTAAAAGGGTTCAAAAATAGAAAGAAGAAAGATTTCGAATACACTGTAGAACAGGCTATAGCGACGCATGCGCCGAAGGTGCAGATAACATTTTAAGCCAATTGATCGCGTAAATTTAGATGCACCGCAGAGCTCGTACAATTTACTTTTTCACGAAATATTCAAATCACAGAAAATAGCTCGGGCCAAGAGTAGATTTTATACGGAGATTAATTAAGATCCGATTCTATTTACTGCAGCGTGCATTTCAATTTTATCCCCTCGGGACTTCGAATCAACTTCACCGCGGAATACGGCAAAAAGTCGACCTCGAAGTTCAAGACGGGGATCAATTTCGTCGAAGGAGCTTTCAAGCAAAAATTCACGGATCGTCGGGGCGGAATAATTTGTGGCTGCCATAAAATATTTTTTTACACCCCGCGTACAGTACGTCGCCGGGAGATTCTACCCTTTCGTTTCCAGTTTCCTTTTTTCTCGCGGTCCCTCTCTCGCCGTTCGTTCTTTGAGAAATCCGGCCGGGGCCGAGCGTTCGAGAGTCGTAACTACGGATAACGCGTTGCGCCCGATATAATTTCCAGCCGTTCTGCTTAAGTACAGGCTTTCTTTCGCGAGCGAGCAATTTACACCTCGCGGAGACGCGCGGCGGCGCGGCTCTGCTCGGCTCTCGGCTCCGCTCGCCGACCATCCGCCCGTTATAAATCCTCGTCGTAACTTCACGTTTGCGGCGATTTCAATCCCCCCGACGTGGCTTTAGACCAACACGGTAATTCGTAATTATTATTAACGATCCGCGGGGACCGCCTCCCCTCGCGCGAGGCCGCGTCCCCCTCCTATGGCATCGCTGTCTTTCTCTCTCTCTCTCTCTCTCTCTCTCTCTCTCTCTCTCTCTCTCTCTGTCTCTCTCTCTTTGTATCCCCCGGCGTTTTCCGATTTTCATCTTACCGCCCGCATGTAGGTTTCCGTTGCTCGTAGGTTACAGTCGGTTCTTGCGAGTCACGTTACCGAACGATGAAATATGAAGCCACGAACGCAAAAACCGGCCGGCGCGGAAAACAGGAGGCGATCGCATTATTTCACTCCATCCCCGGGTCAGGTGCAATTGAAATATTTATCAGGGACGTATAGGTTGTGTGGGGGGAGGGGGGAGGGGGGGGGGAGGACACGGTCCGGGAAACGCTGCGGAGGCTCGCCACCGAAGACAAATAGTTTTGCTACCCGATAGGCCAGAAGGGCCGCTCCGATGGCACAATTACCGTTCTGATTCGACTCATGAAATATTGAACCACACCGACGCGATTCTGTAATGAGACCCGGCGTAGAAGTACAGAAGTTATTGCTTGTTAAGCAAAGACCGACCGTATTATCGGAAAGGACATTATTCTTCTTGAATAAGTCGCGCATTTTGTAATTGGAGCTTCCAGCGGTGTGCGTGCCTCCGTTCTTTCGTTCGTTCTTTCTTTCGCTCCGAAGTGGATTACCTTGATGCACCAGGCTGGAAACTAAGTCCCCGTGTTTGTTTAAGAGAATAGATTTTCTTGCGGCGAGGCACTGCGAATAGTGTGCTAGTTCGAGCGTGATTGGAGAAATACGAAGAGCATGAAACGCAGAAACTGAATTCATATTTCTCTGTGCAACGCGGTGGTGACTCTTACGAGGATTTTATGTATTCACGACAGAAATGGATGGGTGAAATTTGACACGATAGAATTATCCGAAGAGTTTCGGGACATCCCCATATTATTTCCAACTCACTAAAATCGTTAAAGAAAGGAAGTATCCGACGCCTGTCTGCGGCAATTGACGCAGATCATTTCTATTTTGCATAAAGTTCCGCGGTCTACTTATCGGTATTGAAATGTCTATATAGTTTTAATATTTGTTGAATGCATGCTTAGATTCTAGTTTTATTATATCTTGCGGTATGACTCTTGGAGGGTCGTACACTTATAGGTCGGCTCACCGATGCGACGTTCGAGCCGGAGACGACGCTGCCAGGGCAATAAATGCACAGGGTAAGGATAATCACTTGCATGTGTTCGTCCTGTGCCCCTGGCAACTTTAGAAAGAAAAACTACGCTGCCTAGTCAGTCGAACGACAGCCTTCGCAAGAGTAATTGCATTTACTCGGTTGTCTCCTTATCCTATTCTTTCGCATCTTCTACTCGCCTTGTTTCTGTTAACTAAATCAAATACTATTTTGCTCTAAAATAACAGTTTGAGTTCCTTGCTTATGCATAAGCACCGATACCCAACATTAAGAGACACAATTTTATCCGTACGGTGGAAATTATTTTGTTATACCTGCAAGAAAATTGTGATTATACGTCCGAAGTAATTACGACAAGGACCTGGTCGCCAGGAGCTAATTCACTTCAACGTCGGCGCACCATACGCTCTTCTCGTTTGCTGGGCGACGGCCCATTCATTTCGAAAGCTTCTTTTGCGTCCCATTAAAGACGCGTCCATTCTGTTCCGCACCACCCAGACATCGTGATACTTTTTCATTACAGTAGCCTGGATGATTTCAATGAGCTCGTCCGCCGACATCGCGGCGAGTGGACGCGGTCAAAGGATATCAGGTTCCCTGACAACTTAATAGTCCCACTCTTCCCGTGTCATCCGCAGAATCTTTTCTCGCTGTTAAAGTAGACCGGCCATTGGATATCGGGTCCTGTCTCCCTGAGACATTCACAGGGACGCGCTCGTCAATTTAAAAAAAAACGTAGGAAGAAGTAGAGGTTATGGAGAAGCGGTTATCCGATCGTCGATCGCGTTCGGTCGATCTTCGTTCGATCGTCGTCGAGAGGGACCTCGGGTCGGACTTGGGTGTTGTCGGACCGTTTTTCGCGCTGCAGGCTGACAATGTTTCGCGCTTGCGGCTGTTCGTGACTGCGCACGTTCGCAGCGTTTTATTTGGCACGCGCCGGAAGTGGAACGGGTCCCAGAGATCCAAGCTGTCAGTTCAGAAAAACCGGCGGTGCCGAGTGCGGGCACCGTTCTCGCCAAAATATGATTATCTTCGGCCCGATGCGCAACGGTTTGGATCGAGAAATTGGCTAACCATCAGCTAAAAAATTGATTTCCTAGCGTTGATAGTGATCGAATGTATTAGGTCTACCGGAAAGTTCTGTCCGATAGTGTCGCTTCAAGTTTCAATCCATATGCACATGTTGATTCGAGACATATACGACTATCTCTCTTTATCATTGCATTTACACACATGTACTCTCCTAAATAAACTGAAACAAAGATGTCTCGTGTCGTTATTAAGCGAGACGCGATCGTGAAAACATGGCTACCGATGATAATGCCAGACCACGTGCTGCTTTGGCGACTCGTCGGAAAATCGCAGAGCTAGGCTGGGAAATTCTGTCGCATCCACCATACTCCCCAGACCTAGCACCCTCCGATTATCACTTGTTTCTCTCATTGCAAAACTTTTTACAGGAAAACAAATTCAAAACCGAAGCTGATGTCAAGCAAGCACTAGTCGAGTTCTTCGTCTCTAAAGATAAATCATTTTTTAAAAATGGCATTTACAAGTTGCCATCACGCTGGCAAGTAGTCATAAGTAACGATGGAAAGTATATTCTGCAATAAATATTATTAAATGTATGAAAATTGTGTTATATTTTAATTCAAAAACGGACAGAACTTTCCGGTAGACCTAATACATAACTGTTCAGTTGAGCCAAATTAAATAGTATTTTTCGTACGCATCAAATTCCATTTCATTCGTATGTCAAGGGGTTAATACGTCCATTTTGTCAAAAATTGTGCAATTTGTTCGAGGACAGAAGTTTCGTTCTACGTGTGGTATAGTCAGATCAGTTTCAGCGACATGATTGTGAACCAACCATTAATTCGTCTAATTACAGTAAATTCTCCACAATTGTCCTTCAGCTTGCAAACAAAATGGACAATTTGGGAAAAGGAGACACGATTATTCGAGCCTCGCGGCTCGTTTTACTATGATCATTTAACTATCATTACTATTATACTATAATAACGAGACGCAAGGCTCGAATAATCGTACCTCTCCTTCCCAAATTGTCCAGTTTTATTTACGAGTTGCAGGATAATTGGAGAGAATTTACTGAACTTCCTTTAGGACGGCAGATTTTAAGTTTCTTAGAAACGTTTCTCGAAAAATGTTCTTTCTTCTTTTATTACGTTTTGAGAATCTATGGACAGAACTTTCCGGTAGACCTAATATATTGCTTTTCAAATGTCCATCGCTTCTGAAATTAACACCTCGACTGCTACGCCAACAACCAGAAAAATTTCACAAAGTTCGAGTATTTTATTCGGTAAAATTAAAATTGAAATGTTGAGTCGAATAGCATCGATCTCATTGACAACATCCTTACATTGTGCAGATCCTAATCAAATTAGGAAGATGTAACAGCTTAGCGTAAAAAGATAATTATCAAATCCGAGGAGATACAGTAAATTCTCCCCAATTTTCCTTGAGCTTGTAAACGAAAATTATTTGAGCCTTGTTGCACCTCGTTTTTATAATTGTTGATACTTCATGTCTGCTGTATATTTTCAACTATAAAAATAAGCTGCAAAGCTCGAATAATCGTAC
This sequence comes from Megalopta genalis, assembly GCF_051020955.1. Taxonomy (NCBI): domain Eukaryota; kingdom Metazoa; phylum Arthropoda; class Insecta; order Hymenoptera; family Halictidae; genus Megalopta; species Megalopta genalis. The sequence continues at coordinate 22,095,840 of NC_135013.1, read as the reverse complement.
CTCCTCTTCTCAAATTGTCTATTTTTTTGTTTGCAAGCTGAATAAAAATTGGGGAGAATTTACCGTAATTCGATCGTCCAGATATGGGCGACGCATCAGTCAAAGGGTTAAAGAAGTTACAAAAATAAAGATCAACATTTTCGAAGCACCATTTCCCGCCGAAAAAATTAGCTTAGCTGTCTACTGACCCTCGAGGCCCTTGATAGCAACGCGCATGGGAACATCGGCCAATTAATTCATACGAGTCACTCGAAACTTCCCCGGTAATTCAAATTGTATAGAAAGTGTTCGATAAATATTGAGAGACCCAGCGCAAACTTTGTGCCCTTCGACGATGCGGTATTGCGTTCTCCTGTGTATCGTCTCTCCGCACAATGTAGAGTGCATTACAAATGTTTTCCTACTTTCCCGGCACCATTGTTGCTGGGAAAAACGTTGGAACGGAAATTAACGTGACAGTTTTCACTCCGGCGTAGTTCGAGTCTTCTTCGTGGATTCTTTTCTTCGCTTTTATTCCGTGACCTCGCTTCTCATTTTATTTTATCTTTCTTTTTTTTTGCAAAAGCGGACCGATATCTGGGCGAATCTCTTCGGAACTCGCGGACAAGCAATACTCGGAACTTTAAGTTACTGGTCGTAGGATTCGTTTGAATTTATGCCGTTTGGTTCGGGACAATGCAAACGAATCATGGAAAGTATAATATTGTTCTGCACACATTAATACGAATTCTTCGATACGTTTGTCGATTCATTTTCTTTCTCTTTCAACCCATTTCGCAACGTTCACGTCGTGACGCGCCATTCCTGCAGCATTGCTCTTTAATTAAACGATAATTAAATGTTCTACCAACTTCTATAAAGTCGGAATTGAAAACTGTTGTACGCGCGCCTTGAACGTATGCAAATCAAATAATTATAAGGAAGAGATGTAAAAGTGTCGGCAACGAATATACGCGTTGAATGAAAATTGTCGACAATGAACATACGCGTTGAATAAAATCGTCGACAATGGCCATACAGAGTGAATAAAATTGTTGTCGCTGTTTATTAAAATTCATCGCATCTACCGACAGACGAATAAAAATGGTGTGGCTCTAGATAGCTGAAAATGATTGTGTTAAAATTGTTGCTAGTAAATTTAACAGCAATTAAAGATTTATATATTATTCCACACTACTGCAAAGTGTAATTCATCACCTCTACCGACAGACGAATAAAAATAGTATGGCTCTAGATAGCTGAAAATGAATGTGTTAAAATTGTTGCTAGTAAATTTAACAGCAATTAAAGATTTATATATTATTGCACACTACTGCAAAGTGTAATTCATCACCTCTACCGACAGACGAATAAAAATGGTATGGCTCTAGAAAGCTGAAAATGAATGTGTTAAAATTGTTGCTAGTAAATTTAACAGCAATTAAAGATTTATATATTATTGCACACTACTGCAAAGTGTAATTCATCACCTCTACCGACAGACGAATAAAAATGGTATGGCTCTAGATAGCTGAAATGAATATGTTAAAATTGTTGCTAGTAAATTTAACAGCAATTAAAGATTTATATATTATCGTACACTACTGCATAGTGTAATTCATCACCTCTACCGACACACGAATAAAAATGGTATGGCTCTAGAAAGCTGAAAATGAAAATGTTAAAATCGTTGCTAGTAAATTTAACAGCAATTAAAGATTTATATATTATTGTACACTACTGCATAGTGTAATTCATCGCCTCTACCGACACACGAATAAAAATGGTGTGGCTCTAGATAGCTGAAAATGAATGTGTTAAAATTGTTGCTAGTAAATTTAACAGCAATTAAAGATTTATATATTATCGCACACTACTGCAAAGTGTAATTCATCACCTCTACCGACAGACGAATAAAAATGGTATGGCTCTAGAAAGCTGAAAATGAATGTGTTAAAATTGTTGCTAGTAAATTTAACAGCAATTAAAGATTTATATATTATCGTACACTGCTACATAGTGTCTACTTAAGTTAATACATTCTAAGAAGGAAGTTGGACGAAGCAGGGTAGTAGGACAGAACGGAGTGCTCAATGCTGTAGGCTCTGTGGTCGCTGCAATCTCACTGATGGCAGTGTAAATGTTTTCTTTTCTGTGTCGAGACACATTGTAAACAATTCATATCGGTGTATTCTATGTGTCTGATATGTAACCAACGATTCATTGGGCAACTATATGCTGAGATCTTTTACAAGATAGACCTCTTAAGGTCTAAGTTAAGGTCTATTAACTAAGTTCTTGACAACTTCCTTTTACTTCTTTCTATAAATGTGCGTTAATTTAATCCCAAATCTGCCCGTTGAATTGATAAACATTTTCATATTGTTGAAGATCGAAGTCGGAAATTTTTATGAATATACTGTTTGCAACAGACAAAACGAAATGAAATTATAACTAGACTGCGAATCTTCGTGGAAAATAAAAAATGTCTTCTCGCTTTAACGATATTCTTATGGTTGAAAATAATGTAACAATGCTCTTAAATTCTTCTAGCTTTCCAGTTTCCCATTTGATCCGTTCATCTTCGTCATCGATGCATAAAATTCACAATTTATTCATAATTATCGGTTTGTTGTAACAATATCGACGCAGCAGAGAGAAAGTTGCCAACTATTGTACTCCAGGTTCTCATTTCATTCATTTCATTAGGTTTTCATTTCATCGAAACAAAACGACTGCTTGCCCATAACTTATAACGAACTTCAGCCATCAAAGTCACTTAGTTCTATCACATCTAATCTTCGTAAAAATTACATTATAAGCAAACAATACAGAAAATTCTCCCCAATTGAATCTCAGATTGTGCACAAAAATGAACAATTTGGAAAGAGGAGATACGATCGTCCGATCCTTGCGGCTCGTTTCTGTAGTTGTTGACAATCGTTAACTATGAAAACGAGCCGCAAGGCTCCAATAATCGTATCACCTTTTCTCAAGTTGTCCACTTTCGTTTACAAGCCGAGCGTCAATTAGAGAGAATTGGACAACTTGGGAAAAGGTGATACGATTATTGGAGCCTTGCGGCTCGTTTTTATAGTTACCGATTGTTAACAACTATAAATCGCAAGGCTCCAATAATCGTATCAACTCTTCCCAAGTTGTCCATTTTCGTTTACAAGCCGAGCGTCAATTAGAGAGAATTGGACAACTTCGGAAAAGGTGATACGATTATTGGAGCCTTGTGGCTCGTTTTTATAGTTACCGATTGTTATCAACTATAAATCGCAAGGCTCCAATAATCGTATCAACTCTTCCCAAGTTGTCCAATATCGTTTACAAGCCGAGCGTCAATTAGAGAGAATTGGACAACTTGGGAAAAGGTGATACGATTATTGGAGCCTTGCGGCTCGTTTTTATAATTACCGATTGTTAACAACTATAAATCGCAAGGCTCCAATAATCGTATCAACTCTTCCCAAGTTGTCCATTTTCGTTTACAAGCCGAGCGTCAATTAGAGAGAATTGGACAACTTGGGAAAAGGTGATACGATTATTGGAGCCTTGCGGCTCGTTTTTATAGTTACCGATTGTTATCAACTATAAATCGCAAGGCTCCAATAATCGTATCAACTCTTCCCAAGTTGTCCATTTTCGTTTACAAGCAGAGCGTCAATTAGAGAGAATTGGACAACTTGGGAAAAGGTGATACGATTATTGGAGCCTTGCGGCTCGTTTTTATAGTTACCGATTGTTAACAACTATAAATCGCTAGGCTCCAATAATCGTATCAACTCTTCCCAAGTTGTCCATTTTCGTTTACAAGCCGAGCGTCAATTAGAGAGAATTGGACAACTTGGGAAAAGGTGATACGATTATTGGAGCCTTGTGGCTCGTTTTTATAGTTACCGATTGTTAACAACTATAAATCGCAAGGCTCCAATAATCGTATCAACTCTTCCCAAGTTGTCCACTTTCGTTTACAAGCCGAGCGTCAATTAGAGAGAATTGGACAACTTGGGAAAAGGTGATACGATTATTGGAGCCTTGTGGCTCGTTTTTATAGTTACCGATTGTTAACAACTATAAATCGCAAGGCTCCAATAATCGTATCAACTCTTCCCAAGTTGTCCACTTTCGTTTACAAGCCGAGCGTCGATTAGAGAGAATCTACCGTAATCGTATTTGACAGAAGAGGAAAAATAAGCGGAACGAAATGGTCGGAACAGTAACCAGTACTCCGTGTAAAGGGCGCAGCTCTGGTGTTTCACGAGCTTTTATTGAATCGACGGTGCACCGAAGCACGAAATGATTCTCGGCGAGGCAAGTTCGCCGAGACATCTCCTTTGCGTCGACATCGACGTCGCATCACTCCGAAAAAGTAATCTGTTCACCTTTGATCGGGCGTCTATTTTACCGAAATGGGATTATCCCCGGATCGGTGGCCGAGCCGGTTAAAAGAGTGCTCGATCGTCGGCCAGGAAAGGCGAGCCGAACCGAGCCGCGAGCCGAGCGGCCTGTGAAGTGGCACGTGAGTCACGAGAAACCGTATTTCTCCCCGGAACCCGCCCCCGCACATCCCGGGCTCGCGTTTTCTCCGAGTTTTCCCTTTCCCCATTGGAAACGGCACAATGCCTCGCGGGGGGATATCCCGTGTTTATAAAATAAATCCCCTCATTGTTGCTCGGCAAGGCGAGAGAGGGAATCGGCTGGTCGAGGGCCGTGCCCCGGTGCATAACGCTTCAGCTGACATAGCAGAAGGACGGAGAAAGAGAAGCGTAACCGTGAGAGACCGGTGCAGCGAGGTGGGGGCCCCGGGAAAATCGGTGGAGGAGTGAAGAAATCGAGGGGGAAAGGGGGGCAGGGATAGGAAGATAGGAAGTAGAGAGAAAAGGAGGGGGGTCGGGAGAACTTTTGTGAGGCCGTCAGCTGCCAGAGTGCCGGACGAGACGTGTAACGTCGGATAGGGGCGGATCAGAATATTTCTAGGACCCAGGCTAAATGTTATCTTCTTCTCTATGGCGGGCTATCCCGCAGCCGCCCTACGCGGTACGACCAGACGTGTTCTCGAATCGCAGGAGAACGGTCTGCTACCCCCTCATCCGGTTAATCACGGCCCCCGTTTTTTTCTCTCTCGGATGAGAACGCGAGGATTCTACCGCGTTTACGAACCGTAAATTCGATCTTGGGGAGAGATTTGCTCGGTGACTTCTGACTTGGAATGCTCCTGGCATCATCCTTAGACTGTATGATGCAAGGACCCGAGAAGATGCTCGAATCTCCTGCGTTTGTTACCCTTACTTTTTTCGGTTTGCTGATTTTATTACACGATTGAGGACAGTTTGTTTGGGAACGTAGCTTGAGAAATGTATGCGCGAATTTCTGTGGGCGAACAATTCAAATTAACGGAGTTTTAGGTGTTGGGCAGACGTAACTGCAGTAGATGATTGACAAACATTAATAAAACGAGACTATTTTCGAAGGAGGGAGGATCTCTTCGTGATCATGACTCGGTAGATTAGCAGCGATTTAACTATTACCTTACTAACTATTACTTTACGATTTAACTATTACTTTACTACTTACTTTACTATATCATCACTATTTGAACAATCGTATTAATATCTTAACAAAATTCAAGAAGTCTGATTCAATTTTAAAAATAATTTTAATCTATTAGGTCTACCGGAAAGTTCTGTCCGTTTTTGAATTGAAATATAACACAATTTTCATACATTCAATAATATTTATTGTAGAATATACTTTCCATCGTTACTTATATGACTTCTTGCCAGCGTGATGGCAACTTGTAAATGCCATTTTTTAAAAATGATTTATTTTTAGAGGCGAAGAACTCAACTAGTGCTTGCTTGACACCAGCTTCAGTTTTGAATTTGTTTTCCTGTAAAAAGTTTTGCAAAGAGAGAAACAAGTGATAATCGGAGGGTGCTAGGTCTGGGGAGTACGGTGGATGCGACAGAATTTCCCAGCCTAGCTCTGCGATTTTCCGACGAGTCGCCAAAGCAGCATGTGGTCTGGCATTATCATCGGTAGCCATGTTTTCACGATCGCGTCTCGCTTAATAACGACATGAGACATCTTTGTTTCAGTTTATTTAGGAGAGTACATGTGCGTAAATGCAATGATAAAGAGAGATAGTCATATATGTCTCAATTCAACATGTGCATATGGATTGAAACTTGAAGTGACACTATCGGACAGAACTTTCCGGTAGACCTAATGCATCTTAAATATTTATTTCCGTTCTTACATTGCGATATAGAAAAATCAAATGCTTCGATTTAATGGAAATGAATAACATTCATATGGTGTAAATTACATATGAAATCTTCGTTATGAGACTGACTCGTTATTCTACGCGAAAGGGTTAATACTTCGACTATATATATATTTATATAGGAAGATGAAATTTAAATATTTAAATTAGGAAGACGAAATTAGGAAGAGCAATGAAAAAGTAGATGATATATATATATATATATATCTACTTTTACATTGTTCTTCCTAATTTCATCTTCCTAATTTGATTAGGATCCGCGAAACGCAAGGATATCGGCAAAGCAATTAATGTCACCAACTTAACTTTTCAATTTTAATTCGATCGAACGAAATACTATAATTTTACGACATCCTTGAAATTGTTGTCACGGCAGCCAAAGCGTTCAAGAGCGTACTTGAGATTTTGATTTTTGAAAGGCAAGCTGCTTTCTCTGTAACACCGCTCGCAAATTTCTATTTGCGTCTACTTAGGAACAGTTTACAGACACCGGGCGATAACAGGCAGCATCTTTTGTCGCGTCCTTCGAAAATTGCGTTCTCATCTGGCGTGGAACAAGGTGTTTACCGTTTGCGATACCAGCATCGGCGTCGCCGGGTTTTTCCGGCGGGTATACGGAGTGCCGGCTTGCACCTGGCCGGGGCAAGATTACGGAAACGAGGTGTCTCAAACGACATCCCGTATTAACGAATTCCATTATGGGAACAGTTATGGCGTCGCGCTATCGTTACTGATGAGCTCGGGGAACGACGGCACGTATTACGAGCACTCGGCGACTCTCTACCTTTGCCTCTCATCCGCCTGAAAGCCTCGAAAAGGCCGAGCCGGTCAAAAGCACTGAATTCGTAAACACCGGCGAAATTATCCATCGGGGATGCGCTTTGATTAAATCTGCGATTGAAATCTGTTTCGGGTCAGATACCTTTGAAAACTCGCGGCTCGTGCTCGAGTTCTCGGCGCGTCGCGCGCGATAGAGTCGCTGACTAATGAGTATCGATCGGTTGTCGAGGAACTTATTAGTTGTCCCACATAATAATTACGTTAGGTGGCTTGACCGAAATCGGCGCGAAACATCAGTATGTAAACCGAGTCGCGGGAAAATTCAATGATACGGGTCGAGGATTTTCTGGAGCTGTGCCAGAAACGCGAACATTATCTCGAGATTTCCAGATGAAACCTTAATGATCCGCTGTCTTGGACTCATTAATAATACGATCGATATCTACTAAATGGGTTATGATTTCTACAGGGTGTCCTGGAATTATTGTACGAGCGGGAAATGAGAGATTCCTAAGGTCATTTGAAGTAACTTTTTCCTTAGCGAAAATGCAATCCGCGGCTCTGTTTATGAGTTATTGACGGAAAACAGTGACCAATGAGAGGCGAGATTAGCTGGCGCGAAGCGGCCGAGCCAATGAACGGAACTCTGCTAACTTTGCGTCAGCTGATCTTGCCTCTCATTGGTCAATGTTTTTCGTTAATAACTCATAAACGAAGTCGCGGATTGCATTTCCGCTAAGAACGAAGTTACTTCAAATGACCTCAGGAATCCCTCAGTTCCTGCTCGTACAATAATTTTGGGACACCCTGTATAGTTGCCTCGATCAATTTTTAATCCTAATACGATCTACAGAAACGGTTAGAAAAAATGATACTTCTGTAATTTGTACGGATTTTAGGTTTCCGTTTTAATTTGTCCAATTATTCAAGTTTCATATTTTAGACGAATAAATCAAATTATAACACTATTTAATTATTATATTATATATTATTATATATAATTTTATATAATATTATAATATAATATTATAATTATATATAATATTATATATATAATATGATGAATGATATATATATATATATCACATATATCATTATATTACAATTACAATAACTATAATTATATAAAATAATAATATTATAATTATATATAATATTATATATATTATTATTTTATATAATTATAGTTATTGTGATTGTAAAATTCGTTTCTAAATTATTTGAATATTTTCTCTGTCTCGTCTCTCATTCTATTAACGCATCTGTTGACACACACACATGATTTTGAAACACACGTACCATTTTATGAAAGTATTCCAGATCCAGTTCGCCTATTTAATTTTCCAGCGCATACTTCCAAAGTGTTACCTTAATACACAACATTAAAGTCCCCGGAACTGGTTGATAGAACTGTTCGCAGTATCAATTAGCAGACGGTAATTATGGTTGTCGAGGGTGTCTCGCGGGCCATCGATAATCGATATAAAAAGCGGGAAAAAATTCGCGGCCGATGGAATTGATTCGGGCCTGAAGTGTCTAAAGCACTTCCAATTTTCGTTTCGAAGATTTCTCTATAATTCGATGAAGAAAAAAACGTCGATTGGGTAACGTCAATCGCGTATAGATAAACGTCCGCCATCGATTCAACTTTGATCGACGTCCCTGATTTTGTATAGTAGCCCCGGACGCTCCTAAATCCGGCGTCAAGGTTCATGTTGTCACGAACAGACTCGGACGACGACAGTTTACGATTTTACGTTGGCAATTGGTGCAAACGTCGATGTCCATTACGTTCGCACGTGTGTACTGTCAATCACGTATGGCAAATCGTCCGTGTGTACGACACTCGTACACCGAGCCGTCTCGCGTGTGTACACACTCGAGCAGCCCACATTAACGACGCATGGATGCACGGCGAAACCAATGCAACGTTTAGGATTGGCTCAGGCATAGTGAGCGGTTGGTCAGCCGGAGATTACCGCGGCATAATTACCTCTGCACAGTATCCCTGCGACCTCTGTTTAATCTGCAATTAATGTTTCAAATTGCCATAAACCCACGGAGTAACGGATGCCACTTATCAACGGCGATAACCAACTCAGGGGTATGTATTGTTAGCGCGAGGCTAAACAATGCGACGCGACGAGCATTGTTGCACGGCCTAACGAGAGATAACTGCTCCACTGCGTCAGCTTCCGATGCCAATTTTATTCCGAATTTTCCTGCCCGAGCAGCTTTCATCGACTCAAAAGACCTTTGTGAAATCAACAGAAAATTTCAATCGTTCGAATCTGCCAAATTTCGGGTTTTTTTTCAACAGCAATCGTCCATATTCAGCGGATAAAAACAATCCGCATAGTTGAGGGTCAAATCGATATCCTTTTGTCTATATTTCCAGAATTAAAAGCTAGCACAATACCTTTTTTCTTTTTTTTCTTTTTGATCGAACGCTTTTAAACCTATTTTAATCTGTTCAATGTATTTCAATAACGTCGGAATTATACAGAAATCTAGCAGTATAGAGACATTGTTGGCAAGTCCGTCGGAAAAATTAATTTAAATTACACATCGGATCAAAGAATATGCTTTAATTTAAACCAACGTTGCTTGCGAATGTTGAAGTGTATAACGTGTAATTATAAATTCCCAGTGAATTTTGTACCGATGAAGCGTGGATGTTTGAACGCACGCGAGAATTCCATGTATATTTCATTTTACTTTCGAATATCTTTTGCACATGACGATCGGGCTTTACAATAATCCCTATAGACGGATTACCGCTAATCTCAGATCAGATTTTCACAATATATATATACAAAAGTGGTTGACACGATTAAAAACTTTTTCCTTCGTTCAGAGTTTTATAGAATAATTCATAAACGATGATACGTGTCTTGGCTATATTCTAACCCTGAGGAATGAAGTTTTACGATGCTCCCTAAAGCACGGGTACTTTACAAGCTTACGTGCCAATATTTGAGCCGTTTATTTTGAAAGTGGCATAAGTCACTTTACCGTAATGAAAAGCGGTGATTTTTTAATGTTTATACGATATTATTTATACCGAGAAAAATATCAGTATCCTGAGATAACAAATACAAGTAAATCTTCTCGAAAGTTGGCATCCATATTTTGAAACGTGTTCAAACGCAAACGCTTAAATATATCGACTTAAAAACAAAGTGACTTATGCCACTTTCAAAATAAATGGCTCATTTATTTGACTATACTTTTACTGGATCTTTCTTCGATACACAGTAAATTCTCTGTAAATGTCCCCCATCTTGTGAACTAAAATAGACAATTTTGGAATATTTGAGCGAATATTCGAGCATCTTGTCTCGTTTTTATAGTCGCCGATTGTCAACAACTACAAAATTAAGCCGCGAGGCTCAAATAATCGTATCTCCCCTTCCCAAATTGTCCATATTTGTTTACAAGCTGAAAGACAATTGGAGAGAATTTACTGCAATTCCGAATTGATTACTTTCGTTCATGACAAAGCTATTTTGTTTACTGTATTACTATTATCACTAAGCGTGTCGTTTCAAAATGCTCTCTCACTATGGTTACAAACTAATGCGTCGATATTCATTTGTCGAAATACTTTCATTCTGTCTTCGCACAATCAACTTCCAAATCGATTATTCATGACAAAAATTATTTTATACAATATGTACTTACATCAACCAACATTTCTTCCACCACCAAATGTAACACTCCGAAACGAACACTTATTACAGAAACTAGTGTGTCAACATTATTTTGTACCGCAAAACTATTGGGTTGGCAACTAAGTAATTGCCGATTTCTGTGAGCAGTTTGTCAACAATTCGACTGCATGATTTTGGTTTATCTTTGTCCTAGAATCGGGTCTATTTCGACATAGAGATTTTGTAAAAATTTTATTTAAAGTCGAAATTCGTGGTAGCTAGTTTAAATTGTTTGCATTAATTAAAAAAATCAATGAGTTCGAAAATATGTTAAAGAAAAAGGGTCTAAGGATTGTTTGGAATTCAACGAAACCTGTATACAAAACTATTGGGATGGCAACTAAGTAATTGCCGATTTCAGTTATAGATGTCTCTCTCACTCCCATTTTTATGATATCCGCCACGTTCATTTCTCAGCGTTGCATTAACTTAACAACAAAAGCGAAATTCATTCTATTAGACCACGTTAAACTTTACGTATATTCCACTTTATTGATTTAAAATTATTTATGAGCAATAAGCACATAAAAATGTGCAGAGTAATGAGTAAAAGAATTCCAGTTCGCATAAGTTGTTTAAAATAAAAAAAAGTATTCAACTGCATTTAAAAGTAATCTATTGGATTGGCAACTAAGTAATTGCCGATTTCAGTTATATAGATGTCTCTCACTCCCATTTTTATATCCGTAAATGTTATATTATAAAATTATTATTATTATTATGTTATTTTTTATTATCCGTGAATGTTAGCAACTGGACAAGTTGAATGCAGCGGTCAAGGAAAAGCGACCAGAATTGGTCAATCGTAAAGGTGTCATTTTCCAGCAGGACAATACTAGGCCACACACGTCTTTGTCCACTCGGCAAAAATTGATGGATATTGTTTTGGAATTGATGTTACACCCACCGTATAGCCCTGATCTCGCGCCATTGGATTACCACTTATTTCGATCCCTGGACAACTCCCTCCGTGGTAAAACTTTGAATGACGATGACGCTGCAAAATCTCACTTAACTCAATTTTTGGCCGAAAAGGATCATACTTTCTACGAGCGTGGAATTTTCAAGTTGTCGGAGAGATGGCAAAAGGTCATCGAACAAAATGGAAAATACATTACAGATTAAACTTCGTTCCAAGTAAAAAAAAATTTTTTATTTCATTGAACAAATCGGCAATTACTTAGTTGCTAACCCAATACTTATACCATAAAATAGCAGACTACGCCAAACAATATTTCCCCGCCGTCTGTCCGTCCGTCCAGCTCCTATCTTCCGGAACACCCCCGAGACGTCCCGAATCGCAGCCATTAACGTAAAAGGCAATTGTATTCCTGCACTCGTGCCCCCCGAAAATCTGTTCGCGGCGCTGCGTATGGCGGTCCGCGGAAGGAGTCCAAATGGTGTACATATTTCCTTGGTCGCGGGAAGGCATCGTAGGGGTTCGTCCGTAGGTAATTCGTGGTTATTATTCGTTTACATCGACCTCGAGGGGTCGAAGACAGGCTGGAACCGCTTCCCCTCTTTTATGTACCAGGGAAAGAGGAGCCAGTATGTTATTCCGGGGCCACTGTCTACTTAGGTACTTTTATATTCAATACATTCGCGAACGGCGGATAGAGTGGGGTCGTCTAGTAATCCCTCAGGACCCGGCGTAGACCCATCTCGAGAGCGAAGGTACCCGCCCGCCATAACGTCGGCCGCCATCGAAGGGTTACTGCCATCGTCGGCCTCTGCCTAGGGAGCAAACATATAGATCCGGTCTATTTTTCAGTGGCTCTCGAGGCGCAATGGTGGCCGGGACCCATAGGATTCGAAATATGCTTTTGTACACCCTGTTATTAGATCCCTCTCGAACGCGATCGCGATCGCGCTCGACTTGCGGCGAATGGAGCCGAAACGGAGATTACAAGCGAACTATGAATTCGTCGGCGAGGCGCGCGGCGTTGCCGCAGCTCGAGTCTCATTCAATTACGCGATTAAGCGGAAACTCACCGCTTAAGCGTGAAGAATTACACTCGACGGAATTCGGCGCCCTTTTCTCCCCCCCCCCCCCCTCCCGTTCTCGTTTTCCTTTTCTCGCTCGGCCAGCGCACGGCAAACGATAGGCTCACCGGGTGAATTATGAATTTCATGGCTTCGGTACGCGCGGTACTACATTATCCGATTAAGTCCGGATCCTCGCATTGAGTTCGGAGAATATTATTTTATATAATATACACAGAACAATATGTCGGACTTAAAAGTTTTTTCGGACTCGTAAATCCGTCGAGATTAGTGCGTGCATTATTGTTATGGCTTTTCAGCCTGTTCGTTTTTTTTCTGTTCCTTTTCGAGTCCGGATCGCTTGGCAAATATTGTTCACAATTCTGCATTGTTGCTTCGTCGTTCGATCGTACGGGATTTCTAAGGATAATTTCCTATCATCGCTTCAAGATCGTATCTAAAAAAAAGTACCTACGTTACAGAAATGTCGCGTGTTAAATGGGTATTTGATTTCTTTCGGTTACCTTCTTAATCCGTATAAAGTAGGTTTTATACGAAGCTGTAGTCTCGCACCGTAATTAATTGTTCATTATCCGAGCATCCAAATGTCCGGATTAGTTTTCATTTCTATCCAAGGACTTGCTGCAATAAAAAGGTATAATAATACAAATAAAAATTGTCTGCACTAATTGCGAAACGCAGAAGCTATCTAGACGTTTATTTCGTGTCTTGATTATTTGAAGGAGCTCGAAATAATGCAGCAGTATTTTTAAATTGTTTAAATCTCTCTAACACGTTCTATCCCGAATGCGTCCAATTCGCCGTACAGTCACGACCCGACACTACCGTCCGACAATCTCTGTCAATTATACGCATCTGTAAAAATCCCCGATACCGCGAGTGTTTTCTACCAACCCAAGCTGCCTTTGTGCGTCCTCGGGCGGCTGGAATCGGCAAAAATGGCGCTGAATGATTAAATAGCTGGGCAATGCAAAAAGTTTGGAACACGTCTGCCGGGATTTTCAGCGGAATAACTAACGGTGCGTCGATGCAAATATCGCGACGGCGGGCTGTCGTTGCCGTGGAAAATGGCGGATCGTCACGATTAGGAACGGGTTGACGTGGGCCGCCATTAGTCATCCGTTAATGCACGTCCAAATTTAATTAGCGCACTCTTGCACGTTTTCAGCCGTCGAACGGCAGTCTCGCGCTTGGATAATTTATTCGCTCACGGCAGCCATCGCGGGGGCCCATGGGACACTGTCGAGGGGAGGGTGTCTCGGCGTTGCATCTCATTTTCCCGCCTTTCGCTTTCTCGTCGCGATACGCTTATTTATATTTATAAGAAAAATTCCACGCTAATGGACATGAGAATTCGTCGAGTTCTTCCTGGCGGGGTAACTCGATACCCGAGAAAATGCACCGCCGAAACGAAACGACGACGCTTCGCCGACGCCTCGTCGTCGACGTCTCTCTTGTCTCGTGGAAAAAGCTTCGCGTTACTTTTACACGTTAGGCATAATTTCGGCGCGCGACAGATATTTATTAGGGCAGTTATTCAAATTACATCGCCACGCTTGCTGGCGCCAATGGAGGCATCGAAGGGGTGCAGACGACACCGCCGCTCGCCCTCCTCTCCCCAGACGGATGCATCAGCAACAGTTTGGTAATATTTAATATCCTATTTACATTTCGCTACAACGAGATATTTATTACTTCCGCGCCGGGCAGCGCGTTTGTTTCTACAATTCGCCGTGCGTCAAGTAAATATCCATTTGCGAGGCTCGTCCGGATCGAACAACAACCCCGCATCAACCACGTTCGTGCTCGAATACATTTCCCCCCGCGATTTTATCCATATTATATGCGTTTTGATTTTTTTTCCTCGTCTCCAAATTGCACGTCCAACACGGCCGGTGCACGGTTACACGATTCGAGTTTCGGGCTGACAGCCGGCCGTTTTCGCAAAACCAGTTATTTCCGACCGAACGGCCGAGTCGCCGATTAATAACCGTTTGAACACGCTAAAATTATTATTGTGCTGCTAATTGTAAAATATGCAGACCCCCTCCCCCCCCGTTTCTCTCCGTTGATTTTGTAAAATAAAATGAACTCCGCGAGGGTGGCCGGCTCGCGATGCGAATTTTAATCGACCACTTACTTCCTATTAATCTAGCGGACATTTTACACGTTCATACCGCGGCTAACCTAATTCCATGCATCAACAAATTCGTTACTTGTCCGTATTAACGTTAATTTGCGAGCATGCTTTTACGCACATTTCACGCATTCATCCGGCGCGAACAATCCTTTTCGCCGTATTTACAGTCCGTTTCGAAATTCGCTGCAAATTTCGGGCAACTTCAAACTAATTACTCCAGATAAATACTCTTCTTTTATTTGTTCCGATATCAGTTAATTTAAATAAAATATTCTAGACTGTAGAATTATATTCTACACGACTACAACGTACGGTATTCTAAAATTTCACAATAATGTAACGAGACAAAGGATGAGAGAATAGAAGACTAGGACATCACAGATCCCATTTCTTTCGTTTAATAAATACCACGGACCTCGCAACGGAAGGGATTCCGGAATACGATAACAAAGAAGAGTCGCTGTATCAATACTTGAACTCTCTCCCGGAAATGTGCGCATTTCTGCGCGGCAGCGGAAGGCAGCGAGTACTCGCGGACGATAAACACGGAATGTTTTGATAGCTCGTTAACTAATAGTGGGCCGTGTAAAATACGGAAGGTCAGCTTGGTAATGCGAGAATCGTGTAGAAAGCCCGTTCCGTGGTAGTGAAAGCGACAAACAGAGAGAAAGGGAAAGAGAGGCAAAGAGAGAGAGAGATAGAGATAACGAGTGCAGGGGAAGTGAGACAGCGATGAGATTCACCCTCGTCCCCCGTAGGGTTCCGGACACTTGCCAGGGCCTGGTAAGAAGGTTAGGGGCCGGGCTGCTTTATGAAGGGTTAGACAACCGTGCACGTACGTCGGCTCCTTCGCATGGACGCCCGTATTATGCGCGTGTACCGCGCCTATTAATGCGTTGCCGTTGCACTCGAGGGATCGCGCGACCCTGCAACGGCTCGTCGAAGTCTCCGAGGGTGGAAGGAGACTGTCAGAGGCGGCGTACATCGGCGCGAAACCGGTAACACTGCCAGCGGAGTGCCGGCAAATTAGATTATGCGCGACCTCACCCTCGAACAACCCTCTGTCGCCGACACTGACCCCTCCTGCGCCGCTGTTCGAAGGAAACCGTCGAACCAGGGTCCGTATAAGCGTTCGCCCCCCGCGACTGCCGGTTCACTACCTCCCCCACCCGGCTTTATTTTCTGATAGCCCGGCAAGATATTCTTTACCTTGAAGCTTTTATGAGCGCCTTGAAATATTAACCTTTTGCACGGCGAGATGCAGCGAAATGTATAATGCACGGCCCGGAGAGCCACGTATTGTTCCCAGTGAAATACTGCCGTTTATCCGGCATGGTACCGAATGTTCAATAATACACACGCGACTTCGCCATTTTGTGATTGTATTTTTCGTCGGGACCTTTGCTTTTGTTGGCCGCGCGAGGAATTCCAGTCACGATCGTGGATGTTTAAGCTGAATACGGTGACACAGTTTTTTGGGAAGATCGATGACACTGTGCTGGGTTTTATGAGTTACAGTAATTTCTTCCTAATTCGTGTTCACATTGCGCAAAAAACTGGATAATTAGAGAAGAGGAGGTGCGATTATTCCAGTCTTGCGGCACGATTTTATAGTTGATGACAATCGGTAACTATAAAACGCGCCGCAAGACTGGAATAATCGTACCTCCTCTTCTCTAATTATCCAGTTTTTTGTGCAATCTGAGCAAGGTGGAATAAGGGTCGATTCGCATCTACGTGTCAGGCTTGTGCAGTGCTCCAAGGCTGATCAAGGCCGAAACAAATCTTACATTTGAATTATAATACATTGGAGTGTGACACACAGAGCGTGCCAGGTCGCCCGGCACTGTCCAAACGTGTTCACACTTGCAGGCAGGCGCGGACCAGGCTGGCATCGCCTGCAATCAAAACAAAGCGAGACGGAAACTGGTACGGAACTGGTTCGATGTGAACAACGTGTGCAAACTTTCGTTCTAACGTTGCAGGTAGTAAACCTGGGAAAGCATATCGACTTGACAAAGCATGCAAAAAAGGGGATTTATGAAGGCTAGACCGTGGCTCGCGACTTCTGGTGACCATCTGTGGGCAACGAATGTTGCAAATTTGTAAATCAGGCATAACCTTGACATAACCTTGCCTAGCCATTCTTATTTTTTTTTTTATTATTTTGATAAGTACATCTGCAATCTGTTACAAAATAACAATAAGCAAGATTTTATAACTATTTACTCATAATATGTAGATATTTCGCCCACTGGCTCATATCTTCTTTGGTTTTCTTCTAGCTAATGTAATTGCTATAAAGGTTTTATCACGTTTTGCTTTTGAGATCAACTTATTTCCTACTTTTGTCTAGTATTGCACATCAAGTATCTTGAAATCTGTGTCTATTGTCTAGCGGTTTGAATCTTTTGAGTCTGCGCGTATCAGTCTGTTCGTTTAGTAGTTCGTTTGCTAACATGTTTGGGTGAAGTTCGAGTTTGAGAGTGTATTTGTCGGTAAAGTTTTTAATTTCATTTTTGACGGTAGGTATCTGTAGGTCATTGCGTATGTTATTATTCGTTATATACCATGGGGAGTTTGTTATTATGCGGAGAAGTTTTGCCTGAAATCTCTCGAGGATCTCGATGTTGGACACGGAGGATGAGCCCCATAACTGTATACCATATGTCCATATCGGTTTTATGACGCATTTATAGATTATTATTTTGCTTTGAATTGACAATTTTGATTTGGGTCCTAATAGCCAGTACATTTTGCGCAATTGTGTGTGCCTAGTTGTTTCCTTTTTTGCCAGATGCGTTTCCTCCAATTTGGTCTTCGGTCCAGGTGTATGCCAAGGTATTTCACTGATTCTGCTTGTGGAATTTGTTTATTGTTTATTTTTACCGGTGGGCAAATCTCTTTCCTGAGTGTAAAGGTTACATGGGTGGATTTGGTGTCGTTCATATTTGTTCTCCATTTCAGCAGCCATGTTTGTATGGAGTCGAGGTTTTCTTGCACGTATTGAGATGCTGTTTTTGGATTGCTGTGGCCATTCTTATAGAGTAACACTCGTAAGTCGTATCTAGGGCTCGATACGTTTAGTGTTAAATAAACAAAGTTGATTTCAAAGGAATTGCTCCATTTGTGCTGAAAAATTGACAGTCCTTGAGCTGCCATAACTTCGTAGACGTGCAGTTTGTCCTGGGATCATTCGATGTATCTACATTCCAGTCGGATTAAATTTTGTTAAAGACCACTTTATATTGGAAAGAAGAGGGGAAAATTGAAATGATGTTTTCATCGAATATTATCTAAAGAGTTTAGACAGTTCTTTTCACGATACGAGTGACTCTGTAGGGAATAGTTTTATGACGACCATCGAAAAGTATAGCTCTGTGATTCTTTGGAATTTATAAAATTCGTTAAAATAGAGCAAATTTGTTTTTGTACGGCGTGTTTTCATATTGAAGTGGTCTTCGTACAAATGCAATTCAAAGGCGTGAAAGTATGCTCATCCTTTCAAAACGAGGTCAAGTAAATTGTCGTACGATCTTTCTTACGAAAATTACAGATCGTCGATTTCGTGATCCTTGAATTTGGGAAATGAATAATATTATATAATATAATAATATAATATATATAATATAATATCAATTGCTCCATCCGAGCGAATAATTAAATAATTGTTGCGAGAAGAACTTCGAAAGTCTTCGATTTTGTACATTATCTACAGTCGAAATCCTTGTAATGCGTAAAGTCCACAGTTCTGTGATGAGTGTTAAGCACCGAGCAGTTTTCACATCGAAAATACGAGAAAAGTTTTGATTGCATGTTATGAATTTGGTGTGGAAATAGGAATTAGAAAGTTTTGGCGAGTCTGCGGCTCGAATGTGCAAGCAGAAAGTGGAAAAGTAGGTGGATATGCCGCTTCTCACTACTTTGAAGTGCTCGAATTGTGAATTTTCGGCGAACCCCGTCGTCCATGCTGCGAGTAAACTTCCTGGGAAGTATTCTCCACTCGTTTTGCTTGATTTATATTTTCGGGTTTACTGCGATAAAGCTAACACAAGACAGAAAGTGGCCATCAAACCATACCTCGAGTTACACATTTTACCTTTGTTTCCTGAACAATCTCATTTCAATATACTGCAACACATACTGCAACATTACATCCTTGTTCTACTTGCATTCTGCATTAATCCCGTAGAATACAACTTCTTTCACAACTACATTCATTAGCGCTTCTTAATAATTTCGCTAACGTAACGAGACTATTTTTATTTTCTGTATGTCCTTCTTCAGTTCCATTCATAGATGTAGATAACCGAAGAATTAGATTCGGTTTCGATTTAGAGAAGATGCATGTAACATTCATATCTAGTAGATCATGTATGAAATCTTAGATTACTAATATATCAACTCATATTAATTTATTTTTGATAAACAGACAAAATGTGAATTTGAAAGTAGTAGAAAAAGAGAACAATATGCATGTCAAAATGATTGAAAATGGAACTAAATATCTATTTAGTTATTATTGTTTGCAATTGCTGAAAAAATATTCTATTTAATGCAATGATCCACTCTCTAATAAAAAATAATACCATACTTTAGCGACTTCTCCCTAATTAACGCTTAGATTGTGCACAAAAATGAACAATTTGGGAAGAGGAGATACGATTATTCGATCCTCTCGGATCGTTTTTACAGTTATTGACAATCAGCGACTGTAAAAATAATAATCGTATCTCCTCTTCCCAAATTGTCCATTTTGTGTAAAATCTGAGCGTGAATTAGTGAGAACTTTCTATACTTAGAACAAATGTGGCATATCGATACTAAATGCACACATTTAATTTAATAACACAGTAGAACGATTATCCTGCCGATTATTGCGTATTATGCAAATACTTTTTACATGTAATTATCTTAATCTAGGGCAACTCTAAATACAGTAAATTCTCCCTAATTATCCCTCAGCTTATAAACAAAAATGGACAATTTGGGAAGAGGATACATATTTATAACGAATATATATTTAGAACTATATTTAGAATAGCTAATTATATATAGAACTATATATAGAATCTATATTTAGAACGAATGTAGCATATCGGTGCTAAATGCACACATTTAATTTAATAACACAGTAGAACGATTATCCTGCCGATTATTGCGTATTATGCAAATACTTTTTATATATAATTATCTTAATCTAGGGCAACTCTAAGTACAGTACATTCTCCCTAATTGACGCTCAGCTTATAAACAAAAATGGACAATTTGGGAAGAGGATATATATTTATAACGAATATATATTTAGAACTATATTTAGAATAGCTAATTATATATAGAACTATATATAGAATCTATATTTAGAACGAATGTAGCATATCGGTGCTAAATGCACACATTTAATTTAATAACACAGTAGAACGATTATCCTGCCGATTATTGCGTATTATGCAAATACTTTTTATATATAATTACCTTAATCTAGGGCAACCCTAAGTACAGTACATTCTCCCTAATTGACGCTCAGCTTATAAACAAAAATGGACAATTTGGGAAGAGGACATACGATTATTCGATCCTCGCGGCTGGTTTGAATTGAAGATAATTCACTGTAAATGTTCCATTATCAGTTTCATCCACGTTACTGTATTTAATCCGGATAATCGAGGTTCTACCGTACGACGTACGATTTTTCCAAACCGTCGCAACGCCGGCCCCTGGAAATATAATTAAAAAGTACAAGGCAGAAGAGCAGAAAGTTCGATCGAATCTCCATCGGAA
Source organism: Megalopta genalis (assembly GCF_051020955.1). Lineage (NCBI taxonomy): Eukaryota > Metazoa > Arthropoda > Insecta > Hymenoptera > Halictidae > Megalopta > Megalopta genalis. Next base: position 22,075,148 of record NC_135013.1, on the reverse strand, counting down.
GGATTAGAGGACACCCGGCAAGAGAAATAACGCGGCTGGTTCGCATCGGGCCAGAGAATCACGGAGCGTCCGGCGGTATAAACGCAGCCGATCGATCATTTAGTAGGGCGCACGCCAGTTTTCCCATATTTTCCGGCGAATATCTGGACGCACGTCAAATATTTGAAGCGGCTAATTATCTCGTAGGATTCCGTTTGGCCGAAGTCCCGCGCGGAGAGAGGGCTTGCGCGCGTGTGACGCCAACGAATACGGGGCGCGCGATGGCTCGCGGGAGCTCGTAATGACAAAATGATACGTCGAAGCAAAACGAGCATATCGCAAGAACGGCTCCCGTCATTCTGCCGTAATTATCGATGATTACACGATGCAAATACGGTTGGCGGCGCGGAGGGCCGGCCGGGGGTTCAAAGGCAGCGAAGTCACGTTTGCGCCGATATGCGCATCGGGTCTAATATCTGCGGGAATCCTCCCCCTTTCGCAGGGGGTGTCGAAGGGCGGCGAGGGGGCCCCCCTCCTCGCGCTAGCCCTCAAGATACACGCGTGTGCCTCTATTGAGTCGTTGCCTAACGAGTGGTTCCATCGCGTAAGTACCGCGGCCGAGGGGTGGCGTTCGCGCACCTGCCGGCGAAAGTTAGCCTTTAGGCGGAAAAGCTTTTTATTTCGAAGGGTTGCGCGGGAAGAAACGGCTGGATACCGCGCGTCAGCCAGCCGATGCATTATGCAGCGACTGTTTGAAGTCCTTTCTTTTCTTTCTTTCCTCCTGGCCCCTCTCCTTTTCCCTCCCGCGGCCACGGTCCTGGCTCTCGCCGGCCGTCTCCCCACCAGCGGCGTCGTCAATCTTTCTCCTCCCTTTTTCCACCGGTCCCTTTTTACTTTTTCTCTACTTTCACGCTCTTTCGGCGGGGCAGCGGCTGTAACGCGGCAGAATTGTCGGTGAAATGCGCGCAAATTTCACCGTCGCACCGCAGACGAGACCCTCCAGGGGTGGCGGCGGCGACGACGCCCGTTTGATGACACGAATGGAAACGTTTCATGGTGAAGTGGATTGATTACTTAGTTCACCGGTGCCATCGAGCGAGAAACGTTTTCACCGGAGCTCCGTTGTGTTCGGTGAATAACATTGAATTAATAACGTGTTGGTAAATAGAATAATTCCGGCGGATTGCGCCGAAGTATTGTGCACGAGACTCCGCAAACCGGTTCCATTACACGGTTGTTGGCAGCGCAACTCTTTTTCCCTGGTCTGTGATGGAACAGAAATTATATTTTCTTTATTACCCTGTCCGGCCAGAGCGTGCATTACGCGGGATGGAACGTACGACTATCTTAAGCGAGCTAATGCTAATCTCTTTTCCCTGTAAAAATACGAGAAATGTGTCAGATGCAATTTAAACGATCTTTTTGCCGCTGCCTGGCCCTCAAATGCAGTCGGCTCGCGGGAATATCGTATTTTATGAAATTAATTTTTGTTAGTTCGATTGACGGGCTTGGAATTTTTCAAGGGTGTACCAGAGACTGCTCTCTGGATAAAAAAGATTGACTTTCCAAATATACTTTATTCCCATCTTGCAGTAATATATTCTGGTATTAATACAACCAGTAGTTGTAATGAAACAATTCAGCTCTGGAATTTCCCATGAATTCGTAATTTAATAAGTAGCGTAGATCATTCTGTATAAATAAATAGCAGATTGCTTTCGGATCAAAGTTTCATGAATTTTTCAATAAGATTATATATATATATATATATATATATATATATTAAATATTAATATTAAATAATATTATTAAATATTAATATTAAATAATATTATTAAATATTAATATTAATATTAATATTAAATTAATATTATTTATTTTTTATTCTAGTAATATATATATATATTATTAATTATAAGGACGAAATATGAACCGGACAAATTCATTTTTTAGTGAAATTACTTTTCATCAACTTCTATAAGTTCGTGTTATTTATATTAATATATATATTACTATAATAAAAAATAAATAATTATATTATTAATATTAATATATGTATACTATATTGTATAGTATATTATATATAGTATATATATAATAAAAAATAAATAATACGAACTTATAGAAGTTGATGAAAAGTAATTTCACTAAAAAATGAATTTGTTCGGTTCATATTTCGTCCTTAATTAATTAATTGATAAAACATACAGTTTCCACGCGCCTAAATAAGTAACACATTCATGGCTTCCGCCTCATCATAAATTCCTTTTACGACATTACACATTTTTTGGCCCATAAAATATTCTTCTTGAGGTTTATCATGTTCTGTGCATTACATATGAAACTTGGGGACCTGCAGAAGCTGTTTCAAAGCTATTTGAATATCATCTTACTAAAATTTGTTCGTAACCTCGAGTCTTCGAATGAAGCATAATTTTGAACCAATAAGCTTCGTTATTATTATATTAAATATTATATTAATATTATAATATTAATCATTATATTATTATATTATTACATTAATATTATAATTATATTATATTAAAAGACGATTGGAACATAAAATTCCATAGCAACGATTACTTAATCCTATTAAATATTTTTGCGAACATACGAAATATATTTTCTCGCTTTGAGATCAAACTGGTTCGTCGGTTCTAAATAATTTCCTTAGATTCATGATTAAATAATAACTCCGGTGAAATTTATGAAATGACATCGCCACAAATCCGTAACATCCGCCGTCTACATAAACCCACGTTCTTCACAATTCACCCTGCGGAATTATGTAAAACACGCTGCGCTCAGGTATTCGTATGCACATTCGTTTCTCTATTTTTTAATTTCCTGCCTTCACGCGTCCGTCATTTTTCACGAAGGGGAAATTACGAAACAGAGACCGACTTAAAAGAAGAATCCAGAAATGTGAAACCGAGCGCGCGCATCGATCTCGTAGCGCTAAATCTCCTGTTAACGTTAATCATATTCATGGGGGATCGGTCGATAAGTGAATCGTTTTAAAGAAACACATCATTGCTATTTAGTGGCCCCGTAGAGGCCATAACAATCTATATGTCCCGTAAGTCGATTATACATTTACGGATAAAAGAAGGAACTTTATATATTATTAACATTTTAGTAAAATTTGATATTTTAACGAATATACATCTAATTAAATAAAAAGTACATATTACAGTGAAGCATATAACACATTGTTTATATTGCAATATCGTTTCATTTAGTGCGTACGACAATGAAAAGATAATAGAAATAAAAAATTCAGAATTAAATAAAGGATAAAAAAAGAAAATAAAAACTTGAAAGATTGCAAAAGAATAAAATCAACATATATTTATCTGTATGATATATTTCTCAACTTTTGACAATATATGCGATATATATTTCATCCTTGTAAACATTGAGTCGTAAAAGAAAATTTAAAATTCGTACTGACATACAATTTTCGTAAGCGAACTATTATTCTCGACTAACAATTTTTAAAAAACGTGGCGAGCGTGTACGGACGCGTATGATAGTCACGCAAAGTGATAGTCACTTCAGAACAGATGAAATGAAAGAGGCAACCTTTAAATTGTGCTAGACACATGTTTCAATTGTTTGAAATTAGACACGAATTGTTTGCAAATGCGATTTCTAAATTTGTTTTATGATAAGTGATATGCTGGGAATTTTATGCAATTCTGACAAAGCGAGTAGAGAGAAAAATGCGTCAATGCTATTTTTAGATTATTAAAATTTTCATACAAGAGAAGAAATATTATAATATTTTAATTCATTTCTCTTGCCCCTAAAAGATACGGCGAATTTTCATTTCGCATAAAAATCCGCAGTCCAGCGAAAGTTGGAAACTCTACGGGAAACTCTAATAACAAATATTTATTATCTTCGAACTTGTACAAGAAAATGTCAGCTCACTCGCCGATAGATCATCGTAAATCATTTTTTTACGCCATTTAGGGACACACGCATGCGAACTATTCCGATTTCGTGTCAAGAATCGCGGCGCCGCTGATGCCAGTGTCCGAAAACGGTGCAGCGGTGCTGTTGTCCGAGCGTGAAACGACCGGCGTCATTAATCATGTCACGGAGAAAGGTACGATGAAAGATCCTGTACACGCGTGAGATTACGAAACCCGATCCAGGGAGGTCGGAGAAGAATCACACGAGATACCCACCAACACGTGGCCCGGGACACGACCGCCTCGGATCCGTGAGGTGACGATAATTTATCCACGCCAGCGCGGAGAATGAGCGTTTTCACGGCGATCCGCGTGCTTCGAGAAATGTGAAAATATCGCGGTTAATGAAGGAACTCGAATAAATTTACTGTCATTAGACGGTCAGAAGTTACCCTTTCACCGGGGTGATTTATGCGGGAGAATTTATGCGTTTCCTTTTTCTCCCCTCTGCTGTCTCAAACGTGGGTTCACCCCGGGAATCTGACAAGCATTGACGCAAGAAATGGAAATTGTATAGGTGAAAGAAATATTTCTGATAATACCGCGTATGCATCAATTTTGTGGATTTTTCATTGCTGAAATAATTTCGAATAGGGAGCAATCCTTTTTGGTGCTGAAATGAAAAAGTATAATAGAAGAAATATCTTCTTTTTATTTTGCTGCTGTGACTTTATATTATAATCGTGTAAGATATAATTAGTATAAATATTGTACTTACATTACATTCGTATTATAAATTATATAAGGATTACGGTAGATCAAATAGTTCATAAATTTCACAAACTAAACAATGTCTATTGCCAGTACCACGTGTGAACTACATATGAGCCGTTTATTTTGAAAGTGGCATAAGTCACTTCGTTTTTAAGTCGATATATTTAAGGGTTTGCGTTTTATCACGTTTAAAAATACGGATATCATAAAAATGGGAGTGAGAGAGACATCTATAACTGAAATCGGCAATTACTTAGTTGCCAACCCAATAGTTTTGTATACAGGTTTCGTTGAATTCCAAACAATCCTTAGACCCTTTTTCTTTAACATATTTTCGAACTCATTGATTTTTTTAATTAATGCAAACAATTTAAACTAGCTACCACGAATTTCGACTTTAAATAAAATTTTTACAAAATCTCTACGTCGAAATAGACCCGATTCTAGGGACAAAGATAAACCAAAATCATGCAGTCGAATTGTTGACAAACTGCTCACAGAAATCGGCAATTACTTAGTTGCCAACCCAATAGTTTTACGGTACAAAATAATGTTGACACACTAGTTTCTGTAATAAGTGTTCGTTTCGGAGTGTTACATTTGGTGGTGGAAGAAATGTTGGTTGATGTAAGCAGATATTGTATAAAATAATTTTTGTCATGAATAATCGATTTGGAAGTTGGTTGTGCGAAGACAGAATGAAAGTATTTCGACAAATGAATATCGACGCATTAGTTTGTAACCATACTGAGAGAGCATTTTGGAACGACACGCTTAGTGATAATAGAAATACAGTAAACAAAATAGCTTTGTCATGAACGAAAGCAATCAATTCGGAATTACAGTAAATTCTCTCCAATTGTCTTTCAGCTTGTAAACAAATATGGACAATTTGGGAAGGGGAGATACGATTATTTGAGCCTCGCGGCTTATTCTTATAGTTGTTGACAATCGGCGACTACAAAAACGAGATGCTCGATTGTTCGCTCGAATATTCCCAAATTGTCCATTTTAGTTCAAAAGGTGAGGGACATTTTGTATATCGAAGAAAGATCCAATGAAAGTCTAGTCAAATAAATGAGCCGTTTATTTTGAAAGTGGCATAAGTCACTTTGTTTTTAAGTCGATATATTTATGGGTTTGCGTTTTAACGCGTTTAAAAATATGGATGCTAACTTTCGAGAAGATTTACTTGTATTTGTTATCTCGGGATACTGATATTTTTCTCGGTATAAATAATTTCGTATAAACATTAAAAAATCACCATTTTTCATTACGGTAAAGTGACTTATGCCACTTTCAAAATAAACGGCTTATATAGTAAAACTTCCTTATTTTTGTTATTTCTACATACATTGACTATATAAATACTTATACTGATAGACGCTTGGAATATTTGATCGAATATGTTGGCAAATTGCAAGTAATATACAAATAGAAGATATTAATTACTGCTGCGGATTGTTTCTTTACACACTGATGATCGGTCGAGTTAACTCTCATACTTATGCCCAAACGGAGCAAAAACGACGGTCAACAATGTGTTAACAGACGTCGTAACCTCGATCATATTCTAATGCACATATTTCCCTACAAGCTAAATTACCAATCATTGCCTATTTCATCGCGAAATTGATTTCCACAATCGTCTCGTTTTCTTTTTCAACGTGCAACTTTATAAAAACCTGCTGAATCTTCCAGGATTCGCTTATCAAATTTTCAGGTAAAATATTTACAGAAAACATTCGGTTTCCCCAAATTACCCCTGTCAGGTATCTAAGGGTTGAACAGACCCGGCGAGAAGCGAAAAGTTTCGCGAGCTCGCTAATTAGCAGGTCGCGGACGCGTAATAGCACCGACGGAGGACAATGCGTGTCCGCGGATCGAGATTAATTTTTACAACGGAAGAAAATGACCGGGCGAAAGGTATTTCCTTCGCTGCGCGAGTCTGACGTATCAGGACGTCGCGTTTCACGACACGGGCGTGGTAATTACCGCGATAATTTGGTGGGCGAATACAGACAGCGCGGTTATCCTCGCAGGTACCATAATATCCTGCTATTATGCTCCGGCAAAAAGGGGGCCGATGCTTTTCCCGGGCGGCCATTGTGTTTAGGCCTTCGTACGAAATGTTTAGCATATTAACCGGCATCCCTGGAAATATTCGGCCGTTACTTTCGGGAGGTTAAGGTCGTGATTACGGCACCGTGAAACAGCGGTGTCTGCGATGCTAGGCGATGGCGGTGGTAGTGAGTTCTGCTAAAAATAGCTTGCGAGTGCTTCAGGGTCTATGCTCCGTGATAAGAGCTTCCGTCGAGAGCAAACTCTTCCGCGAGCGGATCGCGGCAAACAGAATTGCGGGAAGCTCTGTTTCCACCGAAAATTGTAAATTTCGTTCATTCTCCTAATGAGGCGGTTATTAATTCGCACGGAAGCAGTTGAATTTGCTGGGAAGGTTAACGAGCGTGCTTGAGCTTCGCCTCTGTGCACCGGCAAAATATTTACCCCTAATCGTTCGCGTTAATTGACGTTTCAAGCATTGCTGCAGTCAGGGTTGTTGCTAATTTTTCTCTTTTTTTTTACACAACGTCCATAAAGGTTAATTTAGAAGCTGCACAGCAAACGAAGGGGCAGCATTACGTTTGAAAAATTTAAGCTAAACTACGTTCCGCCGAAAATTACATACGCCGTTGTGTCATTTGCAAAAAGCACTGCAATTTTTCTCTCTTTCAGGTCTGTCTCTTATGCGCGGGGTATGTTAATATTAAGGCCCTAATGAAAGTGATAATTATGTCCGTGATTTATTGTTTGGGGATTTTCTTGGATTTTATAGATAGTATCGCGTTGAGGCGAGGATTTGTGAAGAATAACAGTGAGCAAGTGAATTGAAATCGTGTGTACCAATGCATAGAGGGTGTCCCATAATTATACTAACATCCGGAAAGGGATGATTCCTGAGATCATTTGAAGTAACTTTTTCCTTAGCGAAAATCCAAACCGCGGCTTTGTTTACGAGTTATTAACGAAAAACCGTGACCAATTGAAGGCGAGTTTGGCTGACGCTAGGTGGCCAATCCAACCAGCGGACGAAGCCCAGTTCCGCTCATTGGTTCGCGTCAGACTCTCTCTCATTGGTCAGAGTTTTTCGTTAATAAGTCGTAAACAAAGTCTCGTAGAACATTTTCGCTAAGGAAAGAGTTGCTACAAATGACTCCAGAAGCCCCACATTTCCCGGAAATACCATAATTTTGGGACACCCTATATACAGTAAATTCTCTCTAATTAACGCTCAGATCGTGCACAAAAACGGACAATTTGAAAAAAGGAGATACGATTATTTGAGCCTCGCGGCTCGTTTTCATAATTGCCAAATAGTCAACAACTATAAAAATCGTCCATTTTCGTGCGCAATCGGAGCGTCAATTAGGAAGAATTTATCGTACTATATACGATCATGAATGAAAAATCGGTGAAAAAGAACAAGTTGGCAAATTTTTGCGAATGTCTTTGAAACAATGAATATGTGCGCCGGATCAAGTCGATAGTCTCCAGATTCAAATAATTGTTTCTCGCGGATCAGTACGCGGAAAGCACAGTAAGCTTCCGTACACGTTCATTGTTGGAAACGAAGTCGATATTTCAATATTTGCCGAGCAATATTTTCCTTCAATCCGCTATTTTTTTTTTGTCCGGTATCCTGATCCGCCGCCTAGAAAAACATCGGCGGTAAGTGAATCGCGGGAACAAACGAAACCAATATTCTTCCGTCAATTTCGTGCGCGGCCGGTAGTTTTTCGGATTCGCTCGAAAATTCCATTCTTTTTTTTTTTGGTTCTGAAAGAGGGGCGAAGAGGCCGCGCGGCGAGTTTCGCCGAGAGAAACGGAGCGAATCGATTCCGGTCGCCGGAGTTGCTTTTACAAAGCATTTGAGGACCGCCGGTACAAACTCGCCGTCGAAAAGATTAACTCCGCCCTTTTAATGTTTTTATAGAGGTGATTAACTCTGCGCGCGCGCCTGCCCCGTTCTCCACGGACGACAACCATCCCCCATTTCGGCGGAGGCAGAGGCGCGTCGGGCCACGGGCTCTCGCCACTCGATGCAATTGCAATTGTGCACGAGTGTCGAGTGCCATTTCGAAATTGTCGCTGCGTTCCGCGCCCATTAATCCTATAACCGACGCTCGGATAGCTTAAGCGATATTGCTTGATCGCGGCGTTAAAGAGTCACGCGCGATTACTCTCACGCTTCTCTGAACGCTGCGACGAGCACGTGGACACGTTGCCAAGGGGTGTCTTTGCGGCAAGGGGAGCTTATTCGTTCGACGGCCCATTGTGTCACCTAAGATCACCGTGCCGATAGAGGAAAGGTAATCTGCTGTCTGACGCTTCAATTTAAATTTTGAATAATCAAGCAGCACCCGGTCGTCCTTTAACTTCCGAATCGGATTAATGAGAAAAGGGTTCTTCTCTTGTGACCCGAGCATTCGTTGTAACGAGATTGCCTGCCACTTCTGACACATACGGATGACGCAACTCCTTCGCGAATTTTTAGTACGATCCGCAGAATGCGGAGAAAATTCTGTAGCTACAGTGGCCCACAAAAGTGTTCGTACACCTTTTAAAACGCAATAACTTTTTGAAAACTAAATGACTTGAATATTTTTTAGATGACGGAGGAACAAGGACAGAGGGCTAAAAGCTTTTTATTTATGTTGCTATTACTTGGAATTAAAAGAAAATATTAAAAACCCTCGCTTTTAATTTTCTTATCTGAGTCTACAACGAAAATTTAAAAAATGTCTTTTGTAGATCTCGGTAACTTATATAAGTACAGAAAATTTGATAGCACTTTTATAGTATCGGATAGGTTGTCGAATGTTATATGACTTGCGTGGGCATTGGTGTGGCAGTTAACGTGTTTAAGAAAGCAATATACATATAATATATTGATTGAGAATTGCAGATGTTTGTATAAATTATTCCTCATATGTTGTATAAATAATCCTCATGTTAACAATCGGGTATCTGTCCATTATAATAAGCCATTTTATTAATATTTAACAAGTTTGAAAGACAAAATGACTTATTTTACTAGCCACGGATTATGCAGGATTTCCCATAATCATGTTAATAACCAGAAAAGGGTGATTCCTGAGGCCATTTGAAGTAAATCTGTCCTCAGCGCAAATGCAATCCGCGGCTTTGTTTACGAGTTATTAGCGAAAAACACTGGCCAATCAAAGACGAGCTCGGTTGGCGCAAGGCAGCCGAGCCTATCAGCGGATCTGGGCATCGTTAGCTCGGCCGCCTCGCGCCAATCGAGCTCGCCTCTCATTGGTCACTGTTCTTCGTTAATAACTCGTGAACGAAGCCTCGTAGAATATTTTCGCTAAGGAAAAAGTTGCTTCAATTGATCTCAGGAGCTCCTTATTTCCCTTTATTTTCTGTGGTATTTTACTACCTGCAGGTAATTTTACCAGTCGAGTCAAGACAAGCAAGCAGAATGCGTCATGTGAGCGGTCTTATTTTAGCGTACCTCTCGTGGAATATAAGAGGATTGCTTTCAATACTTTTCATCAATTAGTTGCGTTGTACAAAGTGAATATGATAATAATGGACAAAGTGCATGTAAGACATTGCATGTGATATGAGTTCCAGAAAGGAAGCAACGCATCAGTTGCTTATAAAAACTTATATGACACGTTGGGAATATTCGGACCTGCCAAAGATGGTTTGCTAAATTTCGTTCCGGACACATTTCAGTCTCGAAGAAGATCGTCGATCTGGGAGGCCATCCAAGGTCGATGATGATATTTTGCGGTCCATGTCGATCGACAAGCTGCCTGAAAGATGGCAACGAATGGTTGCAAATAATGGATGTTATATTATTGATTAAAATGTAAATAAACGTTATTAAAACTCTGATTCAAATGTTTTATTTAAAATACGACAGGACTTTCCTGCCAACCCGATAATTATTTTAGTGGTTTTTAATATAATTAGATATTTAATATAATATTTGATATAAATATTATAAAAATATTTAATATAATATTTAATATAAATATTATAAAAATATTTAATATAATAAATATAAATAATTAAATTACTAGTGGTTTTTGATGCATATACCTTCACGTTATAAATGTAGTAATTGGATAAGTAGTTCACAAATTACAGTTTCCAGAGTATGATATATTAAGTTGAAATTTCATACTTATAACTTGCCTAACGCAACTTGCCTTTACAACAGCTTCAGATACGAAACCTTTGATACTTCAACTTATGCTCCGTTAATAGCTCCGGGTGTATTAGGTTGTAACGCAAATTGGTTCCTCTGCTTTAAAACGCTAAAACCGCAAGAAAAATGTACATTTGTAGACGTACAGTTGGCAAAGAAGATATTCTAATACCTTTTAAAACGATGTAACTTTTTTTTAAAATGAACCAAATGACCTGGAATTGCGGAGATGTTAGAGAGACTTCAGAGATTAAAATTTTTGTTTTAATTAAGCTATTACTTGGAATGACAAAAAAAAAGATAAAAACTCGCGCTTTTTCAACTTTTCTCATTTGCTTTAGTTCTAAAAAAGTTATACCGTTTCCGAAGTTGTCTGAATACTATTTTCACCCATCGTACATATTTTATATCCGAATCGTTTCATTCTTAACGAATAGAAGGCTGCGTGAATTTCTTCAAATTCCTTGCTCGTAAAGTATGAAAAATGTGTTATTTATTTCGTTTTGCAACACTCGAAAGAATAATGCATTACCAATTTTCCCTTCATTATCAACAATGAATTTTAATTTATCGAAGATCTCGACTTCGTGTCTTTCCTTCTTCAATTTCACGGTTTTTAAATCCCCCTCGTGCCATTCAATCTTTCGCATTGAGATGTCGCCTATCAGGGAACATAACAAGCCTGCTGGAGCTCATTGTGCTTCAAAGATTAAAAGCTAGACTCCGTCGGGTTGAAACGAAGAATTATTCTTCGTCTTTGACTGAAACTTTGCGCAGTCGAAGAATTCTATTCACGACATCAATTAACCGCGTTGTTGGAGAGCTCGCCGAGCATGGCGCCGTTAAGAAGATTTAATCTCTATTGTTGACGAAGGAAGCGAACATCCGAGGATCGATTTTCGCCAGGAACCGTTCCGTTGCCGCGTTAAAAGTGACCGGAGCACCGTCGTCGGAAAGAATGGGGCAGAAACGAAGGGCGGACAGGCGAGAAGAAGGGAGGCCGGTGTGTTGTAAGAGAGAAAGTGTCGCGTGCCTCGATTCGATTTGGCTTTGCACGAGTGCCATCCGGCAGCTGGGCTTCGCCCATTTATAATTCCCTGTATGGAGTACGCGGCGTATGCACGTGAGTATATTGCATTGGACACGGGAGCGCAACACACGCCATTTCGGATTACACGTTACCAGATGAAAAGCGATCCTAGGATGAGGAAGAGGGCGCCCGGTGGATTTGCAAGCAAGTCATCGTATTACGATCGTTATTCCCGTTGTTATCGGTCGGATCCGGCGTTAGCCTGCGAAAACGGGCGGCCTCTCGGCAGCAAAAAAGTTCATTCGTCAAACTGGAACAAGTGTCACTCACCCGAAGGAATTTAATCACATTTGTTTTGTTCTTGTTGAAGTTCCACGATAATCGTGCCCACGTTCGGTTGTCCCGCTCGCGCGCGCGCAAAAAAAACATATCCGAACCGTATTTTGCGAGAACTTTCGAATGCGCCCGGCTTTTTTTCGTCGACGCTTTAATCAATTAAAAAGGCCGGCAAGTTTTTATTCGAACAGAAATTCACTTCATCAGCTGATGGAACACGGAATAAAAGAGACTCTCGACTGTCCTGCGGCTTGAATCTGAAAAGCTCTGTTTACGTAATATGTTTCCGGAATTCGACGAAATGTAAGCATACATACATACATACATTTGCATTCAAAGAGAAAGTGCTGCAGCTGCTAAAAAGCACGCGGATTCTGTAGCTCTAGATTCTTGTTTAAGAACGTAAGAAAACTCGATATTTCCAATTTATTGTTGCTGTTTATAAGATCTTACAAAAATCTTTTCGCATTGCCTTAATGAATATCTAGGAAATACAAATTAACGAAGGCGAATTTAGACCATTAGAAATTTGTGGAATATTCTTTCACAGCCTGCGTTAACGGTTGATAAATGTCTCTTATATTCGGACGAAGATTTATTTCTGGTTCCATAAGAAACAAAAAGTACAAATTTTTATGAGATAATTTGTTTTATGCTCGCTTTATCATATTTCAACGAATATCTCACGGAACTCTCTCGAACATGTTTCTGTGCCGAATTTCGAAAGAATTTTCATGATTAAGTATAGCTGCGACGTATGAAAATCGCGCAGATGTATAATGCCGGACACGTAAAGACTATCGAACACGTCGGCACAAAAATAACGATTCGCGTCCGTCAACAAAATTTATTCACCAAGCAAATTCTCCGCGCAGACGGATTTCGGCCCGTTATTCAGCGGCCGAAATGATGAATCGCGGAGAAAAATCGTAGCGACGTATTTTTGCGTAATTAAGAGCGCTCGCAAAAGAAAATGAGGGAACATTCGGGGTGCTCCAGCCGCAGGCAGAGAGGCTAAGGCTCGTAATTACCTCTCATTAATTGACGTCGGGGGCGAATCTTTTCCGCCTAACCAGGGGGATCGGATGCTTTCCGATCGTGCCACCTGACGAAGGAACGATAGAGTCCTTTAAGTAAATTAAGTGACTCGCGTGCCAGTATTCGGCGACGCCATCCTTTATGCCAAAAAATCCATTCACCCTGCTGCCTTCTCACAGTTTCTGGCGAACTTGTGGATCTGAAAAGGATTTCTTTAGATACTGGACTCAACGGGTTTATAAGATATAAATGCATACTCGATTATATTTTGAAGTTTCTGTTGATAGAATTCTTCGTACTTTATTTCTTTAAAATAAAATCAAAAACAGTAATATTTTTGCAATTATCTAATCATTTCTTTAGATATTGGACTCAACGGGTTTATAAGATATAAATGCATACTCGATTATATTTTGAAGTTTTTGTTCTTAGAATTCTTCGTACTTTATTTCTTTAAAATAAAATGGAAAACAGTAATATTTTTGCAATTATCTAATCATTTCTTTAGATATTGGACTCAACGGGTTTATAAGATATAAATGCATACTCGATTATATTTTGAAGTTTCTGTTGATAGAATTCTTCGTACATTATTTCTTTAAAATAAAATGGAAAACAGTAATATTTTTGCGATTATCTAATCATTTCTTTAGATATTGGACTCAACAGGTTTATAAGATATAAATGCATACTCGATTATATTTTGAAGTTTCTGTTGATAGAATTCTTCGTACTTTATTTCTTTGAAATAAAATGGAGAACAGTAATATTTTTGCGATTATCTAATCACAAATTTTAACATATGTCATTATAATTAGGAATAATAAGGTTTCGATGTATTTATGACAAAACTTAGTATATGGAACATAAAATAGTGACAGCATTGAAAGAACGTAAAAATATTGGCTCGTTATTTTCTCAAATCGTTAAAATTATTGACAGAAAGAATTTTCTATTTAAATATCTTTCCTTGCTAACGAAGCAGAAATTGTTCACTTTGTACGAAGTACCATAAAATAAATACGTTGTACAAAACTCCATACACATATTGATATTTAATTCAGTACATAAAATTGACATTTTCACTCTCACATAAAAGAAATGAAGGCATCTATAAAATATCTATCGGTTTAAAATAATTCACGTTGATTAAAGTATTGCAACAAATCGCTGTATTTATTATCGGAGAGTATCTGTATTTATTATTGGGAGTGTTGGTGCAGTTTTAATTCGAGAGACAGCGAAGGAGTCACGTTCGAATTGCGAATTCAGCCGGCGCGTTTCTAAACAGTGCTCTAGTGGAATCGATGTAATTTCGTAAATGCGCCGGATGGCCGTCGTTTACGTTATACGACATCACCACGAGGCACAATTGCGGAGAATCTCCGTTCGTGTAATTTATCTGAGTTGCACATATGCTGTCGATCACGACGCCTCCGAGGTCCCGGATCCAGCGACGCGGTCGTGCACGCGCTCGTCTGTAAAAGGGGAGGATTGTCTGGTGGGACTTCCATCGGAATCGAGCCGAAAACAGGGACGCCGCCGTCGCAAAGGCGGCCCTTTGCTTTCTTTGAGCGTCTTCCTTTGACGGATTTTTTCAATCCGTTAGATAGCATTATAGCGGAATATTGCGCGTTCGCTACATTAGGGAAATGGCGCGTCTGCGAGAATGCAAACTTTGTACACGCTTATCGTGTTTGCCATCATCTAGATCCGGCCGCGGACTACTAACCGCAATAATATTTTTGATACCTTAGTTATATACGGGGTTGTACAGTAAAAAAGGTTTACGACCAACCATATTTTTGTCAATGAAATTGTAATGCTCCGAAGTAAAACTGAAATTACGTTTCGCGTAAAGAAAAGTTCAGAAAAGTAATGTACACCGTTCTTTTTTTTGCGCGCGCGCAATCTCGGTCGATTTCAAGAAGTATAAAGTAGTTTTCCTTATCGATCATCATCCATATTGCCGGGGTGAAAACAGCCCCATAACTGTCACCATAATAAAAGGGTGGAAAATGTATTTGATTCAACGTCTTGGAATTTATTGGAGAAAATTCTACGCTTTTAGATATGTGTGCTGTACAAAGAAATGTTAGAGAATGTAACAATTTCTTTTATTAACATTAACGAAATATTCTGTACGAAATACAAATTATTACAGCTGACGGTAAATGTCAATTTGCGCGACGTCTAAACGAAAAGTCGAATATATGTACGGCAAACGTTTTCTCCATAGGTGTGATATTGTTGAGCACGAGCATGTTCAATGAAAATAATTTACCCATTTCCCTTGTTTACTTATGTAGGTCAAGAAACTTGGAATATTAACAGAACAACAAGCATGCAAGTTTCAAGAGTGCTTTACTGATCACGTGCGAGCAAACTTTTAAGCTTGAGCGGTAATATATAGACGGAGATATACAAAACCCTCGTTATCTTGTAACTATCTCCCTCAACGAAACGCAAAGAAAAAGGTGTAAATGGAAATTCATATCGTACACAACAGCGTGAACGCTCTATACACAACTTATTAGAGAATCAATTAGAGAATCTCGTACACAACTTATTCGAGAAGTTACGCATTCAATTTTTATAAGAGTACTTATTTAGAAAGTTTCGCTTATTCTTTTTACTCTGCACTTAGTTTTGTAACTCTGATTTAAAAAAAATTTTTAATTTAATAATAATTTTTTGGCCGAAAAGGATCAGACTTTCTACGAGCGTGGAATTTTCAAGTTGTCGGAGAGATGGCGAAAGGTCATCGCGAACAAAATGGAAAATACATTACAGATTAAACTTCATTTCAAGTAAACAAAAATTTTTTATTTCATTGAACAAATCGGCAATTACTTAGTTGCCAACACAATACTTTTAAAAGTAGAAATAAATGTAGTCAAGTTCCAAACCTTTTTAACTTTATATTATTATTATTATTATTATTATTATTATTATTATTATTATTATTATTATTATTATTATTATTTTTATTATTATTATTATATATAACTATAGTTTAATCTTTAACTCAAATATTTTTCTAATTTATCAAATACAGGATAAATAGAATATCATGATAATATCAGGTAAAATCGAATAATTGAAAGTTATACAATTAAAATTGGTAAACAATGCGGGGTATATTTCAGAGATAACCAGCTGGCGGCCGATGTTTATCGGAACTCCTTCACCGTCTTTGCGATGGAGAATACATTTAAAAATTGTATTCAGCTAGTTTAGAATCAATTTGTCTGACACTCCACTGTGCGAATGTATCTCATACGTCAAATTCACGGGGAGAACCATGACAGATGTTTGCTTCTTCGCATACCGTGCTATGTTCGAATGGTGGGTGATATTGGAAAACGTCTTTCCCGATATCCTTCATGCTGTATAACTGCTCTTATCAGTGGCATTGTCGTAAATGTTACGAAGTTTTGGCTGTTTAGCAGAAATGTTAATTCTCGATACTCCGACGAAATTCCTGACAATGATCGAAATAATTGATTTGCTTTGTAGAATCATACGTGACATCTCTCGAACTCGTTTCCATGTTGTTAGAAACGTTAACGAGTCGTTCACGTTCTCCGCACGCGACACGTGTCTCCACAGAATCGCAGTCGATGCGGGGATAATTACGATACCAGTAAATACAAACATCTGATCAAACAGACACCTGCGAGTACCTGTACAGGTGGTAAATCTGGTAGTACGTGCTCTGTGCTACCAATCTACTAACGTGGCAAGCATATTCGTCGCGCTGCACCTCAGTCTCTATAGGTGCTCGAGAATGAGTTACATCTTTTAAGGCTGAATCGTAATTGACGAAACGATGTGATCATTAATTACATGCGATTTCCTATTTCTAGAATTCTCCTCTCAAATTTCTTTACTAACACGGCACAATCCCGAATTAATTGAACTTAATATCTACTTATACAGACAAAATTTAATTAACCACTAACTTGTTCGAATTTGCATATGGCCACTATCTCAGAATCGCCCGATTTAGCTTAATCATAAATATTAATGTATCAATATCGGCTTTCGTGGCTAATGAAATATTCAATTTCGTAGAGCCACTGCAATCGATAAATTAAAAAATAGTATAAAAGCTGTCGATGGAAGTCTGAAAAATTGGTGCCGGAAGGATGCACGTCATATTGAACAAGATAATTGAACTGAGCATAAACATCTCGGTAGTTATAGACAATTTTTGCCTCTTTCGATTTTCCAAGTGTTAAACTTCGAAGAATAATTATAGCAGATTTTTCCGTTCGGCTAAATATTAAAAATAACGCTTCCGTAACTTTCTCATACGTTATAGACAGTTAATTCGTAATTAACGCTTCCACGGTTCTACACCGTAAGCACCGAAACTCCCATAAAGCTGTCTAGCGTAAGCCGAAGGTAATTTAAAAATAAAGTTCCATATTTTCATTATAACGGGCTGCGCATTTTCGTTAGGTCGAAATTTCTTATTGCCGCAAGGTGCATCCGCATCGGAGCTGGTTCCCGGAGGCGAGAATTTCAATAAACACCGTGGAACACTGTCCGATCGCAGGTTGTACTCGCGCGAAGAAAAAACCGGGCTCGGTTAAACACCTACGAGGGGATTCGCGTGCTTTTCTGGCCGGTCTTCCTTTCTTCTTTTCGACTGGTGCATAAGCATGGTTACGACAGGCAATTTGCATTAAGTTAATTGAACCCGCGGCCGGCTTCTCTTTTTACAAGACAATGCACTTACAGCGGTTTCTTGCGGCGCCGGTGGCCGTGAGCTGGTTGCACACAGTAAACGCCGCCCTGTCCTCCGTGCAGAGACGTTAAGAGGGTTTTCCACGGAAAAGAGAAACGCGCTACCCAGATTATGAACTTGCCAGTACAAACGTCGCCGCACCTACAACGCGTCAGCAATTAGCTCCGGACTGTTCTTTATGTTATTCTTTGCTTCGGCGAGTACTTATCTAAATTGAGTTTCACACCCGTGAATTCCAATGAAGCATAAACTATAATTGAGCCGTTTACTTTGAAAGTGGCATAAGTCACTTTGTTTTTAAGTCGATATGTTTAAGGGTTTGCGTTTCAACATGTTTAAAAATATGGATGCTAACTTTCGAGAAGATTTACTTGTATTTGTTATCTCAGGATACCGATATTTTTCTCGGTATAAATAATTTCGTATAAACATGAAAAAATCACCGCTTTTCATTACGGTAAAGTGACTTATGCCACTTTCAAAATAAACGGCTCGATTGGACCTAGATTATCCGAACCACAAGATTTCTTATTTCGCATTCGAAGCAATTTTAACTGTAAATCTGTAACAATTTTTCGGACTTACAGTATTTTCATTTTATACGATTTACGATGCATTTAAGGCATATGAAAACGAATCTTGTGACTCGGACAACGGTTATACCTTGTACAGATTTTTAAAAATGTAAGCCAATTTCATAATGTGAAAATTATTTTGCAACGTGACAAAGCAATTTGAAGTAGAAGTCACCACTCGATTGCAACTCTTTATTAAATGCTTCATTATCCTAATAAATTGGCTCGCATGAATCATAATTTATTGGGCCAATTTTGCGGCTGGTTTATTTATGCAAACGTGTGTAATTCACTTCGTTAAAGTAATTATGTGACGCAGTATCGTTCAAGTGACCCTATCAGATTTCGTTCGCTATTTACGATACTAAACGGCTACGATAATATTATAATTTATAATATTTCTTTAACTTTTCTATTTGTCTATCGAAACTTATTTATTTGTAATTTTTGTGTATTTTATTGAAAGAGTACAGGTTTAGTATTGATCTTTAAAGCATTTAGAGCATATTTTTTGTGAACGTTTAAAAAATATTCGAATAATTACGAAAACTGTATAACTGAATTTAACTGATTAAAGCCATAAAGTCTTAAAACTATGAATTATATACATTTTTACATATGAATATGGATGAGTATTTTCACTTCATATTCTAGTCGAATCTGTAGAATGTCATTTTACATGCACGTCGATATTAAATTATTACAAAATTATTCGTAAACTCTTAACGATTTTTCTTTTCACATAAAACTATAAAATAAATTTAAACTTATACCGAAACGAGTCTCGAGAAATTCTCCACTCGGGACAAGAACACATCACATTTTTTGGGAAACTCTCTCTCGTTGTGTCGCGGCAACATAACACGGACTCTCATTTCTTGTTTTGGTTTCGTCTCTTGCTCGGAACAATTCCTTCCTTACCAGCAAAAATGCGAACCCCTTAAGCAGTACACAAGGGTGGAATTGCAGCAGGCCACACCCGAAGAGTAGCACCAAAATCCCAACGGAAGCATCGACCCTTGCGCCCTGGCAGGGAAAAACACTCGAAAAATAACGTGCCCGGCCGAACACCCTATTCCGCATTGAAACGCGCGGAGCGTATTGCAGAAACCGTAAGTGCCGTCAACTACCCTTTAGTTATCATTATCGTTCATCGGGCAGCTCTCTAATCTCCGGCACATCCAGAACGAAAGAGAAAGGGAGAGGGCCGGCGATCATCGACGGACACCGTTAATTCATTTCACGAAGCAATTTAGATAATCCCTCGGAGGTTATGTTTGGCTTAATCAAGGGGCGGGATCTCTTGTCCATGAAATAGCGAAGGGGCTGCATATGCTCGTGGCCCGGGCTGCATGGAAACACGCGCCCCATTCCGAGTCGATGCGTTTCCAACTTTTCAAGCTCGATGGGGCGCCAATACGACCGACGACCGCCACGGGCCACAGTTTTTCGAGCCCCTCTCGAGCCGTTCCGTCTTATCTCGACATCCCGCATCCTTGGGAAATCAAGCTCACCCCTCTCTCTCACCGTCATTTCGCGCGACCTCCCCCCCTTTTCCCATTTACATAAAACACAATTAGTTCTTCTCATTGAATTATTCAAAACGTCCGCAGCTATCGGCGAGACCCCAGTGTCCGATGGGGTGCAACCCCTTTCGCGGGTCTTGTTTCGCGCACGTCGACTTTCGCTGCGAATTGAAAAATAACATTTGGGGAGGCTGGGTGATTGTTTTAGCTTGGGAATGCAGTCAAGCAAAATGTCTTACGGGTGCACGATGGGGGGCGATCGTCTGCTGTCGAAATTCTTGATATTTTAGCTACAGTGGATATTGTTCGGATAACAGACACATTTACTTAGACAGGGAATTTGATCTTTACCGATTTTCTCAATAGATCGGTTTATATACATTGAGCTGTGTATGTGCGAAACGTGTTTGGAAGATAACAGTCGGTTCGGATGGCGAAGATTCTATGGAATACAGGTTCGAACAACAATTTGGAACGTGTTATTTGATATGTTCCAAATATTTTGTCCTGTTATGAACATTATTTAACCCGACCACGAACAACGTAACGTTCAAAATATTGGGTTGGCAACTAAGTAATTGCCGATTTCAGTTATAGATGTCTCTCACTCCCATTTTTATGATATCCGTAAATGTTATATTATAAAATTATTATATTATAGTCTGTGGACACAGGTGTTAACGTCTCCCGGACAATTTTCTTTTATTATTGTTTAGCGCCGCGACGAATTATTGGGTTGACAACTAAGTAATTGCCGATTTCAGTTATAGATGTCTCTTATATTATAAAATTATTATTATTATTATTATGTTATTTTTTATTATCCATGAGTGTTAGCAACTGGACAAATTAATTACAACAGATAGCTGTTCCGCGAATAAAAACTCATCGCCGCGAAAATTTTAGACGAACATTTCCTACGTAGTTAGCTAATAGCTTGTAGAGTCTAGGATATATGTACCTAAAAAATTCAACTAATAATAATAGTAGTACTGAAAATTTACTGTAATGTCTACGTATATTAAATTGACTTCTATTGTACTGCAGCGATTGACACAAAAGAACAAACTTATCTAAAATCAATATCAAAGGCAAAAGAGCATTTCCTAAAACTGACATTCGAAGTACTGGTTCTGTGAAAATTATTCGAAGTTGAAATGGAGTTTATAATTTCTAATGAAAATAATTTAAAGCTAAAAGTAAATTCATAATTTCTCATAATAATTATTTGAAGGTAAAAGAGAGTTTATAGTTTATAGTAAAAATTATCTAATTAAAATTGTAATACAAGATAAAATTAATAAAATTGATATTAAAACATAAAGAAAATTAATACTGTGATACAAGAATGGGCGAATATATTGGGTTGGCAACTAAGTAATTGCCGATTTCAGTTATAGATTCTCTCACTCCCATTTTTATGATATCCGTAAATGTTATATCATAAAATTATTATTATTATTATTATTATTATGTTATTTTTTATTATCTGTGAGTGTTAGCAACTGGACAAATTTAATGCAGCGGTCAAGGAAAAGGGACCAGAATTGGTCAATCGTAAAGGTGTCATTTTCCAGCAGGACAATGCTAGGCCGCACACGTCTTTGTCCACTCGGCAAAAATTGATGGATATTGCTTGGGAATTGATGTTACACCCACCATACAGCCCCGATCTCGCGCCATCGGATTACCACTTATTTCGATCCCTGGACAACTCCCTTCGTGGTGAAACTTTTAATGACGATGACGCTGTAAAATCTCACTTAACTCAGTTTTTGCCCGAAAAGGATCAGACTTTCTACGAGCGTGGAATTTTCAAGTTGTCGGAGAGATGGCAAAAGATCATCGAACAAAATGGAAAATACATTACAGATTAAACTTCGTTCCAAGTAAAAACAAATTTTTTACTTCATTGAACAAATCGGCAATTACTTAGTTGCTAACCCAATAGTTCAAGCTTTGATTAGATTTCTGAAACAACGTCTAGAAGTAGTTGCGCTTTAAACTGTGTATACAAAAGCTCTGACAATTTTTCAAGGAAACATACCAAATTGTCTTTATTTCTGTCGATGATGCTTTTTGTAAAAATCTTGGACGTGTCATTTTTACTTGTCTAAAACGAATATGACGAATTATTTTAGGACAGTAAACAATCGAGAAATAAATTGAAGACTTCTGGAGCCAAGTATTTACTTGCTACAAATAATAATACGAGACAATAGACAAGAATTCGTTTCCGATAGCAAGCTTCGTGTGTATCAAAACTGAGAGATCGTAGCGTAAATATTTGCGCGAAGGTACATATTATCGGAGATGAGCTTATTATAGGAAGCTAATAGTTGCACAATATAAATTCCACTTGCCGTAAAAAAAACGTTCACATTTTCTTCGAGAGAACAAATAATCAGACGGTTGTCTTGAAAAGCGCGTCAATAAATTACGGCGACAGAGATTGCAATGAGGAGGGAACACAGTGTGGTTTCATTTATTTTTAATTACGCGTTCCATGTAAATAATAAATGTCCCTTCTGTCGGGAATCCTAAATGAAGTGCTCGACGTCATAAAACATTATCCGTAGAAATGAACGAACAATTTTGCTGCATTTCCAGGTCGCGATGAGTATTGCTTATTAAAGCGAATGCTGATATAAGTTTATGCAAAAGGTGCGCTTTATAAGCTTCGTTTTATATCGGACACTTCGCTTGTCAGTCTATGAAGTGGCTTCTCCATAAAACGAACGATTATTCCGTAGTCGTGAAATGAACGCTCGATACTGCTTCCCCGCTTGCTATTTATAGGCGACAAAGTTTCTATCGGTATCGGTAATGTTACTTTTTAACAGTAAATCATAAACAGAAGCATAATAAGTATGAAAGAAGCTCGAGGTTTAAGCATGCATGAGACGAGTGTAGCAAGGGATCGGGATTTTGTGAACGTGCCAATTGACGACAAAAGATTTTAAGAGCTGATCGTACTGAAAAGTAATGATATACGTCGAAGTACATGCATTTATGATGATATATAATAAGTCGGCGATACTTAAATCAATAGAAAGATTAGAAACATTTAACAGTATCAACATGTTATTTCTATGTTATTTTTTTTTTACGAATGACACAGAGAATTTTTATTTTCTTCAGAGACCCGTTGTCTAAGAAAAAAATAAAACATCGAAGTACACATAAGACAAGCGCAGCAGAGGGTTCGGATTTTATAAATGTGAGATGAGCAAATCGTACGGCGAAGTATGATAGGTGTAAGCTAAGTACGAGATTTATGTTACACGAGACAGATGCAGTAGGACGTCCGGATTTTCCAAACGAGCCACTTGACGACAAAAGATTTTAAGAGCAAATCGTGCGGATAAAAGCGTAATAAAAGAAATAGCAGGAAATTTAAGCATACATGAAATGAGAGTAGCGGGAGGCACGGATTTTACAAACGCGGCACTCGACGACAGAATCAACCGAGAGGATGAAAGTCAATAGAAACTCGCCGAAGCTATTGTACTCCTCCAGATAAAGCGGTACTATCAAAAAATTGTCAATTCCCATGCCTTGTCGCTCGAGCCAGCGAAATGTGTTTCTCTTGTGTCAGAAAAAAAGAAGTGGACGAAAATCAAGGAAACCGTGTACGTTGTATTGAATCCATGGCCAACTGGAATCCAATACAATGTCTCAGAATTTACGATCCTCCTTCTCGTTACCGTAAAAACTTTAGATTTCTTACACCACCGTTGCGAGCTTCCTTTTTTACAACGCCGAGGCGAATCGAAATGTTTCAAGCATATTTACGCGACTATACCCGTCGCAATATTCCGCGATAATTTGATGTTTGGAATTGCATTTGATTTCCAGAATATGATGTATTAAGTTCAAATTTCATGCTGATTACTTGTCTACCATAACTTGCCTTCGCAACAGCTTCCGATGAAACCTATGATACTTCAACTTCTGTTCTCTTATTGCAGGGGTGTCAAACTCAAAAGCTAACTTGGGCCAAATAAACAATGCTTAACTTTAAGCGGGCCGCAAAAAAATCAATGTTCATAGAAAGAAATATTTTTATTTCGACTAGTACATTGTAATAAACATATATAAAGTTAAATTATTGTTTACGTCCTGATACTTGACATCTCCTCTCTGATACTATCTTTCCTATTTCGGGAGAAATTTTATTGGCCGAGACTACTTTCAACATTTCTAATTCACATTTCTATTTTATTTTTACTTTGCGTCGGATATGTTGACTGGGCCGCAAAAATGTTCATCTCGGGCCGCGAGTTTCACACCCCTGTCTTATTGTGATTCGGGTATATTATTAAATTGTAACTGTGCTTTAGAGAACTAAAACCAGAGGAAAAATATACAGTCGGGGACGCACTGTTACTAAAAAAAAATAAAAGAATTCAGATATCTATTGAAACGGTATAACCTCTGTAAAACTGGATTAATTGACTTGCGTTTTTTAGAAATGTCAGAGGAAATGTTAGAGTTACATTTCCTCCATAATAACTAAAACACTTTTTTCAATTTTACTATTACGACACTTGGAATGACAAAAAAAATGAAAAGCCTCACGTTTCTTCAACTTTTTGTATATGTTAATAAATTAAGCAATTATTTAACAAAAAATACACACAAAATATTGTGTAATAAACGCGTATGTAAATTCAAACAAGTACTTTATTTCTCTCGATTATTTTTTTTGATAGAAAACTAAACTGTTCATGAATATAATTTTGTGACAGTTTACTCCATTCATCCTTAAGACACTGTTTTAATACATTAATATTTCTAAATTCTCTGTTTCCTTGCTCCAGCAAGCTCTCCCAAACAGTTCTCGATTGTAATCGAATCAGGGGAACACGCTGATCAATCGAGAAGCGAAATATTTTCTAATATGAAAAATAATGTTTTACTATTTTAGCTGTATGACCTGCGGTATTTTTTGATGGCACATGATGATATGTATATTCGCAGACGAAAAGAGATTCAACCTGGATGGTCCAGACGGTTTTCACTATTATTATTATCATTATTATTATTATTATTATTATTATTTGGCGGTAGTGATGCGACCGTGTTAAGGAGAAAAAGAGAGGGAAAGACGTTTCGTCCGGGACTCGCTAGAGGACTCATCAGTAAGGCTATCCTAGCGGGCCTCGTAAACAACTCGTAAACAAAGCCGCGGATTGAATTTTCGCAAAGGAAAAAGTTACTTCAAATGACCTCAGCCACCCCTCATTTTCGGCTGTTAAAATTATTGTGGAACACGCTTATATACAAATTGAGGCGGATCGGTTACTTGCGGGAAGAGGAGCCATCTGCTGGCGGGTCTGGAGGTAGCCGCCACAATTATTATTATTATTATTATTATTATTATTATTATTATTATTATTATTTTCCGTTATATAATATATAACCATGAGACGATGTTTAGATTTCTATGTAGACCTCTCCAATTATTCTTACCAAAGAACCTCCAAACAAATGGACATATTCGCGTATGAAATGATCAGGAAGGGCGCTAATACCTTCGCCCACTGTATCGCAGCGCGCGAACGGCGCGTGAGCGGCTGTCATTCGAAAAATGACTCGGTGCGTTCCTTTGAGAGGGGTATTATCGATGATCCCGGGTAAGCCGACGTTTTAGGAACGTTTCAGCGTCGCGGACAATAACGTTCCGGCAGGTGGATCCATTCACGAGACACGTCCACGCCCTCGAGAGATTACGCCGGGTTCACGTGGAAGCCGACGCTGCGTCATGGGGTAGAGCACCCTCTGCGGCTGTCTACGACCACCGTGGCGGAGGCCATGGTCCAGGGAAGCGACGGGTTCACACCCCGGGAGCCCCTCGCTCCGTCGAAACATGTTTCTCCTGGCGGCCGCGTGAAATTTAATCGTCCCGACGCGGGACTCGCCTTCGCATCCTCGAGGGCTAGACGATGTTGCGCCACTCGTCCGACCCCCTACGCCCCCCGCCTTCCACCCTCCCTCCCCCGTCTGCTACGGTGTTACGAGCATGTATCGTGACCGTGAATAATGTTGACGAATGATGATGATGCGCGCGCTGCGCCAGCACCGCGAGCCCCGAGGAGCAGTCCGGTTCCGATCGATTCCACCCGCTCGTGTGTACCGGCGAGAAAAAAGATCGCTTCAGGGAATTAACGTTACCCGCCGGTAAATAAAGGAACACCGTGGCAGCGCGGCTTCCGTCTGTCTGTCCCGTCCAACGGATTAAGCGATTTCGCATTAATAAAGTAGCCGTTTCGACGGAATCGCGTTTCTCACTGCTCTCCGCGCTCGAGACCGCCTCCTTGCGACCACGCCGTTGTCTGTGCGTCGATATGCGGGAAATCAAATTTCCGGTCGACACTTGTTGGATATTTAATATCGCGGTTTTTTCTGTTCGTGCCGCGAAGCATGGTGGTCGACTTCTTTCACAAAATTCGCGTCTGAACGAATGTTCCAAAATATTGGGTTGGCAACTGAGTAGTTGCCGATTTGTTCAATGAAATAAAAAATTTGTTTTACTTGGTCCCAAATAATTCGTCATATTCGTTTCAGATAAGTAAAAATAACACGTCCAAGATTTTTACAAAAAGCATCATCGGCAGAAATAAAGACAATTTGATATTTTGGTTTCCTTGAAAAATTGTCAGAGCTTTTCTATGCACAGTTTAAAGCGCAACTACTTTTAGACATTGTTTCAGAAATCTAATCGAAGCACCGAAGAGTCAAGAGTCAAGAGCACCGAAGTTTTCATTCTCAAACAACCCGATTTGGTAAATTTTGCTTTCCGGTGCAGATAATAAAAAATAACATAATAATAATAATAATAATAATAATAATAATAATAACAATAATGTTATAATATAACATTTACGGGTATCATAAAAATGGGAGTGAGAGACATCTATAACTGAAATCGGCAATTACTTAGTTGCCCACCCAATATAATACAAGCGTAGGAGCCGAAGGATAACGAGCGGATAAGAGAGTCCGCGAGCGCGTTACGATTTCGGACGACGCGGTCAAATTCGAAGGAAGACTCGTAACGTTTGGCCAGCGCACCGATCAAGGGACGCGCTCGCAGGACGCGTGGCAGATCGCGACGAGCATCTACACCAGAGGTGTCAAACTCGCGGCCCGAGATGAACATTTTTGATGTCAAGTATCAGGACGTAAAGAATAATTAAATAAAAATATTTGTTTCTATGAACTTTGATTTTTTTTTGCGGCCCACCTAAAGTTGAGCATTGTTTATTTGGCCCAAGTTTACGGCTACGATTGCGACCACGATTACGATCACGATTACGGTTTATAATACGGAATTATAATATAACGAATACCGCTTATGAATACGGTTTACGACTTCGGCGTGCGATTACGGGAATTATTGTATACGGCTTTAGCGTCTTTTTGTGTTGTATTTTGTGCGCGTCACTGTTTGGTAATAAATAGAATAGTTTCCAGAACTGACTATCTGTAGACAGGTTAATAACAATTCAACAATTGTACAGTTGTCGCAGTTCACCTATTTACGTGCGCCTAAAAGTAATTGTTTCTAGCTTGTCAATACAAAATTTTACTGTTACTTGATCTCTATCTGCATATGTATCATCGTAAATGGACCAATATCCACAATTTAATATTTGTCATTTGTTACAATGTTTCAGAACTTTTTTTTATATTAATTAACAAAATATCTGTCCTGTTATAGAAAAACATTTATTTTGTAATTTTATTAACTCTTGCAAAACAAAAATTTTGAGGATTCCAAGAATACTTTTATATCTGTCTCATTGGAACTTCGAATATGAGAACGTTCTTCCAAAAGCACCGCATGTAACAGATTCTAATATAGTTTGCGACAAAATTCCGGAACTTTCTCGAACCCCGATTTCTTAATATCTTTGTCTATTTCTTGATAAGCAGCACACATTTTATCATTTTATTTGTGGAACCGGAACGGCGCGGCGACGCGGAATTGTCTTCCGCTGCAAAAGTAAGTTCTGTTCTGTTTCTCGATTTAATGCGCCGTTTGTTTTCGTTTGCAGTAGAGTTTCCCTGAAATTGAACAAAACGTGCAATTAAAAGAATTTCCTCTGCGAGTGTTCTCTGCGTCACAGTGGTACATTGAAATTTATCAGTGCGAGGGAAACATGTTTTTAAATAAATTGTTAACTTTCCTGTTTTATATGAAATTCGACTGTAATTACGGATAAATCAACTTCCGAATCACGTTTTCACCTCGTATGTAATTTCTTTGAAATTTTTATATTTTCAATTTTCGCTTTTGAAAATTACGTGTTTCAATATTTCGTACCGTCAATCATATTGTAATGTTTCATAACTTTAAATCACGTTACATTACGTTCAAATCGATAATTCTGGAATATCCAGCTACGGTTATCATTCTGTTTTTAATTCGCGAATTCATATAAAACAGTAGGCGTATACGTGAATTACACATAATTCTATTCTAGGGATTAGTGTACACTACAATAATTTTGTTAGAGAGAGAGAGAGAGAGAGAGAATAATATTATATTATAATATATATACATATAAATATAATATTAATAATATAATATTATATATATATAATATATATTATATAATATTATATATTGAAAAGTTATCGTACAGTTTTCTTGCTTAAACAACTACATCGTTAAAAACCATTAAATTATCGATTAATATTTGAATTCAACAGTACTTGAAACTTACAAAAATATTTGGCCCAGCTCGGTACGTTCATTCCTTTTGTCTGTTTCGAATCTCACCGACTTCCGCGAACGTTCCAAGTCGTACCTTAACTGGCTCCAATAATATAATCCACTTACGGAATCTGTTTATACTCTCAATAACAACCATAACTCGCGGCTGAGTTGGGGAGGCCAAATAAAGTACCCTCGCCTAAGATCCTGTATCCACTCTCCCCACAATGAAAGTTATCCTGCTCGTTACCACACCGATGAACGGAATAATAATACGTGTTTCCTGGCACTCTCCGCGTTGCGGCACCGATATTTATTCGACTTATCGACTTCTAATGAAATTTCCCGAATCGAACACGGGGGCGAGGCCGACGACAGGCGAAACTTCGGGGACGGTTACCGACAGATGGGAAAGCACACGCGACCACCTTACGCGTCATGGGGTTAGGAAAAACATAGGGGGGGAATATGGGAGCGAAGGGGAAGAGGACTCCCCGGGCATCTTGTAGGCGGCAACCTTAACCACCCTTCCAAATATTATTCCTCGGCAATCAAGGGTTCTTTAAAACTTTTTCTTTTCGGACTGTCGCCGGTGACAGTGACGGGTACATCGAGCCTGAATATTTTTGTAACCTTTGGCGATTGCGACGAATGCGTCGCGCTTTGTTTTCACAGAAAATACCGGCGAAAATTGAGCAGCCTCGCAGAGAAACTCGCCAGCCCTTTCGAGGGATATTTTCTTAACAATTTATCCGGTCGCGAGCGATCATCGGAAATTGTTATGTATGCCCTCCATTAGCTGGAAAAGATAAATACTGGCATCGGCTTTTCAAAGCCCCATTTGCGAAACTTTTCACGCACGTCTGCTGGTTGTGTGTGTGTGTGTGTGTGTGTGTGTGTGTGTATGCGCGCGCGTAAAACGTTCGGCCATTGTTATGATTTCTTTCGGCGATTTAAGCACCCTAGTTGTTTCTTATTTTCGTTCTCAACGCTGAACGCTTCGTCGACGCTCGATCGACTGAACTTTCGAACTAGAAAACTGGATTTCATTCGACACGTTGTGCGACACTAAATTTTGACTAGTTGTCAGAGCTCATTTTTATTGTAATATATGAACCGTTTATTTTGGAAGTGGCATAAGTCACTTTACCGTAATGAAAAGTGGTGATTTTTTTAATGTTTATACGAAATTGTTTATACTGAGAAAGATATCAGTATCCTGAGATAACAAATACAAGTAAATCTTCTCGAAAGTTAGCATCCATATTTTGAAACGTGTTAAAACGCAAACCCTTAAATATATCGACTTAAAAACAAAGTGACTTATGCCACTTTCAAAATAAACGGCTCATATAAAGAGTACAAAATATTTAACAGAATAGAAAATAAGTTTTTGAACGAATTACCGTGTCGTTAAAAAGACGAAATGTTAATTACTGTGTGTCAATTATTGAGCCCTTTCTAGTTACTGTGTATCAATTTCTGTACATCGATCTAGTATTTGCAATGTGTTTTCTCAAGTGTTTTGACAAAATCAAGGCAAAACCACGTCAATCCTTATATCAGAAATTAAAAAAATTAATTTCCGCATTTTATAGGTCTTAAGAAATTAAAGTTTAAAAAATTGTTTTCTAATATAGGTAGAAAATATAGGTTTAAATATCAAAGTCACAATGAACGTGAGATAAATAATCATAAATATCAGAGTCACAATGGCTTTTTATGTAGAATAAAATTTCAAATAATGTTAAAAAATAAAATTTCAAATTATGTAGAATAAAATTTTAAATTAAAATTAACGTACCTATGATTTACAAATTTCATTAACGTATAGCTCGCATAGCAATCTTATTGGCAATTTCTTTCCTTGTTTTCCACAAAGAAATTGATGAATTGGAAATCAAAAAGCCATTTTAATAGCGACACGTCGAAAACCTAGACCAGTTAGTGTCCTGAAATGAGTTTGGATATATTCGAACAAACTGAATTTTACTAGGTTTTTCCGGATGGAAAAGAGTTAAAATTCTACGCACTATAATAAATTTAATCTTTCTAGTTTCAATTTCATTAATTAAATTACTTCACAGTTGTCGGCACTTGACATATTATTGGGTTTTTACAAACGTAATTTTCAATGTATAGTAATGTCTCCACGAGTGTCACAGTTTTTCTGTACCATAAGTGTCGCGGGGTTATTGCTACGCCTACATGATTTATCGATTTTCTCGCTACGTAATACCAAATAATAATAACAATACTATGACAGATTATAGGTTCTTGTGAAGAAATATAGATGCAACCGTAAATCGGAAATTATAGATGCAACCATATCGATAGCACTTGCCGTTGACTTGTGAATACACCGGCGATGCGTATGCGTGTCTCTTGATCTCTAAAAAGATCGTGAACTGCAATCACATGCGTCTAAAATCGTAACAAAACGTAAAATCAAATCATAGAGAAAGTATAAAATCTCGAATCCTAAGAAAAACTTCGACCAGTTCTAAAGTAACGATGCCAGAAAGAAACATCTCGATCCAAATTATCCGATATCAACATTTCTCCTTCGATTATTCTTCACAACATTTCCAGGACCACGAAGTTGAGGGTTCCAGTAATTTTCTCGAACCTTAAACGGTTAATTTAATCTCGCAGCACTTTGTTAGAGCGTCCCTTTCAGAAAAATATTGTTATCCTCCCGGGAGATACGTCGGAATCGTGGAACTAGCTGACACATATTTTTCACAAAACGGCGGCGAACGGCGGGAAGGATGTTCTTCGGGGAAAGAGAGCGAAGTCTGCGCGTGCCAGAAACTCTGATAAACGTTGAAAAACAGTTTAATTGTTTCCCGGAAGTCCAAAGGGACGGCCGGGAGAGAGTGGTTCAGACGTCGCGCGACAGGTGAGCAGCGAAAGAGCCATGGGGGGAGAGACAGAAATTTAATATTTCACTTATAATATCTTCGCTCGAATCTGGCCGCGATAGGTCCGCAACTTTGAAATGAAAACGCGCGGCGGGACAGCCCTTATAAATATTCAAAACGGGACGTGAAATAACGTGACACGCGAGACTAAAGGCATTTCTTATCGGCGCGGGGCCCGGGTTGGTTGTGTGTACGCGTTATCTCACGCATTTGCCCCCGGCGCGTATTGACCGGCCCCATGTTTTCGTAATTACGAGAGGTTTCACTTTCCTGTGTTCGGTGTCACGTTTATTCTCGCTTCTTTTCGCGGCTGCGCCGAACGCGAACATTATCGCGATCGTTCGAGACGAGCAGAAAACGGGCGGCAGCCTTGCCCGGATGAAATTCCAGATGGGAATTTCATTCCCAGGTGGTGGATGTTTACGCGGACTCGAAACTCCGCGAACCAGTTCGCGAAAATAAAAATTCTGCGGCTACATTGGATTAAATATCGCAGAAAGGAACGCGAATGAGATTCGCGCTGGTTCCGAAGGACTCTCTGCGGGACGATTAACAAAAAATTTGTTCCAGGATCGCGAGATGTGATAAATTGAAAACGGTGCAGAAGATTACATTTATCCTTGTCGGGTGCTATTGCGTTTTGCACTTTCGGCGTGTCATTCGTGCGGAAAATCTACAGTGCGATCGTTAAAGAGGAAATTTTTTTCAAATACATGTTTCTCTTGGATTCCATTGTTTGCGAGATGGCTTTGTAAAGGGTTGATCGTGGAATAACGATGATCGCGTGAATTTTATTGAAAAAAAGTTACTGCATGGAAGAATTGAAGCTACGGTAGGTTCGAAAATATCCTTTGTGCAAATTTATTAACACCATTAATTATGGCAGGGGAGACCGTTACAATTTAAATGCATCACTTGCTCGTGTAAGAATTGTTAATGTTCGAGAACGTGAATAGAGTCGCGAATACTTATAAGTTGTAGCTCGGCGAAGATCATTAATCAGGTATAAAAACAAAATCCGGTTATCGTGTTGAGAAATGATGTTACACCAATTATCGTCGTTGCAACAAATTCTGTAACCGCATCGTGAATAATTATTGCATCATCTTCTTTGAACTTCGCAGCATATTCGATCGCCATCGAGATCTGTGTAATTATCGTTTAATATTCATTGCAAATATCTGCCGTCGTTCGGATTTGTAACGAAAAAAAGATGATTAATGAAATCGAGCAATTTACGTTTCCGCGATTGTCGTTGACGTTTCATCCGGATGATAAAAGGGACAATAAATATTACCATAAAGAGCGTCATCGGAGCGTCACGTGGTTTCATTACATCGCTAATAAAATTGCTCGTTAAACGGTCGGAAGATCGATTCATTTGCGAACGTAAGGGCGCATCGAGTCACGGCCGGGGCGCGCGTGTTTGTTTATGTTAATATTTCGCCATGTATCACTGGCTTGCCGGCCAATCGTTTATTAAAATTCGGACGCTTTTGTAGCCCGCGTAACCGGCCGAGTCCGGCGGAGTCGTTCAGGCTTTTTAGCGACGGTAATATTAATTTAATGCGACAACGTGGCTCGAAACAAAACGCGTATTCGCCGCGGACGTAATAGTACGCCAAAAACAGTGGCCCGGACAATTAGCGTCGCTCCCGCGGGTTCCATAAACTCGTTTCTCGTTCCTCGCCGCGCGTTCCGGCCACTCTTCTTTCTCCTATCTACGGCGGACGGTGCGCGCTGTGATAACGAAAATATTCCATTAATTTCTCGTCCATATTCGATTGGATTTTGACAGGGATTATCGAGGACGCACACAAAAAAATCGCGCGGCAGCATGAGGAGAGTGGGAGGGGGGAAGGGGAGAACGGGGGGGGGCACTCGGACGCAACTGTTTCAATGGTATCAGAATTATTAATAGCCATCGAAAGTACCGAGTCCGCGTTGTTCCAAAATGTTCCGATAAAACGAAAATTCCCGAAAATCTGTACTCGCGAATTACGAACGACGCCGAATAAAAAAAGGTTCATGAAGTTGCCGGGTTGATTATCGGCGCACGGAAAAGTACGTTCGCGCGGTATAGGTCGAGAACACAGTGATTCTGGCTAATGAAAAAATTAAACTTCAATGTTCCTCGAGGCTGTTGATCTATTCGAAAGTATGTAATCCGATGATTACGGAAATTCGTTTGTTCTTATCGTGGGTAATTTGAAACAGTTTGTAGATACCGTTGAAAGATAAAAAATGTTTTATATACATATTTTTGTTGCGAGGTTTAACTCTGTAAGCTCTGAAATGCAGTAACTTTACTGTCGTCAAAGATTTCGTAGTGATGTTAATCATTCTGACGATACCAAAATCTCTAACTCAATAGTTCATGTTCATCTTCGTTTCCGTCTGTAAGTAGGTTTGGAAATACGTTTTGGAAATAATTGATATATTGCAATGCCCGTATCAAGGCAAATACATTTTGCTCATATTTTAGACAAATCTGAAGATGAAGTCGAAGATTTTTTAAAGACACAATTTTTAACAGATGCGTGTGAGATTGAACGTTCTGCATGTAGTATACATGAATGTATAAAGCGCACTGCGTATAAATGTATGTAATCATACGAAAAATTATTTATAATAATATATAACTATATAATATAATAATATATAATATAATAATATGTGTAATATAAATATATATGATAATATATAATATAAATATATATAATAATATATATATAATATAATATATAATATAAATATATATAATAATATATATATAATATAATATATAATATAAATATATATAATAATATATATAATAATATATAATATAATATATAAATTATACATATATTATCATATGTATATACGAGAAATTTGACAAGGACGTAGCAGATGTGCGCCAACGTTCGTTTCGACGTCTATAAGAATTGAGATCTTTATGCTCGCATAAAAGTTGCAATCGGAAGCTGTGCCTGATGAACAGAATTTTGTATCAGATGCAATCGTTGTTTCGTCGACACTGTTACACGTTCTTCGAACGAAGCACGAAGCAGCACTGCGGAACATTCGACGATGGATTAAAAGAAATTATAAGCCGTTCGAGGAATCGCCTCGTAGATCGTGCTCGGTTCCCTCGTTTTCCGTTCGCTCCTTTCTAGCTTCGTCGTTTTGTTCTGTTCGTTCGCAGCGAGTACGCGCGAATCGTTGCGTGCTGTTTTCATCTGACTGCGAAATCGCTGCGACTATTCACGCGATCCGACTCGCGCTAATGATAACCGGTAACCAGCCAGCATGGTCTGGAGAGGCTCTGGAACTGTTCTATGGCGTACGGTCACCGTTAGCATAGACTCTATCGCCAGTGTTAAATTACTGTTAGGATAATATTACCGGTTAAGATTCGTTTCGGAGACTAATTTGAACGGCCGCCGATAAGAGTTACGAAGTTGGAATCACTTGTCGAACGGCCTGGGACAACTCATTAGGTTAACGACCGTAACAGCTACATCCGTGAAATCCAATAAATACAATACCCGGACCGTAAAATTTTATGAAGACATTATGAGTCGTAAAATCCGATGAACCGATAGGGCAAGCCGCGGGCTCCATAAAGTTCAAGACAGATGTCATACCATCCATAGAGCTGGATAAGAACCGCATTAAAACTGTGAAAATCCTGTTACGAGCCTCGATGAATTTAAAGGACTCGATGTATAATACCTCGATCGGAATCGAATGAAATTTACGCGGCTCGATAAAGGATATAATAAAATACATTGTGATCGGAAACTTGAACGAAAAGTCTTACCGAAACCGTGCAACTGAATCCACGGTTCTCTTGAATCCGTAGAACATGATGCAAATTACATTGGATAAAAAGGATTCAGGCAAGAGGTGCCAGATCATTAATACGAGATATTTCAAAGCTCGTTCTTATTCTTTCAATTCATCGTTTTTGACGACAGAGGCATAAAATACGATTGTTTACGTTCCGTTCGATTACGGATGTCTATTTATACTTCTGCTAGAAATTAATTCCAACCTTGACAGAGGCATGAAATACAATTGTTAACGTTCCATTTGATCACGGCTGTCTATTCATACTTCTGCTAGAAATTAATTCTCAACGAACAAGATTCCGGCATACTCGCTCAACGAGCGTCATGAAACTGAATCAAACTTGGACAAAAGATTATTCACCAAAATTTTCGGTTCGAGCAAAAGTCCAAATAATAAATATCGAAGCGACGCGACTTTAAATAGGACACCTGTGGATCCCATGTTCTGCGGATCGAATAACATCTTCATCAAGCTCCGCCGATCCAATATGACCGGCTTGATATACTGTGAACTGTCTCGCGGATCCAATACAATCTGTATCGTGCTCTATGGACCCATCGAGCTTTATATCCAGTTTCATGATCCGAATGACCCGCGTAGATCCCCCCGGTCACGGACGAAATTTCGCTGAAATACCGACACCGTAGCCATCTTTACGGTGCTTATCAATTTCTACGAACGCGGCGCGAATTATGCTTTCGATAAATCACGATTGCTCTTCCTCCTCGGCCGGGGTAACGTTATTCGGCGATAATTTAACAAAATTGCGGCGCGGTTCGTGGTGTACGTTGAAAAATGTCAATGGCCCCCATTAAACGGTCAGCTTTCTTCCGAGACAGCGGTGATAAAACGGCGTTGACTCTGAAATGGTGGTACCGCCATTAAAATCAGTACGGAGCTATTTGTACGAGTTAGGCTCTCAGTGAAATTTATTTTCAATCCCGGCCGGGTATCTTTCTCTCTACCGAGGTAACCTGGCTAAACCTGGCATGAATATACTGCGCTCGCGGGCTACGTAGCCGCGGTACGTGTAAACTGCTGCTTGGCCCGTGTAACTTCATGACGGCGAAACAAATGTTGCCGCCGGAAGCGTGGAACTATTAAGACAGATTGCTCGGGATCGAGCATTTCCACGAAAATTCCAGACAACGTTCGTCACACGCCCGACGGATTTCATATGTTCGCCTTCTCCACTCACCCCGGCCCCCGCATTCATTATTCCCCCTCGTTCGTTGTATTTTAATTGCAATCCGCTTTTCCGTTTCAATGGAATCGCGAAAGTGGAATGCGTTAAACAATGTTTTCCAGCGAAATCCAGATGCATTGTGCGCCCTTGTGAATATTGAAAATCGTCGTATTTATTGCGCCAAGCAATACCATTTGAACAAAATTTCACGTTGCCGATGTAAAATCCCCACGGAACCGGAAAATTGTGTGATTTCCAACAAATCGCGCGGCCGGCCGAATTCTTTTGTTCCACGCGGATGAAAAGATTGTTCTTCCGCGGTGTGCTCGGCGGTAAGCGACCGTTTGATAATTGTTAATCGTTGTCTGCAGCGTTCGAAATTAATCAAATTATTACGTTTCTGTGTTGTGCAACTGCTGTGAAGCTGTTCTTTCGCGTGTTGTGTTACGATAAAAATTGGGAGCCGAGGGATTCATAACACCCAAAGATTTACGTGCGTAAACTTTTGCAGGGAAAATGATTGTTTGAGGAATGAAATGAATGAAGAATGTTGAAAAATGTTTTACATGCTACATCGATGTTTTAAGAACTCGATCTTTTTTGAACGTACGTTATTACAGGCTCTAATTCCGTTTTTTTGTCGAACTTGTTATTTGCGTTAACTACCATTCTATACAATCTGTAATGTACGGAGAATATCCCGACGTGTTTTTTCTTATTCCATCCTGAGAGAGTACGCCGGATTGGCACCGACCGACGAGTTCTCTCTGTATACAGCAAATTCTCCTTAATTGACGGTCTTAAGTTCTCCCTAATTATACACAAAAATAGACAATTTGGGAAGAGGATGTAGTTACCGCAAGGCTCGAATAATCGTATCTCCTCTTCCCAAATTGTCCATTTTTGTGCACAATCCGAGCGTCAATTAGGGAGAATTTGTGAGTCAAGTACTTTCGAAGGGGTATGATGACAAATTTTCTGGAATCTGAGCATATATTGACATTCTCATTACCGTTTTTCAGGGAAATTTTGGTATGATGACAAACCTTCTGGAATCTGAGCATATATTGACATCCTCACTACCGTTTTTCAAGGAAATTTTGGTATGATGACAAACTTTCTGGAATCTGAGCACATATTGACATCCTCACTACCGTTTTTCAAGAAAATTTTGGACCTATAAAGGGCCCATACGCGACTAAAAAGCGGGCTAGTTTCAAATCAACTTCCGACGAATCTGTTCCGTTTCAATCCGATTTTCTTTGTAGCAAAATTAGGAATCGTTTCAAGGTTATAAGCCTCCACCGACTCAGTGCGTTACTGAGAATGCGATCTAGAATCCGCGACACACACGCGCGTACACACACACAACACACACACACACAAAGTTATATTAAACCAAAAGCTTGAAATATACTGTTTCGAATTACACCATTTCTGTCGCGTCGCAGCATTTTATTTACAATAAAGAATATTAACTATAACACAATCCGATACAATTCAGATCTTTCAGAAGTGGGATGTTGACCGTTCGACGGTCCGATCTCGACTCTTCAATAGTCCGTTGATAACACACCTCCGTGGCAACCCCTATCTTCTATTATTCTTTAAGGAGTTGTTCACAACAGGGCAGTTTCACATTACAGCGACTTGATTTGGACAAGTCGCCGTAACAATACTATCTTCTACCAGTCTATTTGGTTGTCAAATTCAATCACTCCATTTCCTGATTCGAAGCGGTAGTTGCTAAAAAATCACAAAGAAATACCTTTACCGCTCAAGATGTATCTTCATTTCTTCTTTATAATGGTTACGAGACAACCAAGCTCTAAATCTCAACCCTACCACACCTAGTGAGGTAGGTTCACGAAAACTCCCATCCTTATAGTGGCGCCCCGGTGATGTTACAGGCATCGACTAGTCTACGCTATCCTCCTAGTGACTCCCCGGTGATGAAATTTACATCGCACAGTTCGCAAAAACCTATCCAATCTAGTGGCGCTCAAGTGATGAGACGGACGTCGGCTAGTCCAAACTCCAAAATCGCATCATCGCACCTCCGGCCACGCAAAGTTGCCCGGCCCTCGGCTCGTAACAAACCTATAACAGAACTTCCACGAGAAAAATTCGTGCCTCGATCAATCAATAACAAACCATCCGAATTTTCCGAAGCAATTTTCAAAAGCACTGTCAACTCGAGCTATCGTTACTACGATCATACTACGATCATCCACCAACAGACTCGCGAGCGGAACGGAAGGATACAAGGTTGCAAATAAAACGATCAAGGCTTCATTTCTCCAGAGGTTAATAAAAGCGTTTAAATAGACCCCGGAAATTCCGCAGTCTCGCTGGAGGCAAACATCCGTCGCGAAAAATTCGTATCCGCGAGCACCGGAGGAAAGCTGGGTTCAGCGAGTACGCCGAGTTCAGCGAGTGTACCGATAGTTGCACGCGCAAGGTCGGCAACAGTTCCCATGCAACCTGGCGGGAACGGCACGCGGCGGGAAAAAAAGGTTGAACAAGAGAGACCCTTCGCTAGTATAAATCTTGAATCGTCGAGCGGGCGGATATTAGATATGCCGACGAGTACTATCGGCGCCGAGAGATACCCCGTACGATGCATCACTGTGACGAACCACCCCGCGAGCTTCGCGGGCCCCGCAAGTGGCCTTCGCAGAGGGGCCCGCGCTATCGGCGTCGGAATTCGGGCGTACTTTTTCGCAGCGTATCACGCGATCTATGAAACATTGATAGAACGCTGGTCAGGGAGGGAGGGAAAAAAAGCGTCGGACACAGAAGAGGCACAGAGGGTTTCGGGCGCACGCGGAACGATCATGCATCATCGTTCACGCTTCATCCCTTGATATGCAAGCGCGGTGTATATGTGCGCGTACGCCATGTATATGCATGTACAGTGGTACACGCGTGTCCGCATATGCGAGCGCGCGTATGCAGGCACGCATACGCCAGTGAGCCGGAGCATAAATCGAACTTTTGCATTTCCGTCGTCGACAGTTGTCCCTCCGCTCCCGCACGCCGCTCTCTCATTGCCTGGCGTCGCGTGCTGCGTACAGGAAACATTCGCTGACCTGCTCGTGTTTTTTTGTACTACAACCCCCCGCACTCCCTCCCGTTCGCCGCCCGCCCTTCGCTCCACCTACACAACGTATTTACGTCATAATACTCGAACGCGATTCGGACGCGCGCCAACGGTAATGTTCCTCCGATCGAGAATCAATTGTCCAGGCTACTTGCGGTGGTGACCGCATGCGAACCGCTCTTCCCTCGTGATTCGAGCAGTAGCTTGCCTCGAAAGTTGAGCCGTTTATTTTGAAAGTGGCGTAAGTCACTTTATTGTAATGGAAAGTGGTGATTTTTTAATGTTTATACGAAATTATTTATACTGAGAAATATAATAATAATAATACAATATAATATAATATAATATAATATAATATAATATAATATAATATAATATAATATAATATAATATAATATAATATAATATAATATAATATAATATAATATAATATAATATAATATAATATAATATAATATAATATAATATAATATAATATAATATAATATAATATAATATAATATAATATAATATAATATAATATAATATAATATAATATAATACAATATAATATAATATAATATAATATAATATAATATAATATAATATAATATAATATAATATATTATAATATAATATAATATAATATAATATAATATAATATAATATAATATAATAATTATCCTGAGATAACAAATACAAGTAAATCTTCTCGAAAGTTATCATATCGACTTAAAGTTAAATATATCGACTTAAAAACAAAGTGACTTATGCCACTTTCAAAATAAACGGCTCAGTTTTCGACCAGCGTGAATGCAGATAATTTTTTGCGTGAGCAGATGGCGCTATTATCCCTCATTCGTTCCTCCTGTGTCAGTTTGACACAGTTTTCACGGATACCGAAGAAATCTCTGTTAAGCGAATGATATATTTATCACATTTCTAACCATCCTTCATGGAAAATTATAGCAAACATGATTATATTTCAATGATTCTAAATTACACGTGAAGGAAGCAGGTTTTCAAGGAACATCGTGATATTTCTTGAGGTTGAACATTTTCTGTTATACTATGAGAAAATGTAAGCCATGTTTCTAAGGCTCGCGTGATACGTAGATTACACACTGATTGATGTTCATCAGCTACCGTTTCTACTTCTCGACTATGCTAATGCATGCGTGCACGACAAGATTTGATTGAGTCGTAACATAGATAAGTTCGGTTGAGTTCGATGTTCTTTCTTTAAAATTATATTCACTCGACATAATGAAACAAATAATAAAATGAATCGAAATTGTATGGTATTAATATAATATGCATAATATTACTAAGTTTTATAATAATTAGTGACGTAATAAGAATAATACGATACATAATGAAACAAATAATAAAATGAATAGAAATTGTATGGTATTAATGTAATATGCATAATTACAAAGTAGTATACTAATTAGTGATGTAATAAGAATAATACGAGGGTTGTGATTTATGTATCCAGAATTGGCAACACTGGTGTTGCTAGGCGCCATCTGACACATTCATCGTAAAGTTTGACCTTTTTAACGGTATACGTACACAGAACGTTCTGTCATATATACGGACCCTACTTATGTTATTTGCAGTGATTTGAAAATTTCATCTCAGTGAAATAATGAAATTACAGTAAATTCTTCCTAGAGGGCCCGGAGCTCGGAATTCAAAGCGGTAATCGGCGGTAATCGGAATTCAAAGCGGTCTCAGACACGATTCTTCGAGCCTCGCGGCTCGTTTTTGTAGTTGGCCACACCTCGTGAGAGTGAGAGAGAGAGAGAGAGAGAGAGAGAGAGAGAGAGAGAGAGGGAGAGAGGGAGAGAGAGAGAGAGAGCATTTTGAAAAACATTTAAGTCATTTTCAATGATAAATATTTATTTTGTTTATTTCATCTTTTCTGAATAGATAAATAGCAACCCTCGCATTGTATCGAAACATGGACAGCGTTACGTATCGAAAAAGCGCCTTAATTCCCTTGCTTTATGAGGATCCTCGCAATAATGAAAATAACATGGCCTCGCAGTGAGAACAAAGCGAATGCAGAACAAGAGAGAATAACCACGAAATACGCTTTTGTTCTCTTTCTCCAACTCGCCTGGCTTTGAATTTGTTGGGAGGTAGAGCGGAAAACATCGATATTTTTCTGCTAAACAATGCACGCAGCAGAAAACAACTTAGCATTTTTAAAAACGATAATTCCGTCGAAGGTCGGCAAGCGGTAATTCGAGGTACCTAGATGCCCCTTGCAATTAGGGTGAAAGCCAGGCCCGAAGTTCGATCGAAGAAATTACCATACTTGTCCATAACTCGAAACTTTTTCGTCCCTTTGCTCCAGTTTTTTAATCCAATCTGAAACGCCCTCGAAATTCCCATTGTTTCCCAAACAAGTTGTACCGGGGAGGAGTGGAAAAACGCCGAGGCAGCGCGCGGCAAAACTTGCCGTTCCGTTAGAAACGAGATTAAACAGTCGGAAGTGCGAAAAGCCCACGCTTCTGTATGCCTTTTATTCCGGGCCGTACTTTGGTCGTTTCTTGCGCCCGGCAGCGTAGGTAGATCGCGCGGGCTTGCGCCGCGTCGGTTTTCGATCTCGCCCGGGAAAGGAGATGGCATGATTTATGCAAAGGCCGAGGTTAATTTGATTCCGAATTCAGACGAAAATAATCTGCCCGGATCCGGGCCCAGCCACCGGATGAATTTTACCTTTTCGAATCGGAAAGGTAGACCGCGGCGAGGGGCGCGAAGGGGCTGCCGGGAGAGCTGCAGGGGTTTGGCAGAGGAAGGACGGGGGGTTCGACCGGTCAGAAAGCCGGAGGCATGCGCGATGAGCTTTTCTCCGTCGGCGGAGCCAACGAAATTAATATTTAATTTTCTATCCCTCATCCGCCGCGGAAGTTCCTACGGCCCTCTTGGCTTATACGCCACCGTGCTCGTGGTTTTATTGCCCTGGTGGCCGAGCGTACACGGTGCTCCATTGTTTCGCGGCTGTATTATATTGCCACTCGAAACACGGTACTT
The DNA here is from genome assembly GCF_051020955.1 of Megalopta genalis. Classification (NCBI taxonomy): domain Eukaryota; kingdom Metazoa; phylum Arthropoda; class Insecta; order Hymenoptera; family Halictidae; genus Megalopta; species Megalopta genalis. The sequence goes on along the minus strand of NC_135013.1, from coordinate 22,032,174 downwards.
TCTTCTTTGCCCTCTCCTCTCCCTCTCGACCCCTTGATTGCGCCAACGAGCCACGTACGGCCAAGTGGTGGCACACGGCCGCTGGCGACGAGCCGGACGTGCCAACATGGCGAATTAACGGCCCAGGAACCAATAATCCAACGGTGACCGCATTCTTGCACCGAGCCACGCGATACACAAGCTTTACCGTCGCTTATGCTTCAATTGACCCGCGCGTGTTTTCATTATGTCAGGATACGCGGGCGCGCATCCTTTCGGCGAACGCGGCTTTGTACCGGACCTATCTTGTTGTTCCAATACCGCAGCTCCTATCCTGTCGTCGAGAAGCGTCCCAACTTTTGATTGCGCGCCTTTTTGCGGAAAAAGATTTTCTGGATCGTGTGCGAGCGGCAGGAGTGACGTGGAATTTATTTGCATCTGTAGCAATGATAATATATAGAAAATAATGAAGCGCTGTTATTGTTATTTCTCTTTGTATTTCGTTTACTCTTCTTTGGCAAAATTTTTCTATAAAGTCCACATTTGCAGCTTCTCTAGCTACTCGTAACTATACAGGGTGTCCCGAAAATGTGTCGCAATCCGGAAATGGGAGGTTCCTGAGGTGATTTGAAGCAACTTTTTCCTTTGCGAAAATTTTCTCCGAGGCTTCGTTTACGAGTTATTAACGAAAAACACTGACCAATAAGAGGCGAGCTCGGCTGGCGCGCCGCGGCCCAGCCAACGAGCGCACGCGGAGCCCAGTTCCGCTCACTGGCTCGGCCGTCTCGCGCCAAATGATCTAGTCTCTGATTGGTCACTGTTTTTCGTAAATAACTTATAAACGAAGCCGCGGATTGCATTTTCGCTAAGGAAAAAGTTGCTTCAAATGACCTCAGGAATCTCATACTTTCGGATTGCGAGACATTTTTGGGACAGCCTGTATATTAAATGGTATGACATTCTTTTCTTCTTTCTTCTTAATAACTTGAATAGGTTGGAAGCAATATAACGGTACAGTATATGCTTGCACCTTGTTTTTATAATTGTTGACAATCGGCGACTGTAGAAATGAGCCGTGAGAAAAAGTAATCTATTATAGTAGATTGTAAAAATAATCTATAATCTTAAATAATATAAAATTAATATAATAATATAATATATATATATATATATATATATATATATATATATATAATATTAATATAATTAAAATATTATATAATTATATATAATTATATTATAATATTATAATTAATATTATAATATTAATATAATTGTATATATATATATATATATATATATATATGTATAATATAAATAATATAAAAAATAATCTATAATTTCCCCTTCCCAAATTGTCCATTTCTGTTTAAAAACTGAAGGAAAATTACGAAGAATTTACTGTATTTGCAATTTCTTCAAATATATTTTCACCATTTTCTGTTTCATCCACTCATTTTCATTAAATGTATATAACATTAGCAGTTTAATCACGTGTACGGCTCGCAATGAATAATGATAATAGTAGCCAATGTCCTGTACAATGGCATGCAGATCCACAGTTTAATGAGAATTGTTATTGTACCAGGAACGACGACAATAGGTAATTGCTTCGCGAGGAAGAAATTCGAATCGAGCGAAGAAAGTGGGACAAAAAATAAGCTTTCGTACATATGTGCAAAAAATTTGTCAAAACGGGAACAAACGTTTTTCATTTGTTCCGAAAAAGCGAGTTTCAAAACTCGTAAAAGACGCATGCCACTGTATTCAGTGCCATTATATTAGATGCCGGCTAATGCATCTGTTCGTGGCTTGCAGTTTCTACTTATTGTTCATGTCTGCCAGTAGAAACATGTGTGCACGTTTGCTGTAATGGTTTCTTCGCGAATTTACTGGGACTGGTAGCGTCTACCACGATATTAAACAGAAATCCTCCTGCCAGTTAGGTTGGACTTAAATCTACCATTTGGATATCAAAATTACGAGCAAATCTGAAGCCGCCTCATTAACGTGCCTGCGGATAAACATGAATTTGGACTGTGCAGGGAATATCGTCTCATTATTGGGTACCTAAGTTAATGCAGGAGTTGATTCGTCAAAGTAATTTTAGGTAACATTGAAGTAAAATATAAGACCAACTTCAAATAAAATTATTTACACATAATTATATAATATTATAATTATTTTTAACTGAACTCAACGAACCGAAGATCAACGAACCAAAAAATACAATAAATGCATACGCGTCGCAGATTTTCAAGGTATCGAAAGACGAATATATTTATAGTTATACATACTATATTCTTTGTCTTGAATTCTCTGTAGCATTTATAAAATAAAACTTTTCTCATTGTTCTCGCTAGCCGACCCAGTTCCTTCACCTGCTTGATTGCGGACTTCTTTTTTCGGGGCGCAGCGTTAGACTTGAAATTTTAATTTATATCCCAAAAGGAAACTCTTGATAGCCTGACCTATTTATCGGCGCCCTAACACCCCGGACCATCTATTCAAAGGAACCAGGTGCGCCTCCCGAGGATCATCCATAACTCATTCCGCAATTTTCGACCAATCCCCCTACAAAGTTACGAATCGACGAACACGAGTTCCCTCGATGGTTCTCGGTGGAAAAAAGACGAGTGGAAGCGGAATCCTGGGAGAGGAGAAGCCCGCTAAGCGTAACAGGAGTTCGCGCGGCGAGATAATGGCGGATCTACGTTCAAATTAGAGTTCTTCGGTCTCGGGAACGAGGTAGGGCGTTGCCTTTTACCTTCTATGCCGGCCCTAGAATCAGAGGATCAAGAAACCTGACCATTTCTACTCGCACAGGCCGGTCGCTTTCTCTCTCTCTCTCTCTCTCTCTCTCTCACTCTCTCTCTCTTTCTCTATCGCCAGCGATCGCGCGATCTATCCTCTTTCCTCCACCGCTACGGAACCTTGAGGTTCACCTCAACTAATACCGGCACTCCGACCCCTCAGCGATGTAACCTCTCATTACCTTCCCGTGTCCGCCGTGGCTCTTCGAGCATCTTGCCCACCTTGATTTGATTAGCATAATTGCACTTACCTCGGCCCTTCGGCCCGGCCACAAATTTGACAAGGAGGGCTACGAGGTGAACGCCGGTTACATCGCGCCGGCCGTTGCTGTCTCGTGTGGCGGCTAACAGCGATAATGATTCTGATCATTTTCATACCGGTTATAATAATGATCGCCCAGCGCCTGTAATGATCGGCCACCGTGTTGGCGGAGGGCGTCACGGTAGCTTCTTAACGCAGCAACAACCGTTCCACGACCACCTAGACGTAATTCAACGAAACATCGGCACGATGTAACGCGACCGTTTGATGTTACAACGTCTTCGTCGGCGCCTCGATTACCAGGGAAATGAGGTCCCTCGCAGGTGCGAAACATTCTCTCTCTCTCTCTCTCTCTCTCTCTCTCTCTCTCTCTCTCTCTCACTCACTCACTCTGACACTATACAACGGTTCCACTGACTCTACTTTTCTTTTAAAATGAAAGTCATGTTCCAAGGTCATCATTTACTTTTTATACTTACTATACACTTATATTTTACTTAAGATGTGGGATTCATCGTTTGTTTGAAACGATAAAAAGGAGGAATGAATTACAATGTGTCCTTAAAATGATTTTAGGTGAAGTTTGTCTCAAGAACAACCTCTTTTCTTATATCTTCATAAAGTTGGGTTCATTGTTTGTTTACTCTAAAAGAAGAAGATGTTACACTTCTAGCCATGCGCGATAATGGTTTTAGTTTGGTCTTGGTTTAAAAATAAATTCACTCTAATAGATTATTGCAGTATACAAGTAGCGTTCTCCACTAAACTCAATACGATAAATTCTCCCTAATTTTCGATTTATTATATATTACGATTATTCGAGTCTCGCTCGTCTTTTGTACGAGGTGCAAGGCTCGAATAATCGTATCTCTCCTTCCCAAATTGTCCATTTATTTTATACAATCTGAGCATCAATTAGGGAGAATTTACTGTCCTCTTATTAAAGTGCCAAGCAAACACAGCGTGAACGAAATCTAAGGAAATCATTTATTAATTTACAACTCGGTAATCATTTATTAAATGTACAATACTCAATTCTGACGATAACTATGAATCGTATATGACGCATAGAACAGTAATCGTGTTCATTTCGAGCATTTCCATCACCATGCTCTAACGGCTCCAGTGCTCTTCCCATTACTATTGGGTTGGCAACTAAGTAATTGCCGATTTCAGTTATAGATGTCTCTCACTCCCATTTTTATGATATCCGTAAATGTTATATTATAAAACTGTTATTATTATTATTATGTTAATTTTTATTATCCGTGAATGTTAGCAACTGGACAAATTGAATGCAGCGGTCAAGGAAAAGCGACCAGAATTGGTCGATCGTAAAGGTGTCATTTTCCAGCAGGACAATGCTAGGCCGCACACGTCTTTGTCCACTCGGCAAAAATTGATGGATATTGGTTGGGAATCGATGATACACCCACCATATAGCCCTGATCTCGCGCCATCGGATTACCACTTATTTCGACCCTGGACAACTCCCTTCGTGGTAAAACTTTTAATGACGATGACGCTGTAAAATCTCACTGAACTCAGTTTTTGGCCGAAAAGGATCAGACTTTCTACGAGCGTGGAATTTTCAAGTTGTCGGAGAGACGGCAAAAGGTCATCGAACAAAATGGAAAATACATTACAGATTAAACTTCGTTCCAAGTAAAAAAAAAATTTTTATTTCATTGAACAAGTCGACAATTACTTAGTTGCCAACCCAATAGATCCTCGCAGCATGAACGCTGAAAAATTAATTCCCCGAGAAAAGTTGTTCTACAAAGACCATTTATCGTCCGGCAAATAGGGACATCGGAGTGAGCGAAGGGGACCCGCGATCGGATGGCAACAATGGCGGATCGGTTTACGCGAAAATAAAGTGATGTCAGTGTCTATCTTAAAACTCCGGCGAAAGAGGACACCGGATAAATTGAATGTTTACAGCGTCTCGCAGGGTATTTCTATTCCGAGGGGGAAAAGACAGCGTCGCCCCTCGACGTGCAGTCGTCTCGAGTGTCATCCCTGGAAGCGCAGGACATCTTCGGCGTTTTGTGAACGCGTGTTCGCCGCCGTCACGATTTTAATCTGTCACGCATGTAACACCGATGCGAGCGGTCCCCGATCGTTGACCCGCTTTCCCGCTCGCAATATCGCTTATTGTTAGCGTCACAGGGAATTTCGAAGTGGACGAGTCAGCGTGTAATGGCGGCCGATGCCTGTAATAATGAAATATCTTCGTTACCGTTACGTGCCTATAACTGTCATTGAATAAATCTGACGGCCATCCGTTTTAATCCGCGCGATTAATCAGTGTCCGGGGTACTTGGTACCCGGTACCGAGGGAGTTGGGGGGGGGGGGCAAGGGTGAGAATCGGAAACGGGATTCGTCGGCGCGACTCGGCCGAAAACACGGGAAATAATGCGCGTCCCGGTGTAATCGATTGTTTATTATTTAATAAATGGGCTCGATAATAACGGATTATCAAACGCGACACGGGAACGCGAACACGCGAGGATTTCCACAACTAAGCAAAAGCCACGCGCCGACCTTTCATCCCCAGGCTGAACACCACTGGCTCGGAGACCGAGATTGCAGGGTGCTGCCACCCCACGAGCAACCTTGAAACTCCGAGAGTTCCGCGAGCAGGGGTAGTCTCATCGGGAGAGTTTTTCGCGCACCTTATCCTCCCGGCTGGAGGTTCTCTTTATCAGTTACTCGTCCGATATTGAGCTCCCCGGAAATTTCGAGACCCGATGAATTTATCAACCCCCGTTACCTCCGGTCTCCTCTCGTTCCGGTTACGCTCGTCTCGCCGGCCGAATAAGAACGGTCGAATTATCCGCGTGGAAGCTACGAGGAAAACAGGAAAAATCGGCCGACATTTCCCGCGACCTCTACCGTCTTTCCCGGCGCGGAAATTTCATTTCGACCCGACAACATCGATACAAATTTTAATAAAACCGTGGAGAGAGAACTGGTCCTCGCGAACGCGCTCGAGGCCAGAACGCGTTGTCCCGATTAAACCGTTGGCTGATACCAACGTTTTTGCGCGGGATCCAAGGCCCCGTAATTGAAAATCACTGTAATCCAATATCCTTGCTCGGGGGTGCGATATAAAACCCTGCGGATCTTGCTCGAGGTCGTTCCGACCTCCGGCTGGCCGACCGTCGACCAATAAGGAGCTATCGCGCTAACTTAAGGGCAGAGGCCATCCCCCCCGCCCCTCGGGAACAAAACCGCACACGTATTGTTTCCCGATGGGAATTCGGCCGACTTGCGCGGAACACGTCGCGGGGTCCCACCACGTGGCCCTCCGCCTCGCCCTTCGCTCTTAGCCGCGGTTTATTACGACTTACGGGGATGCTCCCGTGGTATTTACAACTCAGCCGTTTCCGATGGAGCCCCTTTACGGCCGGCGACGGACCGCGCCGGTGACAAAGTGCACGGAAAAATAAGAATTATGGCGGGAAGAAACGCTCCTGTTAAAACGAGATCGCGTTAATCTCTGGGGCCAGATTAGGGGGCGTGTTATCGGCGGTCTTAGTCTCCGCTGGGTAATGGAGCATTTTTTTCCTCGAAGGGGCGGACGGTAATGGAATTTGATGTCGATTTGTTGAGGAGGGTGATTTGGGTAACGTGATCGCGGGAAGCGATTTTTATTTTTATTGTATAAATCCATGTGGTGCGCGAGCGGAGAATATGTTTCCGACGCGTCGGAAGGAGATTTTACGAGAGATTTTCTACGGGCGCGAATCTGTTTGCACTTTTAGGGGGGAAGAATTTGAGAAACTGCAATCTCTTTGCACAGATGTTCGATTACCATAATCCTGTGATCGAGCGAACGGTGCAGTTTAGATACAATGGGGCACGAAAGTGGTCGTATACCTTTTAAAACGCAATAACTATTTTTAATTTTTTTAATAATTCTTTAATATTTTTAACTATTTTTAGGTAATAGAAGGACTAGTCTAATAGACGATTACTAAAATGCCTCTTTCGAATTTTGCTATTGCTTGGGTTGACAAAGAAAGATAACAAACTCTCGTTCTTTTACCTTTTTTTATCTGAGCCTATAACAAAAATTTAAAAAATGCCTCTCATAGATCTCGGTAACTTATATGCGTGCTGAAAATTTTATCATCAACTCGTTGAGATAATTATTTATTAAAAGTACAATACGCAATTCTGACGATAACTATAAATGCCTAATCTCGTGTTGCCTAATGATACGAAGAATGAACAATACGAAAGTGTTTGGGATGATCTAATATAAAAATTTATCGAGTAAAGATTTTCAAAAGAAAACTGTTAATTGACAGACAGGAAAGCGCAGAATTTTGAAGCCCCTGTCAGACGATTTTTATGAATTTTCAATTTAATAATTAATAATAATTAATCACGTAAAAGTTATTCTTTGCAGACATCTTTCACGAACGATATAATGCAATTTATACGAAGATTCGTTTCTAACAGATTCGCTAGTTTTGCTAACTCTTCGCGGAGCACCGATGTTCCGCAGAACATTAGTATGGGTAGCGCTGTAATATGCTGTGCTACAGATATTTAGTTGTGGGTGAAAACGGTTTCAGTACTACGGCAAACATTCGTGAACTTAGTATAGCATATTATAGCTAGGTTTAGTTTAGCCTGCCTGTGAATCTCGCGTTATTGACTGTAATATCATGTAATTTCGGATTTGGTATTGGATGCTTCGAGATTGTTGTAGGATGCGATACCGTTTTGAATTTCAGCAGCTTATTTAATTTAATTACCTTATTTAATATCGTTGTCTAGTTATTGCACTATACCACGCCGAAAAGCAATCATGGAACTAAATATGAAATAACTACAGAAAAACAAAAACACATGAAATAACTCAAGACTTCTATCAATCAACGCCTACCAATAACATCGAAAGAAGAGACAGAATTATTATGATAAAACTTAGAACAGAACATTGTAAGTCTTACACATGAATACCTTTTTAAAAAAAAAAAATCAATATGTGATTACTGTAACGAAGTCATACCAATCGATCATCTACTATTTGAATGAAAAAGACACCATGCCTAGAGACAAAAATATAAAATAACATCACCAACGATCCTGACATCGCGGAAGCATGTCCAAAATATTTTAAATTATCTAAAAGAAATCAATACCTATCACCAAATATAACCATCCAGAACAAAAAACAGCATCAGGTTGTCGCTAATGACCAGAAGGTCGATGCTACATTAAACACCAAAAAAAAGAAAATACTATTGTCTATTTCTTTATGCTTTAATAATTTGTAAACTAAAAAGTTAGCAATGGCTGACTTTACCTAAAAGAAACCAACACTTATCATCAAATATAACCATCCAGAACAAAAAACAGCATCAGGTTGTCGCTAATGACCAGAAGGTCGATGCTACATTAAACACCAAAAAAAAAAGAAAATACTATTGTCTATTTCTTTATGCTTTAATAATTTGTAAAATAAAAAGTTAGCAATGGTTGACCTTACCCGTTTGACAATGCTAGTCTTAAAAAAAGACTTCATCATTGAAACGATACATCGAAATATCACGACGAATAAAATGTGAAGCCACGTAATTGCATAAATGCACGAAATAAACACGACAAGAATCCAATTTTCTGACAATTGCAAACCCCGCCGATATTATTCTATGACTATACCCATCTCTGGAGAAGCATAATTAATTTCGAATTTATATCTGGCTTCCAATAATAACATCTAGCGACTGCAAGCACAATTGAATGGTACATTGTTAATTGCGCAATTATTATTTCCACGTTAATGTACGGGCTGGTTCTGAGCAATTTAAACATTCAAATTCTTTTAAATCGTACCCGCTACTTTCGTGCACGAAACGTAATTGTTGAATACAATACGTATTCCATCGTTTGGTAATATAATATTCTATCAATATCGAAGTATATACTGTGTATTATGGCTTCGTTCAAAAGGTGAAATTTCATAAACGCTCTTATATACTATTACGTATTTCTCTTGTGTGTGTGTCGTGTACGTAACATCTGAGATACAAATTAATTAACAATCGTCAGTTTCTAAATATTTTTCTAATTAATAAATTTGAAGAATACAAATAATTAAACGTCGATAATCAGTATAAAATATCAGTTCTAGCAAGAACCAAACGAATTATCATCTGAAGATTTTCTTTGCGCTACAGTCGTAAAACGACACGCTAAACAAACTTAAATTAAACCGAACCATTTGTAATTATCTCCATCGAAACAACGACATAAAGTAGTCGAACGAACACGCCAGATGATTCAGTACAATAAATTCTCCCCAATTTTTCTTCAGCTTGTAAACAAAAATGGACAATTTTGGAAGAGGAGATGTGATCATTCGAGCCTTGCAACTCGTTTTTATAATTGTTGACAATCGGCTTGTGTTTACAAGCTGAAGAAAAATTGAGGAGAATCTACTGCACTCAGAAAAAATCATAAAATCGCGACACGAAGCATTCCCATGCAACAGATACTGCATTCTCCCTGAATCAACAAACCAAAAGCAGCCCCCCACGGGTCCCACAACGCATAGTCTGACAAAATCTCTCCAACCTCTCACACTTCAAGACTTCCGTTACGCGGTTTCCAAGTTGCTGGGAAAATTCTTCGACATTTCTTGACAATAAACTCCGCCCCGATGCATCATTTCTGACCCCTGGTCCCGCGAGATGACCATCGCGAGTCGAGAGAGACAGGCCCCGATGATTTCGCGGTCGTCGCCTCTGCCCTTAAACTTTCCAACATAAATTGTCATTTGTCGGGCTCGCGTTACAGGGGTCACTGTCCCCATCGCGCAGCGTGGGTCGTGGGAACAGGCCACTTTTTCTTCGTGGCCATCGCCGGCGGACTTCGCCGCGCGGGGTGGTTTCCGGAGCCCGGGGAAGCGGCTCTCCAGGGGCGGCAGCATCTATTTTATAAGACTGAGAAATATCGGCGGCATCAATACCGGTTTATCTGGAATACAAATTGCCACCCGGAGAGGACCACTGCCTTAAGAAAACACTCGTAATCCGTGGAGAGTGGAACAGGGGCGTAGCGACAGGTCCTCGGTGCCCGCTATCCATCGCCTTCGGGCGACCGCGTCCCTCGACCCCTCTGTGTTTATACTCCCGACGACGTTCGAAATTAATTCTGTCGCTCCCCGACGGCGGCCGACCGACTTCCCGACAAGGAGATCGTTCTTTTCTCCGCGGGCGTAAATTCGGTGGCGGCCGCGCTGTTTACAAGAGGGTCGAAAACCGATGTTGTCCAACCCCGTTGTACCTCCTCGCCCTATATACGCCTGTTTAAAACGCATATTTTACGGGGACAGTTCATAAATCTGCTTTATCGGGAGAGCCGTTTGCTCGATCCAAAGCCCCGCTCGCTTTATTTCGTTTCGACGACGATCGCGACACGTCTGTCTCTCAGATACCGCTTATCTTTCCGCTCCTTGTTTTTCTGCCCTCCGCTCTTCGCTTTCTTTTTCTGTTTAGGAGCCGCGACACGGCCCGACCCCATTGTCGAACCACCGGCAGACGATCGTTTGGCATGGTTTAATGGCGTGGTCGGTGGCCGCGATGATGAATGACGCTGCCGGAACGGGAGAGACATTCGGCGCGATCCGCCGCTTCGAGGGCGTTTTTGTCGGTGCCGAGCTCGTTACGCGCCTGGCGCCAGCCGGCCAGCAACTATGCACCAGAAACAATGTTGACTAATCGCTTTCCAAAACTACCACCGAAAAACCGTGGCCTGTTTTTCAGCGAGCCGGCCCGGCTTCTTTCGCTGGCGTCGGGCTCGCTACGGCGACCTTGGTCCGGAACCGTTCGATTCCGATGGGAAAAACCGACTGAATCGGAAACGGCATCTCGAAAACGGGCGGATCGTTGAATTTTAACGATGCAATTAAATCGGAGCCCCGTCCGAGGAGTCTGCTTTCGACTGCGCCTTTCGAGACGCGTCGCCGCGACGGATCGCTCTCTTCGTCAATTAGACCGTGACGTGTTTGTAATGGACACTAACGACTGGCGGAATATCGATTCGAACGGCTTCACTTTTTTTCCGCCGATGAGGAAACGCTTTCACGGGCGGAGTGAAACGCTTTTTTTTATATTTTCGAAGCCAAGGAAGCGCAGCTTTCCCAGTTTCTCTTGTCCGTTTTCATTTTTATACGCGTCTGTCTTCTGTCCGTTGGTATAAGTGATAATATAGCATGGCCCCTGAAATGTTGAACTTGCACAGCCGCTAATGACCTCAAAGCAGACCAGACATCCCGCGAACGAACGAAGGAAAGATCTCGCGACGGACGTTCTCCGGCAAATATAATTCCTTTTACCGTCGTTCCCCGGTCCGACGAATTAGTCCCCGGAATAATTCCGTCGCAAAAAACAAACCTTATTATTCCAGCGGATCCAACCAATTTGATCGTCGGGTATTTGAAATGATAATGCCGCCGGGTTTTTCTCGTTTTAGGTTCTCCGTTAGAGCGTCCCTTGCGTATACATATTTTATATTTCCGGACCGAGGCACCGGCGAATCGAACGAAATATCGGAATGTTGCGCGGAATCATTGTATTTAATGATCATTAAAATTATAGCATATCGCGAAATATATTCGCCCATTCTTGTATCACAGTATTAATTTTCTTTACGTTTTAATATCAATTTTAGTAATTTTATCTTGTATCACAATTTTAATTAGATAATTTTTACTATAAACTATAAACTCTCTTTTATCTTCAAATAATTATTATGAGAAATTATGAATTTACTTTTAGCTTTAAATTATTTTCATTAGAAATTATAAACTTCATTTCAACTTCGAATAATTTTCACAGAACCAGCACTTCGAACGTCAGTTTTAGGAAATGCTCTTTTGCCTTTGATTTTGATTTTAGATAAGTTTGTTCTTTTGTGTCAATCCCTGAGGTATAATAGAAGTCAATTTAATATACGTAGACATTACAGTAAACTTTCAGTACTATTATTATACTATTATATATAATTATATTATATTATATATACTATTATATATATATATATATATATATATATATATATATATATATATATATATATATATATATATAATAGTATAATAGTATAATAGTATAATATAGTATATAGTATAATAGTATAGTATAATAATAATAGTATAACAGTATAATAGTATATATATAGTACTATTATTATTATTAGTTTAATTTTTTAGGTAAATATATCCTAGACTCTACTATAATAATAGTATAATAGTATAGTATAATAATAATAGTATAATAGTATATAGTATAATAATAATAATATAATAGTATAATAGTATAATAATATAGTATAATAGTATATATATAGTACTATTATTATTATTAGTTTAATTTTTTAGGTAAATATATCCTAGACTCTGCTATAATAATAGTATAATAGTATAGTATAATAATAATAGTATAATAGTATAATAGTATAGTATAATAGTATAATAGTATAGTATAATAGTATAATAGTATAGTATAATAGTATATGGTATAATAGTATATGGTATAATAGTATAGTATAATAATAATAATAATATAATAGTATAATAGTATAAAATAGTATATAGTATAATAGTACATATATAGTAGTATAGTATATATATAGTACTATTATTATTATTAGTTTAATTTTTTAGGTAAATATATCGACTCTACAAGCTATCAGCCAACTACGTAGAAAATGCTCGTCTAAAATGTTCGCGGCGACGAGTTTTTATCCGCGGAGCAGCTATCTGTTGCGAATTGAATTAGCTGTATCAGTGTGCCCGCACGGTTGCAAGCACCTTGCACTTTGACTAACGATATTACGGCTCCGAATTATAGTTGTTTGATAACTGAGCACGATATCTGTGCTCGGCACCGGATCGAATACGAACTGCAACATCGAAGTTCCGTTTACGCTATTTTGGACGCGACTGCGTGTAAAATCATGTACCAACTAAGCGAATAACTAAACAATTTGCCAATGAAGCACTTATTCAATTTCGATTCACATTATGCAATCACGCGCATTAACCAGTCATTTAATTTTCCCGCAAACACGAGGAAAATCGAATTACGTCGCGAGCGCCATGAAAATGCATGACAAATATTAATAACATGCTCGCCTAATGAATCATGACCGACGTCGATTTTTCTGTTTGACATATAAATTACACGGACATTGTCGCGTTCATTAATCACAAAATGCGATTGTTCTCAGGAGATATCGACCGGATTCGGGGGACGCCCTCTTTTCGTTCTGCGCGTGTAACATATTCCTAACGACTCGGCATAAACGTGATTGATATATTATTAACCGCATCCATTAAAGGAAAGCACCGGCGGCCGGATGAAATATACGAGCTTCTCTAGGGTGGGGCTCGCTCCCGCGAGCTCGCACCAAGCCGGAGAACGGTTCACTGAATAGGTGAAACGAGAAAGAGAGATCGACGTGGCCGCGGGGGGTTCGGAAGAAATAAGAAAAGATAGAGGGAAATGTTCCTGCGTAAATTTAGCTCGAGGGTGACGAGACCGCCATGTGCCGCCGATCTCACGGTTCCAAGTTGCACAAGTGCAGCAGCAAGGTCAAAGGGTGGAAACTGTGCTACTGCCAGAACTACGCCCACTGCGGAGAAGAACGTGCTCGTCCACTGTCCAGGATCAATTAGCTACGTTTTATTTTATCGCGGCGCGAATTCCTCTTCGACGATTAATCAGTGAAATCTAAAATTTATAAAATCATTTTAATAATCATAAATTTATTCTGTTAGCGAATTAGGATAATTTTGACTGAATTTGTTCAATTTATGGAATCACAGAGCTTTCTCTCTCCCTTTCGATCTCTCTTCCTCTCTCTTTCGCACTCACTTCTTCTCTATTTGGCTCTCTCTCCCTCTCTCTTTCGCACTCTCTCCTTCTCTATTTCGCTCACTCTCTCTCTCCTTCTCTATTTCGCTCTCTCTCTCTCTCTCTCTCTCTCTCTCTCACTCTTTCTCTCTTTCCGTATGTATGTGAGCGTATTTTTTCATATTTTTATAAAACGTATTCTCTTCTACAAAATAATTACAATATAACTTTATTTGCATTATATCCTACTCACTAATATTTTGATTAATTTCAAAAATCGCTTCATTAAGTATCCTGCCGACTGTAATTTTTCCTAGTTACCATTCTGTAAATAAATTGGCAGTTCAACAATAAAAGCAAACGAAATGTCCGAATGGTGTATGGAGAAAAGCGAAAAGAATATTGGATAAAATTTGTATATTCAACAATTTCGAAACGCGATAAAATACCGGAGTAAACAGTTATAGCAATTGAAGTAGCGTTGCTGATGTCAATTACAAAGTTAGTTAGCTTTCTGGAAGTAGGTTGGAAAATTCAATAAAATTTCAACTTTGTTAAATTTGTTTACAGAGAAAGTAGAAACGCGACGGATATATATACTCGAAGAAAGAAAAATTCTGCGAAATTGGTGTCACGAACGGAGCTTTCCACGAGTATATTTGGCGGTAGCATTTAGAAACCAAATTTAATATCCCGGAGAAGTCGTCGGGAAACGCATCGAAACGAACGGTTCGGCCGATGTTGAACAGTTTAATATCTAGGGGACCCGCCGGAGGCGATTTCGTTCGCGGAGGGTGAGAATCGGTGGAAAGTCATTCGCCTCCGTTCGCTCGAGAAAGCTTATACGCCCTTTCTCCTTTAATCTTTATAGTTCTGCCGTGATTCGTGAAAAGTGAATTTAGCCAGGCAAAATGAAATCGAAATGTTTACGGTGCCGAAACTCCCGGCTGCACAACTTCGTTTCCATTTGCACTGTTGCTGCTGGGTCGCAATTGCTTCGAGAATTGATCCCTCTACGCTGTGTTACCGGTTCCTAACATGTAATCGAATGAAACGCTAACAAAATTTATACGTAATTGCATCCAAGAATTCTTCATTAATCGAGAATTATTTAATTTGCATTATTCCGATTAAAGTACAGTATATAATGTTGTTTCTGTAGCTAATTAGAATCACATACTAGCTCGTCAATGTTTTTTAATCGTATTTTACTTCTATTTAAAAAAGAGTCGTGTTTTACACAAGTTTTACATTCATGGGTTCCAAGTTATATTAAATATTTTGAACCCGTATAAAAATATCGGACTATTATTGGTTAAGTAAGAGAATCAATCTTATGACACGATCAAATGGCTTCTTGAAAATATGAATAATTTCTTAAGTATTTTTCACTATTTTACAATATACAGGGTGTCCCAGGTTTTAATGTTCAAACTTTGACAGTATATTCTATGGCACAAAGCAAGAAAAAGATGTTATGTAAACATAGGTCATATAGAGCTATATTAAGAAGTTATAGCAAAAATTCAGAATAGGAATAGTAATCAACTAAAAAAAAAAAATAAGAAATAAAGAAAAATCTTCGATCGATGTCAATCATGTATTGTCAATAACGGTTATTAATACGTTTCGAAACGTATTAATAAACACAGCTTACATAAACACACGGCATGTGCTGATTTATTCAAGCCAATGCTTCACTATTCTAATGCAATTACTATTCCTATTCTGAATTTTTGTTATAACTTCTTAATAAAGCTCTATATGACCTATGTTTGCATAACAAAGTTTCAACATTAAAACCTGGGACACCCTGTATGAATACAGTAGTTCATCCTCTTTAAGAGAATTACTCTGCAGATTCTCTTGGAAATCCCGATTCTAATAAATTGTTTTATAAAAATCAGCACGAAGAACAATTATCTTCGTCCACTTGAAAAATCTCTACTGTTCAATCGAGCACAAGCGCATTCATTCAAAATAAATCACAAAGCGGCAAAGTAAATATCATTGTCGAGATTCGTGCTAAAAGATGAATCGAAAGCAGGCCGCAGAATCGTCCAAACGAATTCTACAAACACGCGTGATCAGAATGTAATTGAATAACTATGAATCGGCGAATCGTTCGAAACTATTTACGCCGGTATTACCCCGGCAATCCTATTCCCAGCGTGCCGCTAATTCGAAACGTCAATAATTAACGGGGAAAATCCATACGTTGCAGGCCGTGCGCTGGAAACGGTCCGTATGCGAGTGCATCGCGTCCGAGAGGGTTACGGGACAAAAAAAAACAACTAAACTGATGCGACGAAAGGGAAAAGGGGTGACGGGTCGACCGGCCGGGGTACAATCTGTTAAAAAGCTGAGGTAAGGTAGCGGAGTTCGACGCGAGCGAATTCCGAAGCGCAAAACTATCGGGCGAGCCGTTAAATTCGTCGAGGCCGCCCCCTGCGCCACCCCGTGCCGTGCGAATTGAATTAAATCGTTTAACGGCCTTATGTTTCGATGGGGGAAGACCCTCCGGGCCGACATTTGGGGAGGACCACAAACCCGGGGAGATAAATGTAATGAAGGTTGTACCTCGGACCAACGCTTAACCAGGACTCCATTAGTAGCGCTATCCGTCTCGAAAGGTTCCTCTGTTTCCCTCGTTCTTCGCCGGTCCCGTGTAACCCTCGAGTCGCATTTTTTTCCTTTCGAGAATTTCAATTATAGGAGACGAAACGGTGCGTAGGAGTGGGGCGGAGAGAGAGAGAGAGAGAGAGAGGGGGGGGCCCAGAGAAAGAACTACAGACCGTCGACGACGACGACGACTGGACTGCCAAGCTCAGGAGGCGACGACGTGCCGTGCCTGTCGCAAGGCAAATGATTTCAATTCCGTTCCATTAAGCTGACACGCCGGGACGGGGGTACACCGTCGTTTCGTCTCTTTCCCCGCCTTTGTCTCCCTCGACCCTTCGCCTCACCCTCCGGGCCCGTCCCTCCCCGAGCCCTACGCGAAACTAAATCTTCTTCGAATCGGTCTTACGGAGGAGCACCGCAGAATATTTAAGTTCTCCGGCGCGAGGGACGTCCCCGATGTTTCAAGTGTCTTCTCCCGCACATTCCGCGGCCTGTGACGGGAATTTTGAGCGTCCTCGGAAAATGTTCGCGGAAATTCCTCTCTCTCTCTCTCTCTCTCTCTCTCTCTCTCTCTCCTCGGTTACAGCCCGCGATGAAATCATATCAACGCTCGTCGACCCAGCGCGACGCTGCATACCGGGGATTAAGGAGGAATCTGCGAATGAAGTGTCGCGCGGAAAATACTGCGCGCCCCGCGATCGTACGGTATCCGACAGACAATCCTGCGGTGACGGACACGATATTGCTCGGATAATTGTCTGGGAATCGGCCGAAGTATGTTTCTTGATGGCAATTGAAAGGCACTTGCGGAAAGTCCTGTATATGTCATCTCATAGCGCGTTAAGCGATGAAAATCGCGACCGCGAACGTTCCCATAATATCAACATTAGCGAAGCCGAAGCTAGAAAATTAAAATTTATCGTTCGATATTGTTATTAATATTATTATTATTATTATTATTATTCAATTGTTCGAATATATTACAATAGAAATGAATTCTGAAAAGTAATCAAATATTAATGTTACTCACATATGATTATTCGGACAGCAGCGTGGCTGGGGTCTCTTTGGACCCTAAGTATAATTATTATTACTTGATTCTCCAGTTTCTGATATTTAATTAAAATTTGTATGATCTTGATTACGGTCTGTTGATGAATTAATGTGTTTAGAAAGAGTATCTTATAAGATATGTTAAAATAATTGATATATGAAATTGTAAATGATCCTAAGCATACTCGGTTATATCTTTATCAAACAGGTACACCGTTCGAGTATTAATTAGTTGGTCAGAAAACTGAGTACAGTGGTGCTCATTTAGGCTTGCAGCATTGTAAGCGCAAATTCTGTTTTTCAGATTATTTCTACAGAAAATCAAGATAGGCATTATTGGCTTGAATTTATTGGCGCTTGAATTGACGTTTAAGGTTTACAGTAATTCGATAAACCAATTTTCACGCCTTCCAGCGTTATTGGTAACAATTAATGAAGGGAAATTGCACTAATGCATTTCCATTAGCAGCAATTGATATTTATCGAAGCATAAGTATGGAAAATATTTTTCTATAGTGTTATTTTCAAGTTTATTTAAAGTCCATCGATTTTTTTTTTAATAGCATCATGTATTTTTCTGTTTATAGTATTGTTGTTGTTGATGATGATGTTGTCAAGGTTACGAGGCCTTGGAACGACCTTAGGATCCGATAATGTCTCTATAAATAAACGTCTTTCGTTCCTTTGAGTAATACCTAAATATCTTTGTGAAACTGAAGCTGCAAAATATAAAAGCGGCCTTCTCTGGCAGGGGAAGTGTTATGGTGTTTACACATGTTTCATTTGACGTTATTTTTAAGTTCATTTCAAGGTTACAGATATTCTATGAAATTACGTTTTTAACCTTCAAACAGTTATAACTTGTCAAAATTCAATTTAACAGCATGGTTATCTATAATAATCGTGATTCTTAAAAATTCTTTTATAAATTTTTTAAATCAAAGTTACAAAACTAAGTGCAGAGTAAAAAGAATAAGCAAAACTTCCTAAATAAGTACTTTTATAAGAATTGAATGCGTAACTTCTCTAATAAGTTGCGTATAAGATTCGAGTACAGTAGTTTCTCCCGGAAATGCCAAATTTCGGGTTGCTGTGAATTTCCGTGTGCTAGTTTTACGTCTATATAATTTATTACTAAGTCAATGCTAGAGTTCGGCGGGGTTACAAGGTATTCATATTAATGTATACGGACATGCTGGCCACTGCCATTTTCTCCGACTGTCCCGAGTTTCTATAAAAACGAGCCATGAGGCTCAAAGAATCGTGTCTGAGCGTCTAGCGATTACCATTTTCAATTCCGAGCTCCAGGCCTTCTATTGGGTTGGCAACTAAGTAATTGCCGATTTGTTCAATGAAATAAAAAATTTCTTTTTACTTGGAACGAAGTTTAATCTGTAATGTATTTTCCATTTTGTTCGATGACCTTTTGCCATCTCTTTGACAACTTGAAAATTCCACGCTCGTAGAAAGTCTGATGCTTTTCGGCCAACAACTGAGTTAAGTGAGATTTTACAGCGTCATCATCGTTAAAAGTTTTACCACGAAGGGAGTTGTCCAGGGATCGAAATAAGTGGTAATCCGATGGCGCGAGATCAGGCCTATATGGTGGGTGTAACATCGATTCCCAAGCAATATCCATCAATTTTTGCCGAGTGGACAAAGACGTGTGCGGCCTAGCATTGTCCTGCTGAAAAATGACACCTTTACGATTGACCAATCCTGGTCGCTTTTCCTTGACCGCTGCATTCAATTTGTCCAGTTGCTAACGTTCACGGATAATAAAAGATAACGTAATAATAATAATAATAATTTTATAATATAACATTTACGGATATCATGAAAATGGGAGTGAGAGACATCTATAACTGAAATCGGCAATTACTTAGTTGCCAACCCAATAGTAATGGGAAGAACACTGGAGCCGTTATAGCATGGTGATGGAAATGCTCGAAATGAACAGGGTTACTGTTCTATGCGTCATATGCGATTCATAGTTGTCGTCAGATTTGAGTATTGTACATTTAATAAATGATTACCGAGTTGTAAATTAATAAATGATTTCCTTAGATTTCGTTCACACTGTGTTTGCTTGGCACTTTAATAAGAGGACAGTAAATTCTCCCTAATTGATGCTCAGATTGTATAAAAGAAATGGACAGTTAGGGAAGGAGAGATACGATTATTCGAGCCTTGCAATTCTGGTCGCTTTTCGGATGTCATAAAAATGGGAGTGAGAGACATCTATAACTGAAATCGGCAATTACTTAGTTGCCAACCCAATAGAAAGAATTTACTGTATACAGTTTTGTATTTCTTCGCTTTCCAGAAATCCCCAATGACATAAACTGTTCGAATTAGCCTCCTAATGTAAACAATGCACAAGTATCTTCGAAATGCAATCACAAGCGTAACATTTCCCAGCGGATATATGCACGCTGTTGAACAGAAATAGACGGACGCGTCTGATCGTGGTACACCACTTCTACTTCTCATAAATTGCCCTCGATGCTAACGAATCCTCAAACTCGTTCAACCCGAGGACGAGGCTGCCAAACAGAAAACGCAATTCCTTTAATACATTTACTTTCATTGGCGCGCTACGTGCTATTTCGCAGCAATCGGAAATTTCATTACCGGAAATTATCGAGACAATTTGACGGTTCTCGAGGCATCCCGGTGATCTTGACGCGCCCCCGACGCGGGGCTGGCACAATATTTGGAAAGTAGTTGACAGGTTCTGCTTTACAATTATTGCGTAACCCTAACGCGGTAGCTGTCGGTCGGATTGGCGGCGGGATGGGGGCACGATGCGAGACGCAAGAAGCCAAGAGAGTTGGAGAGGATCGGGGCCGCTCCCAAAGAGAAGCGAACAATGCGAACTTCGGGATAACTTCAGAGAGCCGGAATCAACATGAAAGGGGAAGTTTCCATCTCTAATTGGTATTTAGGAGATCCGAAACAGACCCAAGTTCGCGCGGTCCTTACGTAGCCTCCGTGAACACCTTTATAGCGGTACACGCGCGCAGAGCCCTCTTGCACACGTACAGGCCGCTCAAACACGGTGAACCCACCGCCGCGAGATTTAATCGCGGAAAATCAAATTGACGGATTAACAAGTTGCTCCCTCCGTGAATCGAGACGATCGAGCCTGATTCCAGCACGGTCGATTCGCCGCGTAATTCGCGTCGGCGCACAGCGGCAGGATTTCTTCGAGTCTCCGGGCTTTGAGGTTCGCTGGAATTTTTGATAGCTGGTGTACACATTTGGAGTTACATGCAGATTTAAACGTGCCGCGGGAATTCGCCGGGACTTTCGTCGTCGTTCCTCGAACTTTCAGCCGCTGGCATGTTTATCATCCGGCTCGTGGTTCGAATGTAATTATATACGCGCGCCTTAAAAAGGCATCGCCTTGTTCGTAGCGGGGCGACACGGTAGCTATGCGTCGGTTATGCGGCCGGATAGATGGAATTCGTATATAACGCGAGATTGAAGGGGTCGCGTGTCGAGCTGGAACCCCGGCAGTTCGAATCGCTTTTCGAAGCGTCCTCCCTCCGCTGGAGGACGACCACTTCAAAAGATCCGGCCCGGTTGGTTCGCTACCAGAAGACTCGCACTTTCTTTGTTCGTACAGCGCAGTTAAGCTATATGCAAAGCTACAGTCAGGATGTGCATGTACACGCGCGCATCCATCTTTGAGACGCGTCCCTGTACAGGGATTCGTGGAGTGGTTCGCCGATGGGAGGGATTTTATTATTCACAAAGCGGCACGCGGTGCCGCTGCTTCGTGCCTTTTCGGACGAAAGTAAGTCAAAAACCATGTCGGAGAGATATGTACATGCAAATCGCGTTGCGAAATTATCCGCGTTTGATGTCTGACTCGCGTCGCGCGAACCGATACTTTCGACGCGAGTGGGGACAACGAGGAATGTTTTCGGGATCGATGACATTTTTTTTTTATTAGCGCCGCGCGTTAATTGTGGTCTGTTGGATCGAGCGGGGAAAAAATTCCTGGTTGACGCTCGATAATTTGTCGAGAAACGGGAAATGAGGGTAAATGAACCGTTACAGATGGCAGCAGACGTTGAGCGGCTCGAGGAACGAAATGCGGTAAATTTCAGGTAAATCATGTGTCTTAAACAACTCTGACTTACTTTCGGGAGGGATGATATTGGGGGTTGACCGGGTTCCGAGGATCTGCCAGAGATGGCGCTAGCGACCGGTTCTGTCGCCTTCGGGGATTTCAACCCTTCACCTTCGACCCAAATTTTTGCTGACACCTCCGCACGGGGTCGTTGAAGTCCATTCAATGTTTCTTAGGTTTTTGTGTTTTGAATCGTACCGTTAAAATTCTTGAATAACCCTTCTAACCATTCTTTTTTAACCCTTAGAGCTCTATGGACGCATATATGCGTTTGGCGAAAGTCATCCGTGTAGCCTAAGGCCGCATTTATGTGTTTTCTCGAAGTCATCGGCCTGGACTAAGGGCGCATATATGCGTTTGTCGATTTTTTCAATCGATATGCAGTTATTTTCGTGTAAAATTAATACAGGGGCACTCGTTAGTAATTTGCCTTCCTCAAGTAGCGGTTGGGCAATATTAGAGTCATAAAAATCCCCGGAAATTTCCGAAACGGAAATCCCATTTTATGTGCCACTCTCTAACCAATTAGATTTCAAAATAATTACCTGCACTGTCACCTTTTCGCGACTCGAAGCACTCGAAACGACTCAGTCAGCAGTGTCGTCTTGCGAATGTAAGAACCTCACGGTCTCGCTCGCGTCAACAACGATAGTGCGGAATATAACTTGTTCGATTTTTCTTTTTATTCGTGACACCCTACAAAATGTCAAATCTTGAGGAATATTTCACAAGGGACGACAGTGAAATAGAATATAGTGAATCACTATCATCCGACATTGAATCAGAAGATTCATTATTTAACCTTCTGCAAAAGAATCACTATAATTGATTACTGTTTGCGCCTTGAATAGTCACTTCGGTGTGGCAAAAAGTATTCCGCCCCCAGCGATGGTCAACGATAGCCACGCTCCGTCCCTACGAACCGTTTCGGCCAGGAGTATTCAGAGCTCAAAAGGTTAACATAGCAGATTAACGCAGAACCAGTTCGCCAATTACAGCCAGTTATTGTTTCAGTAAATATTGCATATTTCCAAATTAATAAGTGGAAGTAAATTTACGTTGGAACATTGCAATCTTGATGAATTATTAATTAGTATACTAACGATGACCTGTTTGAAGTTGGATGAGGTCGCCGCAGTCACCATAATTTGGTTAAGGATTAAAAGAAATATGTACAAGGAATAAAGTTCTTCTTAAAGACTTATAAATAATTATTAAATAGATATTTGGACCTGTACTGTTGGATTTGTGAACTATTGAAAAAGCAATAATTTGCTTAACACTTGAAGAAAATTGCTTGATATTGTACACGTGTACTTACTAATAGTCTGAATCGAAAAAGATCCAATATGGAAATAGAGACTCAATTGTTTCATTAACTTATAAATAAGCTGCAAATTTTATACATACGAGACATGTAAGAATTTTTAGAAGAGAATGAAAATCCGTATTTTAGTTTTACTCGATTAAATAACAAATTAAGTGAAACGATCATTCGCTCTCCGATGTTTGTAAATCAAATTGGCACAAAGCGTTGTACAATTGCACGAGTGTAACGAACAGGAATTTAGAAATTCTGACGTTGAAAAATCATAGCTATTAGCGTTTGTATTAATAACGAATTTGTCATCGCATAAACGCTCGCCAAAGAAATAAAAGATCAACTTTTCATATCCACTCGAATCGCCTGACAGTTTCGACAAAAATTTCGCCTCGGCCTTTAAATAATTCAAATTAGCGAGCGAGCCATACAATGGCGGCCGAAAGAGCCGAATAAATATCAGCGTTTATCTCGAATATGAAAATTTTACCGCAGCGAAATGTGGCACAAAAGGAACAAAACGGGGATCCTTTTGATAAGAGCAGGAGACCAATGAATAAGGCAGCACTTTCTTTCAACGGTCTGCCCTCTCGAAATAACTGCCGGGCCCTCTCGCGTCTTGTCCAAGCAGAGAAATAAAGCGATGCCACAAGGAGGGTCGATCGAGTCCCATTAATGGGCGAACACTGAAAGGACCTATAGAACGTCCAGTGGCAACTGGGCATAGTGACCTTTGTATCGGGGTGACGGAAAAAAGAGGGCATGAAAGTAAGATTTCGTCTGGATTTACGAGGGAACAAAAGCCATTCGAAGACGGCCTCCTCCATCCCCGCGTCTCTCTCCCCCCTTTTCTTGACGAAACAATGCAAACGTAACTCCTCCGGGACGAGAATCGCTTTCAAACCGACTCTCGAAGCTTCTCCGATAATAAACAGTTTTCTTTTTGTAATCGTTATCCGCTCCTAATTAAACCAATCCAACACTACAAAAACCTTATCTCGAATTCGTACGGTCGAGCCTGTGATATGTGAATTCGTACAGTAAATTGCTTGTGAAATGTCCATTTTAATATTTAAAATTAAATATTTAAAATATTTAAATTAAATATTCCATTAAAAATTTAACGTCCAGTTTATTTGTACAATCTGACTAAGCACATTTAGTAAAATTTATAACATTGTAGAATAATATGGATTATGTTATGGATTATGGATTATGTATATAATATGTATATAATACATATAATATATATGTATTATAATATATATATTATATAAATAATATATAATATATTAATAATATATTATTTAAATATATATATATATATATTATAAGTTTTTCTATATTGTATTATATACATAATTATATATTATTATATTATCATATACATATATATATATTTATATAATAATATAATAATATATGATTATGTATATAATACAATACAGAAAAACTAATTGAAGTGCTGCTGATATGTTATTGCTGCTAGCTTATTAGGATGATTAAACAGTCTGTCCTTGTAGTAACTATTCTTTTATACACTCGTCTTTCTTTGATTAGACCGAATTTCCACTGTGTTTCCTCCATTATGGATGAAAGATAGCAATATTGTTCCAGAAATATGATCCCGAAGAGTCAGAACGTGCGAAAAATGTGTCGGCCCTCGAGACATTCGACACTTCGCTTCCAACGAAATTTCGTGAATCCGTCTTCCTCGAGCTTTTCCGATCCTCTTTCTCCTCCTTTTCCCGTCGTTTTTTTTCATTCCGTAGCTCGACGCTCTATTAGCAGTTTTTTAGAGCAGTCCCAAATGGCATTCCTATTGATGCTCGCTATGGGGTGTACCTCAACGCTCGAGGGAGAAAAGAGCACCATTCTAAGGCAGGAGAGAACTTTATGGACTGCGCAATGGCTACTGGATTCTGCTCGAAGCGGACACTAGGGTTCCACCATCCCCCTTTATATTCCCTTTACCAACGCCGGCTTCCTTCTCCTTCGTCTTCGTCTCCCTTTCTCTCTCCCTCTCTCTCTCTCTCTCTCCTACTCTCTCTTTTTCTCATCTTTCCACGCCACGCGATTCCCAGCGATTCTTTTATTGCGATTTCAAACCGCGTACTCTCATCGCACGGTGATTGCCGCTAAGCTGACAAATCGATCGAGGATTTCTCCGTTCGAGTGGAGGATTCTTCCTCTAATGATTTGTAAGCCGGTCGCTTTTTGTCTCAGGCGGTGCATGGTTCGAGAACGTTTATTGGTAAATAAACACGAAATTTATTTATCGGATGTAATCAATTATTCGTTAGAAGAAGCAGTGGCACAGATTATTATTATTGTGTATGTATATTTAAATATACAAACTTCTGCAAATTGGTCTTCAAGAATAGCAACTGTATGGAAATATATTTTTCAATTCAATCGACCAATTAGCGTATAAACAAGATCATTTTATTCGATATTATAAATAGTCAATTCTATTTCGTGCATTCCAATTTGCTATAAAATTGCTATAATGATAAAACATTTTTTTTCAATGTATACTCTTTTTTATCTTGCTGTCAGTTTTTGGAAGATTGGTCCTTTGAGGGTTAATCTTCAAGAAAAAAATAGCGAGTTCTAGTTTTGATTTCTTATATACAGCAAATCACTTCTTTTCACAAAGTTTCCAGGAGATCACCCACATCATTGCAATCCATAAATATTTTTTTAGGTATTGCGTGGGAATAAACTTGAACTCGATAACTTTACTGTACAAACTGTATTCTTTAACGGAGCCATTAAATGGCGAGGGTGCCTTTAGTTTGCTTTTCTCGAGATTTTCACGATTTTCAATTGAAGAAATTACGATATACTCTGCAAGGCTCGAATAATCGTATCTCCTCTTTCGAAATTGTTCATTTTTGTGCACAGCTGAGCGCGAATTAGGGAGAATTTACTGTACAGTGTGAACGAAAATAAATAAACTATCTTAACACATCGAATGCCACGCCGGTTTTACAGAAATTGTCCGTGGCACCACGATGAATTTTCTTCTATGCGATACATATAACGTTGAAATATTATCTGCAATAGATAAGTTACAGTGTATAACCATGTTTGACATGTTAATTGCGACAGGGGTCACCGTTTGAATCGACGATGGTGATAATACAAAATTTTAGATATTGACATTTGTTTTCAATTATATATATTTCTATCAATTTGGGCGGGCCGGTCACCGGTGACCCTCGTGGCACTCAACATGTTAAATAATGTTATAACACAGTGTTCAATAATATCAGCGTGACTTGAAGTTGTATCATAGGAATCACAATGAGAGGAAGCGTTCTTGGATAAACGAAAAATTTATCATATTTCCAAGTTTCCGCAGTAGAATACAAATTACAATACAATTACAATAGAATCCGAATTTCCTTTCGTTCCAGGTTCAAGAAAATAATCTATGGAAAGGGAAGCGCGCACGAACGTTGCAAAACCAGTTAGCCGAAAGTTCTCTGGTTACTTAACATTCGAAGAATTTCGAAGCTTTCGAGAGTCTACCGAGATGCAAAAGCGTTCAGCTGCAATTACCTGTGACAGACGGTAAACAATCCGATGTCATGAATGTTTAAGCTAGTTCGCTGAAAGTTTCGCAGACGGAAAGTCTGGTCTAGTCGAACGGGGACGAACGGGGACGAACGGGACGACATTTGCACACTCGATATGTTCTCATATTTCGAAAGACGGGGGATGGAGCTCTCGTTCCCGGAAGCAGACTCCATTGACCATAAGGATCTGCCAATTTTCCACCCACTCGTTCTCCAGAATCGATTCACTCGCTATACACGTTCACTCGGCGTATAACCCTTTAGTGCATCGATTTTTTCATGCGAACGTGGAAATTATAACGCACGAAGGCACTGCAAATATTCTTAAACGCTTCGGTATTCTCAGTTCCGTGAAGAAACGAAAAATAGCAGTAAATATAAAATCTCTAATGAGAATATTGAAATTTTAATCGTAGGATAGTCGTAGCACGATTTAGATGTTGTACATGGCAAAATAGTTTAACTCGCCTTACGAAATAAGTGATTTAAAACGAGTGATTTAATAAGTAATATATATATATAATATATAATATATAAAATGTAATATATATATGTATATAATATATATATATATATATATATATATATATATATACAATAATAATAAGTTAAGATTTAATAAGTGTAATAAACATTTTCAACATTTTGTACGAATTCGGTAATATTAATTTTCACGATTACAGCATTTACAATTTAATTGTTCAAAAATTGTTTAAAGTGAGACTGCATTAAAGAATGTTTAATGTTTACGATCATGAAACTCTTAGAATTGAAAATACGATAGCGATGATTTGAGATTTGAGGTTATGTGGCCTGTGGTAAGCGGCACAGTAACTAACGCATCGAGCGAGAAATAGATTCGGTTACTGTGCACAGTAAATAAACTACTGAGATTGAAACTAAAAATTCAAATAAGTAACCACTCTTTTATTTTTTCGTAATCTTAATATGTTTTACCCACTACAATTATATGTATGTGTATTTTTTTAAACTCTATCGAAAATTTCGCGAATTCTGTATGAGAAAATTCACAGAATTTTTGTTATATTTTAAAAACTATCGTCTTTTACATGTTTAATTGTAACAAATAAATAATTAATAGATTTTAAATAAGAGAATTTATTATATTCAATAAATATTCAATATATCAATATATATATATAATATATATAATATCAATATAATAATAATAATAATATAATTATATATATTATAAATAATATATATATATATATATAATTATAATATAATAATAATAATAATATATATAATATCAATATATCAATATATATTCAATAAATATAACGTTAATTATGCTTGAAAATACACTTGACTAACCCACAGTAACCGGCTCCCCTATCCTACAAGATCACAATAAATTAAACAATCATTCGAGTTCCGTTTGATTGGTTGTAGTAGCAATTGGCTCGTCGAAGTCACTGTCGTTGCATCCGCGGGGAGAAAAGGAAAACCGATTGCCTCCGAATCGAGAAATCGTCGCACGTCGCCGGATAGTGACGAGCGTGGTTCTTCATTTGTTCCTCTGGAAAGAAGAACGCAAATTGGATTATGCTCGGTCGGAGTCGCGACGAAGGGGGAGACCGATATGCCTCTCGGTGCTGGCTCACCGAAAAGCCACTTTTCTTATACGGGTGGCATCCCCTGCCACGCTGACAAGGCTTTAGGCGGTATTTCCTCGTGTTTTGTCACGGAGACGCCTGCTGATGGATTGATATTTTTAATGCGGAAGACAGCCGATACGGTTCAAGGCGGTGCCGCGCTGAGCCTACCTCCGAAAGAAGACGTTTCCCCGGGCGTTATTGTTCCTTAGGGTCCTAGCTGCGTCGGGGTGGAGGGGCCGGGATCGTGAAACGTCGGTATTATTGCCTAAGATAATGAGTTTTCTTCCGAGAAACCGAGGGCAGCCGATCGACTGTTCAAATATTGCGGGCAACGTAATAAGCAAAGTGCTTCTGGTGGCATCTAGGGCTGCAGCAGGAATTTCGGCGAGTTTAAAAGACGAATCGAGCACCACATTTGCCATTTCGATTGGATAGTTTTAGTGGAATAAATACAATTCATGCTCCCCGACCCAATGTATTACACTCTTAAAAAGAATTCCAATTATTCGATACCGATTCTTCAACGTTTAAGACTTATACGAGGGTTACATTAAACTCTATTTTAAACAAGAATGTAACAATTTTAGCGCACACTATTTTACCAAAAAAAAACATGCATCATGAAAATAGCGCAACAATAAGCTTATCATCCCGTTGTATGTACAAAATGTACGTATTACAAATGTTACATGTCCTTCTTTTTTATAAAACATTGAAACATAAATTATGCAACCTACTTATAAGGAATATTATCTCGAAAGTGAAACTGAATATTCGATTTATTTTGAAAACAATGTCCACCATTTTCTGTAGCATTTTATTTGATGAAAAGTGTTACATCACTTGTAGAAATAATTGAAAACTGAAATTTTGTATCTTTTTTTTTAACGGAACACCAGAAGTTTTTATCACAGAGTTAATATCTTGCGAACACGTTGAAGATATTTTTTTTCTAGGCATGATGAAAATTGAAGTGTACTGCAGAGCAAAGCGAATATTCGCATCGACAGTTCGTTCGTCTGCGGTATTCTTTATTGTTGGGCGGAGCTATAGCCGAATTGTGCTACACGCGGATATCTATAGGGTTTAAAAAAATTTAGAGAGTATCGATATTGGATTTTGATAGGTGTATCGGTGTACGTTTAACTGCGCTTGCTTCATGTTGACAGTGCGGCATCAATATCGCCTGGGTGTTTCTGTCTGCAGCAGAATTGCACGATTTTTCTCGTGCACAGAGCCGCGATAGAACTGTCGATAAAAGTAGAGAACCATCGAGGCCAATGGAACAATCGACTGTGTGTCCTGCGCCTTTGACAGTACTATACATTGTTCCAAAACCCGACCAATAATAATATTTACTTCACCAATTTGTTATCTATTTCGTGGCCGTTTTAACATTTCATCTTTACGAATCCGTCGTAACTCGAAACGAACTGTTTACTTAAAAGATAACGATTGTTCCCCGACTTTGAAATATTGGGTTGGCAATCAAGTAATTGCCGATTTGTTCAATGAAATAAAAAATTTTTTTTTACTTGGACCTGGCTCCAGAAGTCTTCAATTTATTTCTCGATTGTTTACTGTCCTAAATAATTCGTCATATTCGTTTCAGATAAGTAAAAATGACACGTCCAAGATTTTTACAAAAAGCATCATCGACAGGAATAAAGACAATTTGGTATTTTGGTTTCCTTGAAAAATTGTCAGAGCTTTTATATGCACAGATTAGAGCGCAGCTACTCTTTTAGACATTGTTTCAGAAATCTAATCGAAGCTTGAACTATTGTAGTAATGGGAAGAGCACTGCAGCCGTTATAGCATGGTGATGGAAATGCTCGAAATGAACAGGGTTACTGTTCTATGCGTCATATGCGATTCATAGTTGTCGTCAGAATTGAGTATTGTACATTTAATAAATGATTACCGAGTTGTAAATTAATAAATGATTTCCTTAGATTTCGTTCACGCTGTGTTTGCTTGGCACTTTAATAAGAGGACAGTAAATTCTCCCGAATTGATGCTCAGATTGTATAAAAGAAATGGACGATTTGGTAAGGAGAGATACGATTATTCGAGCCTTGCACCTCGTTTCTATAATTGTTGATAATCGGCAACTGTACAAAAGACGAGCGAGACTCGAATAATCGTAATATATAATAAATCGAAAATTAGGGAAAATTTATTGTATTGGGTTTAGTGGAGAACGCTGCTTGTATACTGCATTAATCTATTAGTGAATTTATTTTTAAGCCAAGACCACAAACTAAAGCCATTATCATGCATGGCTAGAAGTGTAATACAGGTTTCGTTGAATTCCAAACAATCCTTAGACCCTTTTTCTTTTACATATTTTCGAACTCATTGATTTTTTTAATTAATGCAAACAATTTAAACTAGCTACCATGAATTTCGACTTTAAATAAAATTTTTACAAAATCTCTACGTCGAAATAGACCCGATTCTAGGGACAAAGATAAACCAAAATCATGCAGTCGTATTGTTGACAAACTGCTCACGGTCAGATTTATGGACGAGCTAACCATGTTAATACATCCGTAGCATCGTATGCTAATACGATACGATCAGTACAAGCATAGACGATGACGATTAACAGTATAATTCCTTTGTTCTTCGTCAGTGGCCAGCCGAAACGTACGAATTAGCCCGAGTTTCCGTCGAAAGGATCGATACTCGGCTGCCCCCGGCCCTCCCACGAACGTCATAAACCACGGCCTATCGTTAATTCCCCGAGAAACCAATTCGACGACAACCGCCGCGCCGATGCCGGCTACTATTATTTCCAGAATTTCCAATGACCCCGGCAACCTACTCGTCGCATTGTAGCCCGTTTGGCCGGACAATGGTTAGCGAAGTCCGGCAGAGGACGTAGCCGAGGTCCGCAATATCGGCGTTGGCCTGACGCCAAGACGCTTCGAAATTGCGGGATAACAGGCGTATATAGATAAACCAACCGGCTACGTACCGTCGTTTTGCCTCGCGACATTGGTCAGATATTTATTTGCATTGTTTCACCGTCCCGTGCTCGTCGCGCTCCCCGTCTGTGCCGATTCGACGGTGAACACCAGAATGGTTGGGACTTCTGCGGCGTTTCCGGTCCCAGAATTCGAGGCGTCACCGATGCTCGGTGTTTGGCAAAGGTGTGCGCACTTGCTCGCGAAACTAATATCCTCGGCCGAATGCTCCGAGACCTGGAAACAATAAGAACGTTGGCCTTTGGGAACGATGGTTGCATCTGATCGAGGTGGGTTACTTAATTTTTGTCTCGTGTCAATCAATAATTTGGTCTCGATCAATCTTTATTCTTAAGCACAGTTCCATGGTACAGTAATTTCTCCCTAATTCGCGTTCAGATTATGCACAAAAATAGACAATTTGGGAAGAGGAGATACGATTATTCGAGCCTTGCATCTCGTTTTTGACGTTGACAGTCGGTAACTACAAAAATGAGCCGCAAGACTCGAATAATCGTATTTTCTTTTCCCAAATTGTCCATTTTTGTGCGCAATCTGAGTGCGAATTAAGAAGAAATTACTGTATTAGCAACAGTTGAAAGTTAGAATAGAATTCGTCGTTCCTACATTTTTTTCTTAGGATTTGTTTCTTGATACAGTTAACTATAACATTTAGACCGCGAATCTTTGTGCCAAATAAAAATTCTTTACATAGATTGCAACAAACAGAAGAAAAATAAAAAATTCCATTTGATTCTTAACGTTTTAAATAAGCTAAAAATAATCGAACAGTATATATATTGTTAAAGTCTTCTGCATTTATTCTACATAATCATAAAGTCTTCTGCATAATTCTACAGTCTAATAGTATTCCTTGAAACTTTGAGGATAAATGTTGATGCATCGAAGACATCAAAACAACGCGTGTTTTGCCGGAAGTCTCAACAAAGGACAAATTCAAAATTGCTAAATACTACTCAATAGCAACAATTTGAATTTTTATATGTATTGAACTTTTATAAGTATTTGATTTTTCCTGCGTTTTTCGTTTATTATGTATATAGTATATGTTAATGCTAAGTGAATAAGTAAATATTAGTAATAAAATTGTTAATTTTATAAAATAAAATCCAATATTTTAACAGCGACACTTACTGTGTGTTTGACGAGTATACAGGGTGTCCCAAAAATGTCTTGCAATCCGAAAGTGGCGGGTTCCTCAGGTCGTTTAAAGCAACTTTTTCCTTTACAAAAATTTACTCCGAGGCACCGTTAACGAGTTATTAACGAAAAACAGTGACCAATGAGAGGCGAGCTCAGCTGGCGCGTGGCGATCGAGCCAATGGGCGGAACTGAGCTCCGTGCGCTAATTGGCTGGGCCGCCGCTCCATACTCGATTCTTATTGGTCACTGTTTTTTTTATTAATAACTCGTTAACGGTGCCTCGGAGTAAATTTTTATAAAGGAAAAAGTTGCTTTAAACGATCTGAGGAACAGTGTTATCATTATTGTCGGACAATGTTATCAAAGCGTTCGAATGTTTAGACGGAAACGAGTCGGAGCATTGCTCGTTGGAAAATAGTCGTAAAAGTGTTGCACAACTGTCCGGTATTTTCGGTGCGAGAGACCTCTTACGTTCCACAGTAGAAGGTACGCTACACTCGTAATCATTTTGAAACCGAATCGATAGGAGGTAGAGTATCGCGTCACACTGTAACACAGAGAGTCCGCCGCGGCGGAGAGCGGAGAAAGAGAAAGGGAGGAATAAGCTGGACATGCTGCATCTGCGTGTGACGGCTCGGTGACAGCTCGAACCGCCAAGCCAAAACGGAATCATTAGTGTGGCCCGTTAAGGGGGTTGCGAATTAACGGCTTTTATCCGGCGGAACGGCGAAATTCGACAATACGCCGGACCAGAGTATTCCATTAGCGATTCCGCGATGCGTCGTCGGTCCGGCGGCGTCGCCTGGACCGCCGACACCGACGCTCCCCGTAATTTAATACGTCAATATGTGTATACAACCGCGTTTCAGTGTTGGTGGACACTCGTCTGTGCCGGGCGGATCTTAATTGCCTGTACAATTAACCGCCGGCCGGAGGAACCTTTTTTCCCCGGTGAAAAATGCACGGTCTCCTGGTGGCGGGATTTTGCGATTGGCAGGGTATCTTATGACAGAGTGCGTTGACCATCGGGTAAACCCATCGAAGAGCGCGCTAAGCGAAGTTTAATTACTTGTTAGGCAGTCGCTGCAGCCTCTCAGTGATCGCTAAAGAGGTTTGAAATTATTGGAAATGGATTTGATCTTCTAACAGCTTCGAAAAATCTAACTAAATATCTTATTATTAGTATTATTACTGTTACGAATTATTAAAATGAATCTTTTTCAAAAACATGCGAAAAGATTACAGATTTAACTGTATGCGTATGTAATCCTATTTAAACTGACATTACAGTAATGTCTACCTAACTGACGCTCAGATTGCGCAGAAAAATGGACAATTTGGGAAGAGGAGATACAATAATTCGAGCCTTGTAGCTCGTTTTTATAGTTCTTGACAATTCGTAGCTATGAAAACGAACAATCTGAGCGCCAATTAGAAAGACATTACTGTATCGCTGTGTAGTATGACATGATTCTTTTGATTGAACAAGTCGGATCATTCGTAATACTCATACTTAATTTTACCGACTAGTCTGTTAGCTATCTGTTCTAATTACTCTTTTCTATGAGCAGAGTCAATTTTTGATCCACTTACAAGAATAAGTTGTGTATAAGATGATCGAGTATAGTAGTTTCTCCCGGAAATGCCAAATTTCGGGTCACTGTGAATTTCCGTGTGCTAGTTTTACGTCTATATAATTTATTACTAAGTCAATGCTAGAGTTCGGCGGGGTTACAAGGTACGTGACCAAACTCAGTCGATTCGTGATCTCCGAATTGCCTTTGTATCGTGGCATGTGACCTCCGAATTGCCTTTGAATCGTGACATATGGCTTCCAAATTGCCTTGGCAAAAGATCGTGGAAAAAATTAGAAATAAAACAGTTAAGTCATCGTCTTTATTCTAGCATTACTATGTAATCATATTAATGTATACGGGCATGCTGGCCGCTGCCATTTTCTCCGACTGCCCTGAGTTTCTATAAAAACGAGCCATGAGGCTCGAAGAATCGTGTCTGAGCGTCTAGCAATTACCATTTTCAATTCCGAGCTCCAGGCCTTCTATCGGGTTGGCAACTAAGTAATTGCCGACTTGTTCAATGAAATAAAAATTTTTTTTTTACTTGGAACGAAGTTTAATCTGTAATGTATTTTCCATTTTGTTCGATGACCTTTTGCCATCTCTCCGACAACTTGAAAATTCCACGCTCGTAGAAAGTCTGATCCTTTTCGGCCAAAAACTGAGTTAAGTGAGATTTTACAGCGTCATCGTCATTAAAAGTTTCACCACGAAGGGAGTTGTCCAGGGATCGAAATAAGTGGTAATCCGATGGCGCGAGATCAGGGCTATACGGTGGGCGTAACATCGATTCCCAAGCAATATCCATTAATTTTTGCCGAGTGGACAAAGACGTGTGTGACCTAGCATTGTCCTGCTGGATAATGACACCTTTATGATTGACCTATTCTGCTCGCTTTTCCTTGACCGCTGCATTCAATTGTCCAGTTGCTAACATTCACTGATAATAAAAAATAACATAATAATAATAATAATAATAATTTTATAATATAACATTTACGGATATCATAAAAATGGGAGTGAGAGACATGTATTATATAACTGAAATAGGCAATTACCGAGTTTCCAACCCAATAGTTATAATGGCGGAGAACTAATTTAGGAATTGCGTCTCGAAAGAATTCTAGTTTGACTTATTGATGCTGTTTTAAGTTCGTTTTCATTAATTTTTGTACGTTTTGAAGTATCAAATTGTACTTCTGTTTTGTAATACGTATAACTAGACTGCGGATTTTATGCATTTATGATGAAACTGATTAATAAAAAATAACATAATAATAATAATAATAATTTTATAATATAACATCTACGGATATCATAAAAATGGGAGTGAGAGACATCTATAACTGAAATCGGCAATTACTTAGTTGCCAACACAATATGAAACGTGCAAAGAGTCAGCACCGAAGTTTTCACTCTCAAATAACCCAATTTGGTAAATTTTGCTTTCCGGTGCAGATAATAAAAAATAACATAATAATAATAATAATAATAATAATAATTTTATAATATAACATCTACGGATATCATAAAAATGGGAGTGAGAGTCATCTATAACTGAAATCGGCAATTACTTAGTTTCCAACCCAATAATTCGTCGCTGCGCTAAACAATAATAAAAGAAAATTGTCCGGGAGACGTTAACACCTGTGTCCACAGACTAATAGCGCCCATTATGCGGCACTACACCTGGATCGAAACTATCTTTCGCGCTGGCGTCGCGCGGCGGCGTGTCTTCGAGCGGAGATCGGTGTGTCGATCGATCGTGCTGCGAGCGAGTAGCGTGCATGCGAGCCGGGAAAACAGAATGCGGAAAAAAACGTAGCTGCAGGAAAGCGTTGTTGTGCCAGGTATCACGGCCGGTCGTTAAACCGGAAACGCAGGAGTACGAACAATTCCGGTATCAGCGTTCTTCGTTCGCCGGTTCGCATCTATTAAAACGCTTTCAGCCTAGCTTAAGGTTCGTCGACCCCGCGGACGTATTACAATTTTCTCCGTTCTGTAATTTCGTTTGTGCGTAGCCGCGCGAACTTGACGGTTTCCCAGATACGACGGCGAATGTTCGCGAAGCATCGCGGCGGTGGCTGATTCACGGTGTTCCATCGGCGGAATATCATCAGTTCACGCTGGCTGACTTTAATTCTTTATGACGTTCGATACGTTTTTACGATTCGCGGGGACGATTCGACGGTGTACAAGCTTCACGGCTGAGTTGAGGCGTTCAAAAGGGATTCATTTAATAATGGTTTTTAAATTTTTGCCGCCGCGCCGCGCCGCGCCGCGACTCAACGGACGCTGGAACGAGCAAAAAGAGGACGGGAATACCTTTAACCGCTTTTGTGTGCTCTAATAGTTCGTAAGCGGCTTACAGGTAGTTAGCCAAACTCATTTCGCTCTGGTGTCTGCGAACGGGAGTTAAATATCCTTTGTTGTTGGGAATCTGTTGCGGTAGAATTGCTGGCCACGCTGACGAACTAAAGACCATTAACACGTGAAAAGTCCAGACGCTGTATCCCGCGACGAACCGCAGCGCTGCTGCCTCGATTCAATCGATTTTCGCGGTCTACTTCTTAACGTAACGGTCTTGCACCACCAGCGATCCTCACTCTGCCGTAATACTCGATTAAATGGCTGAAGAATTTCCGATGCAAATTTAACAATGAAAAGTGCTTCGATATTTCTAGATCATTTTTTACTTCCACTTTGATTGCGATGAACAGGATTTAACGTGTTCAATTGGTTTTCTTTCGTTGTGGTTTCATATCTTTTGCTTCTTTGCAGTTGGTGAAATTATGAAGACACTTCCGTCGAAAATAATTGAATAAATTTCTTAGCCTAAGCATATAAAGTAATTTCTCTCGTAGATGCTTTTAGTCGGGATCGAAACATGCGGACGTGAGAATCGTAAGGCATGATTCTTCAAACTTCGTGGCTCGCCTTTATAGTTGCCGACATCTCGCGCGTGTGTGTGCGAGCGTATGTGTGTGAGACAGAGAGAGAGAGAGAGAGGGAGAGAACGAAACTCGAGTCTTGCGAAACTACCTGGAAAGGCAGCGGCCAGCATGCCGGTATACATTACTGTGAATAAAAAGGATGAAAATTTGTAACACATATTGGTGAAATTTTTCCTACTAAAATGATACCAAATACCATAGATCATACTTATTCATTATCCGTGGCAAGTAACTTATTTTATTACTTAGCATCGGCGTGGCAAACAAATCGATAAATTACAGGGCCGTAGCAATATCGCAGCGCCAACCTGAGAATACTGAAGTAGCGCGAGTCCGGGAGAAATTACTGTATTATAATGAAAATGGCAGAAAGTTTAAACGAATACAGTCTTTTCGTACTTTTAGGAATCGATAGTTTTAAAATGAAACTGTGTTCGAAACGTTTCTCGTATCATTCAAGATTAATCTTTTAGGCACGACGCGCCACTATAGTGGCTTGCTCTGGTAGCTCACTCGCTCATCGTTTGAACCAAATAATCGTCTTCATACGCATTGTTTCACACTTCTTTTGTCTTCACATCGATTTACAACAGTCTACAGGGTGTCCCGAAAATGTCTCGGAATCCGGAAATGGCTGGTTCCTCGGATCATTTGAAGCAACTTCTTCCTTTACAAAAATTTTCTCCGAGGCACCGTTAACGAGTTATTAAAGAAAAACAGTGACCAATAAGAATCGAGTACGGCTGACGCGAGGCGGCCCAGCCAACCAGCGCGCGAAGCCCAGTTCCGCCCATTGGCTCGATCGCCTCGCGCCAACTGAGCTCGCCTTTCATTGGTCACTGTTTTTCGTTAATAACTCGTTAACGGTGCTTCGGAGAAAATTTCTGTAAAGGGAAAAGTTGCTTCAAATGGCCTGAGAAATCCGCCACTTTCGGATTGCGAGACATATTTTTGTACAGTATCAGACTCTGTACAGTACACATCAGACTCTGCCGTCCAGAGAAATATCCTCGCGCAGAATTCAGCCGTACCTAAAAGATTAAGAAACTCCTTATGTTGTTGTTCTTCCGAAGAACACTCTGTATACACACAAAATACTGCACACGGAACAGTGTACATATTCTGAACGTTGTGTACCACAATGCACTAATCGTGACTATGATAGAAAGACTTTTTAATAGCACTACCTGATATCGTATATTTATACTAGAAAATCCCTGTACGGTGCAGAACATTTTAAGATCACTAAAATCGTCATATAGCCCCAATTTACGAAGCTACCAGGAAACGGTTGGTTTCTAAAAAAAAGGCCAGCGGCGATCGCCGGTTCCAGATCAGTGGAACACAATAAAAGACCCAGGCTAATTGACAGCAAACGCGGACCGTAGCAGGGATTCAGTTAACGCAATTATCCGCGGGCCGAGGACAACAGTTATTTCGGTGGAAAAAAAAGCGGGGCTCGTATGACGGGCGTCAATCAATTACACCGCGAGCGCCAACAAGCCCGTTCGACTTAATTTGAATCGAGTTAAGCTGATCCGGAGCGATTAACCCCGGGATTAACCGGCGCTATTCGCCGGATATAAATCGAGGCGCGGGGACGGGGTCGCGGCAACGATCGACCCCTCGTTCACGGAATAATCTCGAGTTGGAAAGAGACGAGACAACGACGACGACGAGGAGGAGAAGGAGGAGGAGGAGGAGGAGGAGGAGGAGGACGACGTCAGTCATCGAACCGGGCAGCACCTGCGACTTCCTTTTTCTTATCTTAATTAGAGCGGGCGCGCGGTGTATCGGCGCCCGTTGGTGGGCGCCGGGCATAAAGTTGCCTAACGACGTCCCAGAAACGGCGGTTTTGACGCGAGCGGACGAACACCGCTTTAATAGCATTTCCATTTACCTAATGATCGCGAGACGGTCGTAGTCGCGCGTATCGCGGGCCCTATCCCTGCCTCTTATCGCATTTCCTCTCCGCTACACACGAGCCAGCCCCGCGTACCCTAGCCGGCTCGTTTCTCATTGTTGTTGCTCTTGTTGTTGTTGTTGTTGTTGTTGTTGTTGTTGTTGTTGCCGTTGCCAGTATTGTCGTGGCTCGGCTACCCGCAGCCGGCACCCCGATTCCCGAGGATTCCGCTCTCCGCGGATGCGTCGCCATTGTGCGGAAACTACTCGGCAAATAAGATCATCACTGCGTAAATAACTTTCTTACGCGACCGTGCCTTATCCGCACAGTTCCCTTCGCTGATCCTCCAGCTTCGTTTTCACCCTCTCCACCTATCGCTATCTCTCCGTCTCTTCTCCCGCCGACGATCCAGATACCGATCCCTCGGAACGGTGTTCCATGGTCGCGCGACCAACGTAACCTACGCGCCGGCAAATATGTGCGGAAGCGCCGAAACTGGTCGTCGCGCTGCAGACGATGTTTGCGGCGGCCGTGCCAGTTTCGCGAGCGATTATGCGAAATGCGTCTGAACAACGCATACCGACCGTGGCCAAGGTAAGAAGAAATACCTGCCGGTGTGTTTCGGGTTTCCGCTGCGCCGCTGCCCGATGATTGGCCGGATTGGTTTCATCGATTGCCGATACGCTCAGTCAGGAAACTAAACAAGTCTGGTTCCGATAACAGGGAAGGTGATTCCGGTACGGATAATTAACTGGAGTGTCGATAACGAAATGTTTGGACGATGTTCGGTTACGTCGAACTCGTTCCATTTCCAGTCTTCGCGTTTTTATACTTCGACTTTAAATTACGACAAATCCTACTTCGTTGGTGACATATACGTCGCCTGTGTAGATCTATTTACGCATCTGCCGTTGTTATATGAAAGTGTTCAACTTGAAAATATTTCTAAAAACATCTGGATTCCGAATTGCACTCAATTTAAGCTCGCGCAAACGTCGATAAAAATATAGCCGTTCACAAATATCTATCTAATATATAATATAGATATTTCTCACAATTATATATTAGATATTTGTGAAATATCTAATATATAATATAGATATTTCACAATTATATATTAGATATTTGTGAAATATCTAATATATAATATAGATATTTCACAATTATATATTAGATATTTGTGAAATATCTAATATATAATATAGATATTTCACAATTACATATTAGATATTTGTGAAATATCTAATATATAATATAGATATTTCACAATTATATATTAGATATTTGTGAAATATCTGATATATAATATAGATATTTCACAATTATGTATATTAGATATTTGTGAAATATCTAATATATAATATAAATATTTCAGAATTATATATTAGATATTTGTGAAATATCTAATATATAATATAGATATTTCACAATTACATATTAGATATTTCACAAATATCTAATATATAATATAAATATTTCACAATTATATATTAGATATTTGTGAAACATCTAATATATAATTGTGAAATATCTATATTATATATTAGATAGATATTTGTGAACGACTATATTTTTATCGATGTTTGCGCGAACTTAAATTGAGTGCATCGGAATCAAGATGTTTTTAGAAATATTTTCAAGTTGAACTTCTTTCACATTACCAAGGATTTCAATTGCATAATAATCAGCAGGCACCTGAGAACGAACTCCCATTGAATTCATTCGTCGCACACCTTTTTCTGCAGTGGGTGATTGATCAGACAAGCGTCACCCTTGATGGCACGTCCACTTCCATCCCATTATTTAGGGATAGATTGTGACACCGTTACAGTATAAATCCAACTGCTGAACACAATTATGCTCCTCATGTTTTTCTCATTCTTCGATGTGTACTCGTCTTTTACATAAGGTATATGAAATCGTACGATTCTTTGCAAACAATGCAACAAGTAAATTACTTAATTAATTTTAATCAAGGTATGAAGTAGTAAATTAATGCAACAAGTAAGAGTAATTAATGCAACAATGCAACAAGTAAATTATTTAATTAATTTTAATCAAGGTATGAAGTACTAAATTAATCTTTGTCTTTGTCAGGCGTTCTTGATTATCCTGCGACCTGTCCGGACAAAGTGGCTAACTTTATATTACTCTGTGCCACTATCGTCTACAATGCGGTGGTAACGGCCAGTCAGTCAACCAGAGAGAAAACGGGGTAATTGATGGCTTGCGATAGTCTTTGCTAGGAAGTTTGTTATCCATGCCCCTATTTGATTTCGTCGATCAATTAGAGACACGCTTGCACTGTAACAGTCGAACGTCGATTTGATGTACTAGTTAGGCGACAACTTCCTCGAATTAACTGTTTTGTATATGTTTCATTATTTTATTCCCGTGTATAGAAATTCACGAATTTTCGTCAGATTAAAACTTTCAAAAGTAAAATATAGATACATACAGATTTAGAAATTCTGCTATTGTATTCGGTGAACCAATCTTATAAAATGCAGGATAGTTCATGGAATACACTTCTCAAGTTTTATTTTATCAAACATTTGATCGAATGTTATTCTAATGTTATTATAAGTTACATTATATTATATTATGTTATATATTAATTATGTTATATTGTATAATATGTATATGTATATTGTATAATATATATATATATATTAATTATGTTATATTGTTATATTATTATATGTAATAATTATATGTTATATTATGTTATATTTTAGTTCTAATTAGATTTATCCTTATTCTTATTATTATCATTATTACTACTATCATTGTTGTTACCTCGCTTATTGTAGTTAATGTTATATTGTACACCGACGTTCTTCTTATCACACATCCTACACTCTTCTGCAATTCATGATTTCATCCTAGACTCATCCTTAAACTCTGTCTGCTCAGGATTTGCCAATTCTACTTATGAATTCATGCGAACCTGGAGGAGTTTCCTTCGCTTCGACCTTTCTAAAAAAAAACTTTCAGGATTGTATCTTGCTTATACACGATCTGACAAAATATTATATATTTTATAATTCCAATTCCATAAAGAATTTTCATTTTCCGAAGATTTCGAAAGTTCCCAGCTTCTTTCACTTTACGCAGAAAAGATGAGTTGGTGCCGCATTAAATATAGTTTCTGATAATATCAAAGGATTCCTCGATACATATTCGTGTATAAAATCTTGCTTATACACGATTTGACGAAATGTCATATATTTTACAATTCCAATTCCATAAAGAATTTTCATTTTCCGAAGATTTCGAAAGTATCCAGCTTCTTCCGCTTTACACGGAAAAGATGAGTTGATGCCGCATTAAATACAATTTCTGATAATATGGGTTGTCCAAAAAGTTCGTGCCGATTTTTTAGGAAAATTAAAGCGCAGCTCATTTAAAAATTAGAGCCAAGCTTCACGGTATGATCGTGGATGGTTGAGTTTGATTTATTTAGCATTCCTGTTAATTGACGTAACGTTGAGCGTGGGTTATTCTCGATTTCTGTTCTAATCGTATCTTCGTCTGTGGTGGACGGCCTACCTGGGCGTTCTTGATCTTCAAGGTCGAAATTTCCAGCTTTAAACCGAGCAAACCATTTTCGCACAGTTCTTTCGGCTACAGCATCCTCGCCATAAACAGCGCATATCTTATTTGCCGCTTGTGTGGCAGTTTTGCCCTTTCGGAAAAAGAAAAGCATTAAATGCCTATAATGCACTTTATTTGCCACCATGTTCTAAGGCGTACAAAACTGATAAAAATTAACGAATCGTAACCAAGCTTTTTTCCAAATATGGCTGAAGTTATCTCTTTTAGAATATGTACACATGTCATTTGTTCTCAATCATTGTGATATATTCGGTCAGGTCTCTCACGCTGCCTACCGAAAATCGGCACGAACTTTCCGGACAACCCAATATCAAAAGATTCCTCGATACATATTCGTGTATGAAAGCTTCTGTCCCGTTCCCGAAACGATTTTTCCGATCAAAGTGAACGAATTACGCGGCAAGGGGGATAAAGCCGCAAGCCGAAACGCGCAGCCACTC
The DNA here is from genome assembly GCF_051020955.1 of Megalopta genalis. Classification (NCBI taxonomy): domain Eukaryota; kingdom Metazoa; phylum Arthropoda; class Insecta; order Hymenoptera; family Halictidae; genus Megalopta; species Megalopta genalis. The sequence continues at coordinate 21,989,268 of NC_135013.1, read as the reverse complement.
GCACTTAAATAATCTTCAATTCGCCAAGTACAGATTCCCCGGCGATCCACAAATAGCGTTGCACGGTTTTCCATTACCAGTGCGCGAACGAACGCGCGCCCCGGCCGTCATGCACGGGATTCCATTTTCCTCGGGTTGGATTCGCCTACATTTCTTGGAGCCCTGCCGGATAAGAGCACTCGGGGGCGTATCGGAGTGCTTATGTAAGCGTCCCTTTGCATCGAAGATGGAATCGATTAGGCAAATCCCGGGACAGCTCCAGTTTCACGTTGAAAGCGTGCCGGTAATTTACATTCTCTCTCCGTTTTCCATCGTGCGAAATGTTTAGACGTCCCTCGAGGGACGTGTCTCGGCTGGTGCCGAATGTGGGTCGCCGCCGTTTTATTGGCGAGCGTTTCTTTCGCGAGCCAGCCGCAGCAGCCACTCGATAGTCGGCGAACAAAGGCATAATGCGGTCGGTGTCTTCGAGGCTGCTCATTGCGCCTCGCGCGGTTCGCCCGTTTCAACTGTCGCCGATTCGATGGAAAACCGTCGACGACGGTTCGTTGTCTCCGTTTTAATCGCTCCATTGTGCCGGGGCTGTGCGCGCCGCGTGCATCGCGGCCCGTATCTTGCCCGACCGCGGTTAATATCCCGTCGACGAGGCACGCCAGGCATAATCTCGGACTCATTGAAACTTCGTCGCGTAAAAGCGGCAGCGACCCTAATAAGCACGCCTAACCTGCGAAGAACGGCAGCCAACCGGGAACTCGTATACGTATAGATGGGAACGCGATACGCCGCCTGCAACTTCTCTCTTTCCCCCTGTTTCCCTCTTTCCCCTCTCTCTTTCTTCTCTCTTGCTCTCTTTCTCTCCGCCCAAGTAAGTCCCGAGAACATCGGGATTTTTAATGGCTGAACGACCTGTTCCGAGTTCCCGGCATTCGTGCGTGCAGCCACGGCCGCGGCGGTATTTATTGCCGTGAACTCGCGAAGATCGTGCGATTAGTGTCAGCGAGCGCGCGACCAGTTCTTGTAAAATGTCAAACGGAAAAGCGAACAGGCGGCTCGCCGCGGGGAGAGAGAGAGAGAAAAAAAGGCCGAACGAAAATTCACATCGGCCGATGGGCGAGATAAATTGACGCCGGGTGAAAGTTACATTAATTCTAGTTAAGGTGATGGAAACGAGAGGAACCGCGCCGAAGCAGGACTGACGGGGCACGTTTGTAATTGAGCGTGATCTCGGGGAATTCTGGTTCGACGATAGGATCTTACGGAGTTTATTTGGAGCAACGCAGTTTTACGGACGGCTTGTCCGTCGTGATCGCTTGACCGCGGACCGCGCGCGAATGTACGCTGGCTAACGGCAATTCGCGTCTCGATTAGCAGTACGCGATTATTGTACATTTTTATACCCTTAATTTATCATTTTGCTCAGAGCAGTTAGCGGCGATTAAATCGTAAGTTTTATAACGGCGCATTTTGCGAACTGAATGCAAATGTAGCACTTAACCTTGGATAGCGCAACGTCAGAATGCTGGTCGTAACTTTTGAATCATGCAATGTTAAGTCATTGGTGTTAATCTCAACGTTGAATATAACTTTTCAATTTTATCTATCTTGTTTCTTTGTAAGGTACATTTTTATTCTTGCTAAATAGTAAAGCGTTTAATCGTGTTTGTGCTTTTAATTGACATGGACGTGTACTCGAAAATAGATCATCCATGGCTAATTGAAAATTAATAAATATCATTTCCGTATAGAATATTAGATTGTTCCATTCTTGAATAATCCTCCACAACGTAAAATACTGCGTTTTTTTATTAAATTTTTGTGAATGTCAGAGTTGGACAAATAGTAATCCGATTAATGATTAACGATTATAACTCGTTAGTTATTATCACTCATTTATAATAAGTCTGCAAAGAGTAATCTAATTTATGATTAACGATTATAACTCGTTTGTTATAAATTAGTTGTAATTAGTATTAATTCGTTACGATAAGTATAAATTACTTATAATTAGTATTAATTCATTATAATAAGTATAAATTACTTATAATTAGTATTAATTCATTATAATAAGTATAAATTAGTTATACTTAGTATAAATTAGTTGTAATTAATATAAATTAGTTATAACTAGTATTAATTCGTTACAATAAGTATAAATTACTTATAATTAGTATTAATTCATTATAATAAGTATAAATTAGTTATAATTTGTATAAAATAATTATAATTTGTATAAAATAGTTATAATTCGTATAAATTAATTATAATTCCTATAAATTAGTTATAATTCGTATAAAATAGTTATAATTCGTATAAATTAGTTAAAATTAATATAAATTAGTTATAATTCGTATAAAATAGTTATAATCCGTATAAATTAGCTATAATTAACATAAATTAGTTATAATTAGTATTATTTAATTATAATAGTACTTCCCGCCCCAACTCTAATGTATTATCGTACAACTGCAAGTGTAGCAAAGAAAATCTAAAAAAACATTATTCCTCTGTCTCAAGAACACGAAGATTTACTTTAAAGTGCATATCTGTGGTTAGAAGGAAGAAGTCCGCATGACATATGTTTCCACTTTCGATATCTTTGTTTAAAGTACCGGCCCCTAATTCTTCGCATTAACGGTGTTTCACAAATTTGGCTCGACGATATTCCGTCTGCCAAAGACTCGCCGCCTAAACCCCATTACTCAATTATCTCATAAACCTGAATCCGTCCAAATTGCAACGCGCCGCGTTTTTCTTTTCGCAGCCGCGTTACATTAGCCGAGTTCAAAGGGTCGGAGGAGAAAAAGTCGGGAACCTTTTGAAAGCATCATTGTCCTCGAAATCCAGCGGAGCCCGATTGAACGCGTCGAATGTATTTCGAAGGCAGAAATGGGTCAGCCTGTAGCACGCGAACGCGTCGGAAGAGGGAAATTCCCGATTCGTATCTCGTCCGTGGAGGCATCCATTTATTTGATTCGATCGACCGTTCCACTTCCGAAAATAGGAAATCCTCGGAGGACTTTCGTGGGAAAATGGCGCGGCCGTCGTCGACGTCTCCCCGAAATATGGAATTCGGTAAGAGTGCATTAGCCTGATCGCTCGCGAGGATAATGATGGCGACGATACACCACCGTAGGGGGATGCGCATCGCGCGCGCCGGTGGATGCGGTTAATGCGAAATGCTTTCGTTACGTATGCAGTGTGGCGCGTTGCACGCCTCCATCGGTCCGTAGGTGGAACCTAAAGATTCTGGGCACACGTGTCTTGGTAATGCGTGTGGCGTGTAGCTCCCACACGGCAGACGGGGCACCGGGAGCGAGTTGGCAGCCGGCTCGGTAGACGTTCTACGCCATGCAAATCATATCACATGCCGTCTACCGGGCGTTTCCGATGCCGCCGTGGGCGTGATAGCATAACGACACGCTTATATAAATATGTTTCTATTATAAGGCCGATCGGATTTACGATTAGAGATACCATTAACGCGTCCCGCGAACGCGCAGCCTCGCCGTTTTCGTATCCCCCCCTCGTTTTTAACCGTGCCCCGTCCCCGGCAAAGCTTCACCTCGTTACCCGGCATTGACAGTTTTATTGGCGTATTGCCGTCGAAAGTGGGACAATGAACGCGACATGGAAATATTCTGTTCTCGAGACTTCCACGCGATAGTCTTGATTTTTGCGCAAATAAACCGTAGGTTGCTTACCGTTCCGACATAGGGTGGCTCGGAAGAAAAGGATCTTGGTAGCAGGATACTGCATGCATAGGTCAATTTAGAAGTGTTTTTAGTGATGATGGAAATTAATGTTGCTGAAGGAGGAATGTTGTTTTTATAAATCATTGTATAGCGAGCCTGTACTAACTGGTGCAGAGTGGGCACTTATAGTCATTTATAGTCATTCTTTGAATGCGTGCATTCATGCTTTTATTGCTGGCATTGTATTCAAATAATTACTAATAGTTGCAAATAACATTGGCAATGTTATATAATAACATTGGCAAATGTGCATCATTTTGTCTATATTCTATTATCAGTATATGTATTCTTTTGCATCTTGTCAAAACTGCACGGATCCACAAATCCACAGAATAATAATAAGGAATACAGTAAATTCTCTGCAATTGTCGCTCAGTTTGTAAACAAGAATGGACAATTTGGAATGAAGAGGTTCGAATAATCCCTTCCCAAATTGTCCGTTTTTGTTTACAAGCTGAGCGACAATTGGAGAGAATTTACTGAACATCCAATTGGTGAAAAATGATAGCATCCATATTGTACATTGGTCCACGTGGACACCAGCATCTGAAAATACAGCAAAATCTTCAGCTTTCCGAGACACCCCGTAGATGCACCGCGTCTGGTACCACAATCTAGATATGCTTGACATTTTAAGCGAGACGGTTTTATTATCGCGACATTTGTTTAACAAAATCAGACCGTTCCCGAGAGGTTTCGTGGCAGTACAGTATGCAAAAGTTGAAGCAGTAAAATGTAAATTTAAGGGGCATAAACTATAAACGTAGCAACGTTTCAATAGAAAATAATACGCTTCTTCCTGCTTCGCGGCTTTGTACATGAAAATTACATATTCAGCAGCTACTTTGAATATTCTGTATAAGGCAGGCCGCATTCTTCGCGGCAATTAATGGTTCGATGAAATTACCGATTCCATGGCGCGGCGCGCGCGCGAGCCGCAATAAAGATTTCTCTTTTCGCGAGCTTTTATTGTAGCGGCCGGAACGGAATGTCTTTTCTTCTCGACGGAGACGTCCCCCGGCACGAGTTCGCGACTTTTAATATAACAAAAATGCGAACGACAACGTCGCCGACAGATTCCTTCAAGACGGCTGGCTGGCTCCATTCTTGCGGATCCACGGGACAAGACAGCTGTAACTGCGAGAGTATAATGATCCGTATTAATGGACGCCAAGACGCCGCTCTTTTCGAAAACATTTCCTCGAGGATAGTTGGATGCGTCGTCGTTTGCCATCCGAGGTACACGGCGAACGGCCGCCGCACAATTCGTCTCCTTCGTCAACATTAAAACGGAGATTCCCCTGTCAAATATCCATCTGCATCGGCATCAATGCTCGCCGGTTTTCTCCCAGTCGCGACCGGCAGAATGGAGAGAGATTTTTAAGTAATGGCGCGTCCCAAGTGCCTCTTTTACATTTTACAATAACCCATTCTCTCTCTTTCTCTTTCTCTTTCTCTCTCTTTCTCTTTCTCTCTCTCTCTCTCTCTCTCGCTCTCTCTCTTTCTCCATTTCTCTCTCGGATCTGATAATGTCAATTTTATGGTCATAGTGAATTCATTTCACCGAGAACGTCATTTGCTTATTACTAGACTCCGCGTCGTTATGCAGAGTCACTTTTTAAGAACCGATTCCCGCCAGTGGAATTCCGATGGAAGTTTGTTGCTTCAATAAACGTTTTTATTCGGCAAAATGGTGGCCACGCTGCCACTCGAAGTACTTGGACACTTTCTTCATCGCGATGAAATCAAAATAGTTGTGAAATCGTTAATGAATTTTACTTGCGTTACACTTTGCGATGCATTGGTATGTCGAACATGAAAGCTCTGTAAATTATCCACGCAGCTTGGAATATTCGAGAATGTAGATTCATTTTATCTTCTAATTATTTGAAGCATTTGAAATGTTCACACGATTGAATCAATTCAACGTTTAATCTTAATAATACTAATGGACGCCGGTTCATCTGTCCACGTACTTTTAGACGGCCGTGTATATTGCATTTTTTGTCAAATCTTTTTGGGCACCGATAACTGTAAATGCGCTAAAAATTCGTAGCGCATTTGCTACATTTTGCTTTGGAAAACCGAGCTGAAGCTTTTCGGCAGATTGTATAATGAATCGTAGCTGATTTTATTATCACAGACTGTCGTAAAAATGAAAGCCGCGGAGACATATGCTGGGATAAAAAAATAAGCTAAAAGGATACGTGTAAAGAGCGAAGTCAACAAAACTCTACGTAATAGTTATGACCAATAAAGATTTTTATAGGTATTGCCAATAAATGCATTTATAGCTATTGCCAGCGAATGTACCACAAAACTGTGCTTCGAATGTTATTGTCTCTAAACCGAGCCCGCAGTATTAACATTTCCAATATTAACATGGCAGCTTATGGCTGTGTATTATGATTTATTTATAGCTGGTGAAGCCCGGTTAAACTGAAAATCAACTAAATGTATAGGCCCACAAATTCTCATTTTCGAAACTAATCTTATTGAAACAGAGGTATAATCTCTTTCATTTACTAAAATATTTCTTGTGGAATCTAGAAATCAAGATCTCGAAATTCGTTAGAAAAGAACGGTCAAGTTAACGAAACTAAATAATGAGTGATAAGAAAGAAATGCGATCTTATAGAATTTAGCTAATCTTCATTCTTTTTATTTTTAAAAAATTGACATGGCCGAGCTCTTTGAAATTTCTGAGTTTTTTAATGAAGATATTTGTGTACGTTCGCTAAAAAAATAAATTCTGAAAAATCCCTGCAATCTAACCGGAGAGGGATGCAGTGATGAAAAAGTACCGACAATTAGAGCATTTTATGCGTTTGAAATTGAATCATATGATTCATACGCCGGTTACACTTTTGACAGTATTTTAAATACTAACAAATTTAATAATGTAAACATTATTTCGGAACGTAATGTAATAAGTTTTACTGATGCCTCTGTACAAAGGGTTAAACTAATAAAATAAATGAATAAACAGAAGGAAACTGGGGACACTGGGTCTAACAGACTTTACAGTAAATATCATTGCTTATTGCTTCTGCTATAAGTGGATCTAGAAGTTATTACTTCGAGTACCTTGACCTCTCTTATATTATATATATATTTCTTATACTTATTTATTATTATTTTTTATATTATTAATTTATTACTTTCTATTATTTTATATATATTATATTATATTATATATGTATGTATATATATATATATATATATAATATATATAATATAATAGAAAGTAATAAATTATAAATAATAGTAATAGTAATAATAATAGTGATAATAGTATAATAGTAATAAATTATAATAAAAAATAATAATAAATAAGTAATATATACATATATTATATTTAATTTCTACGTAAAGATTAATATAGCATTCATTTTATAAACAATATATTTTAGTGAGCCTGGCAGACCCCGTGCCCGTATTGTTGTCGCAAGTTCAGATGTCCACAGTTAAGGGTTAACAGACATAAATCTTGCCTGGTCTAGACATCAATAAATAAAGAATACGCTCTCCCCTAACAATGTTAAGTGCTCTCATATCAAGCCCCGAATTACTCCAACAAACGAATTGAAAACACGAAGCAGAAGGTCTGAAGGAAAAGCAACAATGGAGTCTCAAAGATCCGTGATGTCCTATCCCATGAAATACTTCTTCCACACCGCGGAGCGAACGTTTGTCATTCAAAGCGGCCGATCCTCCGGCAGCTGGGTACCGGGTACGCCGACTCAGCCCGTCCCGTCCCGTCCCGTCCCGTTCTGTTCCATCGCCGCTCGGCCCGGCCCGGTCCGACCCGCGAGTGGGTGTATTTTTAAGTAATTGCGCATCAACTCGGCCGTCTTGCTCACAATGGCAAAGTGAGTGGCAGTCGATGGATTTGCTTGTGGAGCGCGGGAGAAAGAAGCCGCGTGTCGGGAAACGGTATGCAGCCACTGTTCGTCTTACCGTGGAGCCGGGCGATTATGTAAATGTTGCTCATGGAGGCGCAACAGATGCCACTCCGCCGGCTTTCCACCGTCTCTTTCCACGTCTTCGCGGTCGTTGTCGTCGTCGGGATACGCCTACACCCTAATCCCAATAACATCTCCAGCCGTGATGCTCCGCGGGATATTGTTTAGATGCACGAACGAAATTCCTTACAAATTCCGGAAACCATCCCCCTTCTCTTTCACTCTCTCTCTCTCTCTCTCCTCCTCCTCCTCCTTCTCCTCTCTCTCTCTCGATTTCTAGCCAACTTGGCGAGGGTGCGAATTGAAAGGGGAACCCATCGAGTCGACCTCCTTCTGCCCTGCGACCGGTTATCGTTGTACGAGGACCGTTATGTCGAGGAGGGATCGAGAGTTGCGGAAATGAGTTCGAATTTGACTGAATAGTTTCGATTCATCAGCACTTCGACTAAAGAAGCACTTATTTCGAGTAGGACCTAGCTAAGATGCTGATTCTTTGGAATGTGACGGAGTTTCGAGCACGATTGAAGATTCATCGAGCTTATTAACCATCGAACGGCGGACCTTTCTGATGAAATGTATTGGGTTGGCGACTAAGTAATTGCCGATTTGTTCAATGAAATAAAAAATTTTTTTTTACTTGGTACGTATATTGAGATGTATTAATTTATAGCATTTTCGATATATCTTCAGTTTTCTCCCTATAATGTCAACTAAAACTATCGTAGTGTAAAATAAATATTGTATTGTGAAAATTCAGTTTTCAAACTTCAAAATAAGCTCGGATTTACTATTCTACAATTCTCGTTTACGAAATTGTAACAGTTCAGAGACTTATTAGTGTGGTGAGTTTCGAAAAATCAAAATCTCAGTAGTGTAGTACGTTTCACAAAATTGTAGACATGTAGTGAAGTTTAGAAAATCGTAAACTTATAAATAGTACCGCAGTAAGTTTAAGAAAATTGTAAATTTACCATTTGTAGTGTATTAATTTTCAGAAAATTGTAAAGTTACAATTTGTAGTGTATTAATTTTCAGAAAATTGTAAAGTTACAATTCGTAGTGTATTAATATTCAGAAAATAGTAAACTTACAATTTGCGGCATATTAATTTTCAGAAAATTGTAAAGTTACAATTCGTAGTGTATTCATTTTCAGAAAATTGTAAACTTACAATTTGTGGTGTATTAATTTTCAGAAAATAGTAAACATACAATTTGTAGTGTATTAATTTTCAGAAAATAGTAAACTTACAATTTGCAGTGTATTAATTTTCAGAAAATAGTAAATATACAATTCGTAGTGTATTAATTTTCAGAAAATTGTAAACTTACAATTCGTAGTGTATGAATTTTCAGAAAATAGTAAACTTACAATTTGCGGTGTATTAATTTTCAGAAAATAGTAAACTTACAATTTGCAGCGTATTAATTTTCAGAAAATTGTAAACTTACAATTAGTAGTTTAATAAATCCTCGAAAATCGCAAGCTTACAAATTAGCACTACGATAAGTTCAAGAAAATTCTAAACTTACAATTAGAACAGTGTATTAACTTTCAGAAGATCCTAAACTTACAGCTGGTGGTTCAGTAACGCTTTAGAGAACCGTAAACTTACAATCAGTAGCGCAGTAAGATTAAGAAAACCGTAAACTCGCTAGCGTTCGAATGCTCTTCGTAGCCGGAGCATGTAAAGCAAGCTTACGCTGGTACGTTTAATGGATCCCATAAGATTCATCATGGTCCTGGACGATACCCATAGAAGTTTCATCGCGATGGTAACCGAGGACAGATCGCCGCTCCAAATGCAACGATAACCGTATTACGTGCCGCGCACCGTGTTTCACGAGCGCGTGATTATCGAGCGGGACCCTCTATGGGCTTTAATTGGCGAATCGCGGTGGCTCCGTGCTGTAATCTCGATTGTATCTTGGCCGTGGTGTCTCTGAAAGCCAGCCCGCCGCTGGAACGTGCGCGACGACGTTTCTGTGTCCGGCCCTCGCGAGAATGTGTTCTGTCGGACGTCCGGAGTCGCTCTCCATTCTGCCATCGTGAAGCTAATGGGTTTGTTCAGGGATGATAAGCTTCGTTGTAGCTCTCCTTATTGGTTTAATTCATGTTACTGTTTCTTGATTGTAGCCGGCCGTTAATTGCGTCTCTATTTCAGGAGGACGTCGCGATGCAATTAGCAATCCTTTGCGTTCGGGTATCGTTGCTCGGTCGACGGCGGATCGCTACCGTTTGATGCAAACGATACGTTAAAGGTAACGCGAATTGCGGAAAGTGCATTACAGTGTGCTAATCGTGTATGCGTTCTATCGAGCTCCATTCAGTTAATGACTAAGTTAAGAACTACGCTCGCTGTAGTAGTTCGTCCGATAACTTTGAGATAACGTGAGAATTCAATCCGCGAATTTCGTGATGTAAGACGACGTTTATATAGTCGCTATTCCATTTCTAACGTGATCGTTTGAGCAATCGAGGAAATTTATTTCTCATTCCGGTTTTCCTAAAGTAATTTATAAATTAAGTTCTTTGTTTAAAATTCTACAGACAGTTCTATGTATCAGTTTCAAGGTATACATTTCGTTTATTCTAAATTCTATTTAGAATGTGTCGGCATCGTATAAACAAGTTTATTTATTCATGTTGTTGGACATAACGCGAGCGAACAAAATCCTGTAATTTTATATTCCTTTTCCGGGAACTCTCCGATACAATCAACGAATCGCAGAATACGGTCATGATACCATCTGGAAACTCCCAGAATGAGTCATATTGACCGAGCTATCAGCTGGGCGGTCTCACATTCACTAGTCTATCGTTAACGACCCGAGAAATATATTATCGATAATTTAACCCAATTTGTCACTAGTCACTTTCTGTGCTTTACGATCTCCAAAATTTAAGGCAAAGATTCTTTTTCGTATTAGTGTGAGCTCAATTTTAGACAAATGTTAAGGTTATGTCAAGGTTACAATAATATATATAATATATATAATAATATATACAATAATAATATATACAATAATATATATAATATAATAATATAACCTTGACATAACCAAGTCTCAATGACTTGGTTTAGTGACATTCTAACATCTTATTTATTGTATTATTACCCATTTTTCATTTAGGAAGATTAATTCTATGCACGTTGCTTTTTAAGCTGTAATTCAAGGAAACTTGCACATATTTTGTTCGAAATTTCATTGAAGTCTAAATAAATTAAACAGTTTAATCAATTTCGTCCAATTATTGAGTGTTTCAATTCGATTCAATTTGAGGAAATCGCATGTAGCATAAAGGCAGATCTAGATTTTGCACTTTGAATGTGCATCCCGGATGATTCATCCGCAGTGAAAAGTGTAAAAAATATTGTTTTCATCTGTATTTCTTCTAAAGCGAACATGCAAAGTGAACAGTGAGCGAAATAGAGCCGAGCTTTGCTTTCGATGAATTTAACGTGCATCCATGCAGTCGTAGATTCGTCTGTAGCAGAGCGGCATGCCGCGGCAGCGACATATCTAAACGTGTTCGATGAATAAGTGAACATCCGCGGAAGGTTGGTGTGCTCGTAGCCGGAAATTAATTCAACCCGTGCCCAAATTTCATTGACAATGAACACGTATTCAATCCGTGAATTGATGTAAATCTTTCACATTTACCATGAATTCATTAACAGGCGTATGTACATACGTCCAAAGTATTGGATTCGCAACTATGTAATTGCCGATTTCAGTTATAGATGTCTCTCACTCCCATTTTTATGATATCCGTAAATGTTACATTATAAAATTATTATTATTATTATTATGTTATTTTTTATTAATCAGTTTCATCATAAATGCATAAAATCCGCAGTCTAGTTATACGTATTACAAAACAGAAGTACAATTTGATACTTCAAAACGTACAAAAATTAATGAAAACGAACTTAACCCGAGAAAGATAACCTACGTCGCAGAGGCGCCTGCGAAGACTGTTGATTTTTGTTAATTTTTCATAGAGGTCTAGTGATTTAAGTTTAAAATTACTTAAAATATAAAAAAATATAATATAAATGCATTTTATTTTTACAATAATGCCAAACCTTTAAAATGACTAGATTAACTTAAATAAATATCCATTGTTAGTATAAAATTGACGCCTTAGAAAAGCATGCGCCCCTGAAGCGTATGGTTATCTTTTACGTACGTTGTCATATGGTTATCTTTCTAGGGTTAAAATGGCATCAATAAGTCAAACTAGAATTCTTTCGAGACGCAATTCCTAAATTAGTCCTCCGCTATTATAACTATTGGGTTTGCAACTAAGTAATTGCCGATTTCAGTTATACATGTCTCTCATTCCCATTTTTATGATATCCGTAAATGTTATATTATAAAATTATTATTGTTATTATTATTATATTATAGTCTGTGGACACAGGTGTTAACATCTCCCGGGCAATTTTCTTCTATTATTGTTTAGCACCGCGACGAATTATTGGGTTGGCAACTAAGTAATTGCCGTTTTCAGTTATACATGTCTCTTACTCCCATTTTTATGATATCCGCGAATGTTATATTATAAAATTATTATTATTATTATTATTATTGTGTTATTTTTTATTATCCGTGAATGTTAGCAACTGGACAAATTGAATGCAGCGGTCAAGAAAAAGCGACCAGAATTGGTCAATCGTAAAGGTGTCATTTTCCAGCAGGACAATGCTAGGCCGCACACGTCTTTGTCCACTCGGCAAAAATTGATGGCTATTGGTTGGGAATCGATGTTACACCCACCATATAGCCCTGATCTCGCGCCATCGGATTACCACTTACTTCGATCCCTGGACAACTCCCTTCGTGGTAAAACTTTGAATGACGATGACGCTGTAAAATCTCACTTAACTCAGTTTTTGGCCGAAAAGGATCAGACTTTCTACGAGCGTGGAATTTTCAAGTTGTCGGAGAGATGGCGAAAGGTCATCGAACAAAATGGAAAATACATTACAGATTAAACTTCGTTCCAAGTAAAAAAAAATTTGTATTTCATTGAACAAATCGGCAATTACTTAGTTGCCAACCCAATACAAAGTCTAAATTCGCCTTTGAGTAACCAATAAGTCTCTCAATTTACTCCATGACTTTCATAAACAGGATACTTGCATTGAATTTCAAAAAACCACGAACCCTGTTAGCAAAGCGTAACGGCTGCGGACGTGTTAATAAATTTACTCATTAGACAGGTCGATTATCTCTGTAATGAAACATGGAACCAAACAAATACTGCAAAGCAACAAGACTGTGTGCCGACTTTCGCAGAAAAATCATACAAGTTCTGCAAGATTGCAAGCAATCTGCGACAGCCGCAAAAATGGCTCGCGAGAAAAACAATGTAACGTTCCCAGCCGGTAAAAAAATAATCTAGCCTGAGATATGGAAGATAATCGGCGGTCGTAAACAGCGATCGGGGAAACGGTTTTTGCGCGGCTGCAGTTTAAGAACACGGTAATAACTCACGGTGGCTCGCGATGATGTTGACAGGACGATCATCGCGTCGATTCCCAGCGAAATTAACACCTCCTTGGACAGCGTCCCAGGACAGCGCAGTCGATCTTCTCCCGCGGTGAAACGCGATCGCGCCGGTCGGCGGGACTCGGCCACTTCACGGCTCGTAAACCTAAAAGCGATGAGGCTCATTTACCATATGATTATGGCACACGGGACCATGAATATCGACGCGTTCTTTCATTACGTTGAAACTGCCGGCAAACCGGTAAGAAGAGCGGGTCCGCCGTTAAAACCGATACCGTGTACCTGTGTTTTCGCCGGTCGGACGTCGATTACATTGAATCGAAAAGAGTAGAGAGGGACCACGGTTATTAGCGCACCGGGGGCGCGAAAATAAACAAGATTACCCGACCGGTGGAGGAGGGGGGCGGGGGGTCCGCCGGGTAATTATTAACGGTGCGCGAGCAGCCTACCCCGGGACCGGCGAAATAAAAAGCCACGGAGAAAATAAAGAGAGCGGGAAGAAAAAGAGCGCGCGGCGGCGGCGACGTGAGCGCGTTTCTGAACAGCTTTTCGAATCCGCGATGACGCGTCGCGTCGCGTCGAGTCGCGTCGTCGGAACGCTTTCCGCGTCGGGGAAAATTCATAGCGCGAGGCGCGGAAGGGAGGGAAAAATGTAAACCGAGAAGGCGCGTTCACGGCGTCACAGTAACACGGTCGGCCATGAATATTTATGAGTCCCCGTTCCGTTCTATCACCGCGAAAATCAGCACGGCAGCTAGCGTCCAGCTAGCGTGGCGTCGCTCGCTCCGCCTTGCTACGCGACCAGCAGGATCCTCTCCGCTCGGAATCGCGGCCAGTTTCTCACCTATCGGGCCGCGCGATGATTAAACCGAGTTGGCATTCCTCGGCCGGTGGAAGCGGTTATTAACGACACGTTGTGCCTTCGTCGCCGGCCAGCCAGCATCGGAGATCCGATCGATGGCCCCTTCGACCCGCTCGCGGCCGCGCGAGACGCCTCTCCCAGCTATTTATCCTGACCGGATCCATTAGTCGAGATATACGGTGCACGCGGGGCTTGGTAACACGAGTAATCCTAGTCGCGGCTGACACGCCCCGATTTTTCCGCAAGCGGACGCACGTGGTCGACGCTGCTCCGACCCGATCCGCTCCGCTCTGCTCCGCTTTGCTCTCCTGTGCTCTGGTTCGCGCCGCGCCGGACGACAGCCCGTTATCGGTGACCGTTTATACGGACAGGTGATATATATCACCGGTTAATTGAGGAAAAATCGCGCCGCCGACTAGGACGCTGCGCCGCCTCGCAGTTTTATCTTAAACGCGGTGCGTTCCCTACTTTGAAGCCATCCCGATAATTAATTCGAGCGACCGGACCCGGACGAATATTAATCGGACCAGTTAAGAGACGATACGGGACGGATGCGAGGGATCCGATTCTTCGACGCGCGGCGCTCGACGTTTCTGGATAAACGGCTGATACCGAACCACGGAACACGACCCTGTAATTATCGGCGACGATTTTCTGCTCCGATGCTGTGTAGCCGTCGGCCGAGCCGAGCTGCTTGACGCACGATATCGGGATTTCCTGGACAGTGATAATGAAAAACCCGGTGAGAAGCGGATAACTTGATAGCGGACGGTTTTCTGTTCGACGAGGACTATGTCTCTTGCCGCTGACGCGGAATGCAAATTATAAGGGCGTGACGGGAATTAGTAGTCGTCGTGTTTCCTTGGTGGTAACAATATCTTGCTTCTTGTTGCAGTTCAGATTTTCGTGCGTTTATATCCGGGAAATTTGTAAAATGCGACATCTCGTTTCGTACTAGTGGACTGAGAATTTGTACGCATTTATTGCACGTGCACATTAACAGTAATCGGTAGGATTTTGCTTTTAACCTTTTAGGCACTTTCGCGGATGTCATCTTTCAGAACGACACGCCACTATAGTGGCTTTCGCGGATGTCATCTCTCTGGACAACGCGCTACTATAGTGGCTTGCTCTAGTAGCTCACTCGCTCATCGTTTGAACCAAATAATCGTCTTCATATGCATTGTTTCACACTTCTTTTGTCTTCGCATCGATTTACAACAGTCTACAGGGTGTCCAAAAAATGTCTCGCAATCCGGAAATGGCTGGTTCCTCGGATCATTTGAAGCAACTTCTTCCTTTACAAAAATGTTCTCCGAGGCACCGTTAACGAGTTATTAACGAAAAACAGTGACCAATAAGAATCGAGTACGGCTGACGCGAGGCGGCCCAGCCAACCAGCGCGCGAAGCCCAGTTCCGCTCATTGGCTCGATCGCTTCGCGCTAGCCGAGCTCGCCTCTCATTGGTCACTGTTTTTCGTTAATAACTCGTTAACGGTGCCTCGGAGAAAATTTTTGTAATGGGAAAAGTTGCTTCAAGTGGCCTGAGGAACCCGCCACTTTCGGATTGCGAGACATTTTTGGGACACCCTGTATATACAGACAGAATATACAGTATCAGACTCTGTACAGAACACATCAGACTCTGCCGTCCAGAGAAATAGCTTCGCGCAAAATTCAGCCGTACCTAAAAGGTTAATATTGAAGAAACCTTCTGGTTGAAAAAACAATAAGTGTGTGTGTGTGTGTGTGTGTGTGTGTGTGTGTGTGTGTGTGTGTGTGTGTGTGTGTGTGTGTGTGTGTGTGTGTGAGTCCGTTAACCTTAAAATTGAAATAAATAAGAATTTTGCAAATTAGCTGTAAAATAGTAACGATGACGGTAATAACGCGAAGTACAATTTCTATGATAAGATGGTATACAAAGGGGCCAGAAAAGAAACAAAAGAAAACGTTCTTTAGAAAAAAACTGCAGCTATTTATTGTTTATTTACGAAAACATCGATAAAAATGTGTTTGCACTGTGTAATCCATTTTCAAGAAAAGTTATACCGATTGTCTTCAGAATGTACAAACGATCGGAATAAAGATCAACAATCTAACAATAAACGCTTAAAGTATTAGAAGGTTTAAGATCTGCTTCGGGAAGGATCATTTTGCATCAAAAAGTACTATAGATGTTATGTTTTCTGTTCGAGAATGCTAGGGTTAATATTAATAATATTAATATTAATAAACAAAAGGTCGTTTAATTTCCTTACCTTTTCTGCACATAAATTCGAATCGTATCACACGTTTCATTTGCAAAAAGAAAACGGAGAATAACTTGATTCGATCGAACATCAAAATTCGGTTAAAATGTAGATTTTTTATAATTCGAGGCCTCTTATAAGGAAACAATAAAGTACCCTGTTATAGTACTGAAACAATTGACAAAATTATGGGAAAGTCAGAGAAACTGTAAACTTATCGGTCGCGACATAAGTAATGTAATTGCAATTAGCTATCGAACAAGCTTACTTGCGACTTTGATTTTCCGGTTTGAAAACACTCGGAACGTTTGTATAATTTATTGGCGCAGAAAATAACAGCGAAAGTAAGAAGGTTCGTTAAAGTCTGATTATGTATCTTGGAAACGCGAAGTTGAGGCGTTATCTCTACGTTCGTTAGGTGGAGTTTTCTACTTCGTGTCAACTGGTCATTTTACGGGCAACAGAAGCTGCTGGCCGTTTACGACATTACTTGGCGGTGTCCCGAAGGCGTTACAAACCTGGCAGCGGTATAACGACTTCATGAACTTCAGTGTTGGCTCTGATATACGACACTAATGAGACACTCCAAAGAATTTGATCCTTCTATATTGAAATGCTTAAACCGTACCACGCGTATAACGCAGCAAGTCTTAAAAGTAACCTAATACATGCGCACACGCGTACTCCCTACACTTTATATCGCGTAATGATTATAAAACCGATTCTATTATCATGCTGCAGATCCTCTTGCATTTATAGTTCGCAGAGACCGTCGAACATTCTTTCTTATCTCTTTATACCTGCTAATAAAATAATATTATCTCACAAATAAGAGCTATTTAAAACATTTAACGATGCTGTTCTTTATAAGTCCGTAAATGATTAATATAATGAAATATTTATCTGTTATTTAAAAACACAAAAGCAACCATTACTAATACATAAAAAAGCTCCATAATTTTCTATTACCTAAGAATTTCAGAATATACTGTTACATTATATGGATCCAAATTATTTCCAGAATTATGGATGAAATAGTCGTCACTTTGGAACAATTTTTCGAGGATTTCTTAACTCCAAGAGTGTATTATTGACACAGTGATTGTCGCATCGGTGCCAGTAAAAATCACATGAAATTAGCCCAACGTATTTAACACCAGGTTTACGGGGCACTGCGAGCAATTATTTTATGTCACTTGGTAAACGATACGAGAATATATTTATTCGGATCTTCAGCGATTGTTATCATAACGTATGCTCCAAGAAAGAAATTTATCGAATCAACAAATTGTGAACCCGTCGTTTCGACGAGTCTCTTGAACCTAGTGTTAAATACAATCGCTTTCTTCAACCTTCTCACACCTCGTAGATCGCAGCATAATGTTCACGCAACGACATTTTCCCGGCTCGGCCAGGAAACCGAAACACAGCAGCGCCACAATGGTCTCCAATTAGCCAAGGTCAACGATGTATTCAGTAGTCGCTAAACAGTCAATCATCGGCCGCACGTTGAAAATACAAATGGCGAGGGCATTCAGAGGACCGGTTTGATAAAGTTACACCGTCGTGGCTCCGCTGTACGTAGGAAACGTATCCCGGCGTCATTCAGCCGTACGATGATTCGCAATCGCGACACGGTCGCGATTACCCGATTGAATAATTCATCGATGCCGGTCTCTTGTCAAAGAACATATCGATGGGGGCACCTTCCCTTTAACTTCCTCCGTTGGCCCCTCCCACCTTTTTCTTCCGACGTTCCGCCGCGATGCCGTCGTGACTGGACCCTCGGAGGTTCTGGGAAATGTGGGAAAATTGGTACGTTCCCACCCTTAGAATGCCCGAAGACAGAGCAACGGGAGATGACAGCGCGGCGATCGGATCACGGGAGAAACAAAGCTCGTGAAATCGTTCCCGTGCCGAAAGACCATTTTTTCGTGGGCTTTTGTTTCCCGACAAGCCACGGCAGGTAGTCCTTTTTCATCGGGGCCCCTCTCTCAGCACGAGACTCGAAACGCAAAGGTTCATACTTCATTCCAGCTGGCCCCCCATCCACCGGCCGACCGGATGATCGCCGGACTTCGCCTACCGGAATCCACGGCGCTTCTCCTCTTTTTAACCTTTGAGGCGCCGCGACAGAGGTTGCAGCATATTAATCATTCACCGGCGTTCCTCGGGACGAGCCATTACACGGGGAATTCTATTGTCAGGGTCAAGTCGAGATTCCTTTTTACGATAGCCACGGATTCATTAATTATGGATATTAAGGCGGCGGAAGAGTGTTTTAACCGCTAAGTAGCGATCTGAGCGTTTTATACGATACGCCGCGGTCCACGACGTTCCTGCTGTCACAGCGACTTTGTCGGATCTTTTCGTTACCGTTGCCATTTCGTACATATTTCTAACGAACGATTTCTAGGAGAACGTTGTTGAATTTGTTACAGATCCGCGATCTAATAATTACAGGAATCCGACACATTTTTGTAGCTCGATTACTGATCCACCTGTGGATGAAATGGGAAATAAGAAATCAGTGTAGAGCCAAAATTGTATGAGTTTAGGTAACAATCATAATTCTACAGGATCTCAATCTCATGCTTATCCTGATTATGCTTCGTTCTTCCATGTACAAGTACTAAATACGAAATTATCCAAACGAGTATACCTTAGCTGAAAAAGAGTACCAAATGCGATAAATGCGTTCAAATTTTCTCTAATTTACGCTCAGCTTCCACACAAAAATGGACAATTTGGGAAGAAGAGACACGATTATTCAAGATTTACGGCTCGTTTTTATTATATTATATTATAATAAATAAATTATTGTTATATTATATTATATTATATTATATTATATTATATTATATTATATTATATTATATTATATTATATTATATTATATTATATTATATTATATTATATTATATTATATTATATTATATTATATTATATTATATTATATTATATCAACAAGTATAAAAACGATCCGCAAGGCTGGAATAATCATACCTCCTCTTCGCAAACTGTCCATTCTTGTTTCCAAGTTGAGCGTCGATTAGGGAGAATTTACTGTAGCATGAAAGAGGATCCGCCCAAAAAGACCAGGAAAGAATATACCCGAAAATAATAAAATGATGAAGAACGATTCAAGATGTATCTAAGAAGAATAACAAGATGAAGAATCAACAAGACCACACCCAGAGACAACAAAACGATGACCGAAGGAGTCTACATGCGAAAAGATCGACCAAAAAATCCTGCAAGGTCCATTAAATACCATAACCGTACTGCTCATCACAACCGCAGAAACACAAGACGTTCATAACTCTTTCCAAATATTTTCTCATCGCCGTCGCGTCCACCCCCGCCGCAGATATGTACAGCGTGTCTCGGCGACGTGACTCACCCTACATAGATACGGATCTAAATGATCCCCGTAGACCCCATCCGAACCGTTACCGCAGAGATGATCTTCAAAGAAACGCAGGCCATTAGTTCCAAGAACGACAACCCTATTTCGCGCAGGCTCCGCATTCGAATCTCCGGAGGAACAACCGTTAACTGTTCATCGGCAAGGTCGGACGTGACCCCAGCGCATTAACGAGCTGCGTTAGGCCGCGGCGTGTAACTGCGGCCATAAAACAGCCGGTTGGCATGAGATGGAGGGTTTGCACCACTGAGATCTTCTTCGGGCCCCCTTCAACAGGCCAATGGCAGTCCGACAACCCTCCGTTGACCAGTCGTGTTCAGCGACGTTGGCGAACGCGTGCCGTCGGAAGCTGCGACACGGTTTGGCTCTCAGGAGGACAAATAGAAACGGCCCCCTAGCCTGGAGGGGGAGGCGGCGGAGGAGCCTTCTGGATCGAACGAGAAAACGTGATAACAACGAGAGGGAGTTTGTTGCTCGGCCGTTGTACAACCGTTCTCTGCGGGGTCCTCTCCTTTCGACCGCGACCGAATTTCAGCGCCCCCTTTTCTCGGCTCCTTTCGCGACACCAACCCCCGTCGTTGCTCGTCGCGCCGTTCGATACATGCACGTGCATACGTGTAACCGAAACAGACACTGGACCGTGGCTTTGTCCGCGAGTAATTAGGATAATTAACGGTACCGTGGACGCTGGTCTTTGTTGTGATTTATACGCGCACCTAGGGGTTTTGAGGAGAGACGGGGCTTTATAGGTGCAAAAGCCGGGGGGGTCCGTTGCCAAAGATTTATTCATTCGACGGGCTGGTTTTCGGTTACCTGTGGACTTCAAAGGGACCCTTTGCAGAAGCAGAGCTTTAATTTTATTTCCGGTTTTTAAGGAAAATTTAATGTTACTTCACCGGTCGCCGTGGTTTGCGGCATCTTGCACGCTGCGTCATCCGGGATGCGATAATTTTGGCAAATGTGAAGGAAATGACTAAGCTGGGATTCTAAATACTGCTCGTAGCGGATTAATTACCGTGATAGTATTGAATGTGATAAAGTAATAATCATGAAATTAAATTATTATAAAATTCAATGTCATAAGTTAACGTTCATGAAATTGTGAATAATTTTGTAAATAATAATAAATAATAATAATTATGTAAACATCTGGAAAGGGGTGATTCCTGAGGTTATTTGAAGTAACTTTTTCCTTAGCGAAAATGCAATCCGCGGCTTTGTTTACGAGTTATTAGCGAAAAACACTGACCAATGAGAGGCGAGCTCGACTGGCGCGAGACGGCCCAACCAACGAGCGGTCGAGGTCCAGTTCCTATCATTAGCTCGGCTGCCCCGCGCCAGCTGATCTCGCCTCTCATTGGTCAGTGTTTTCCGTTAATAACTCGTAAACAAAACCGCGAATTGCATTTTCGCTAAGGAAAAAGTTACTTCGAATACTACTCAAGAATCGCCCTTTTACGGGTATTAACATAGTTATGGGACACCTTGTACATTCGACCTATATATGTATATTGCTATTTAAAGTTTTAACTTATGGGACACCTTGTAGATTCGACCTATATATGTATATTGCTATTTAAAGTTTTAACTGATAAACTAAGTATATATACAGTGGTCCACAAAAGTGTTCGTACACCTCTTTAAACGCAATAACTATTTTAAAATTGAACTAAATGACTTGAATACTTTTTAGATGGTAGAGGGTACTAATCTACTAGACGATGACTGAAATGCTTTTTTTTTTAAATTTTGCTATTACTTGGAATGACAAAAAAATAAAAATCTCTCATTTTTAACTTTTTTATTTAAACCTATAACGAAAATTTAAAAAAATGTCTTCCATAGATCTCAGTAACTTATATGCATGTTGAAAATTTTATCGAAATCGGTTCACATTGTCATGGGTTACAACAAATTAAAGATCGCAAAAATCGCAGTTTTATCGCGATTTTGACCAAAAACTGTAAGAAATCTGCAGTTTTTAAAATCCTCGATTCTGGGTTAACCGATTTCGACCAAATTACCGAGATCTACAAAAGGCATTTTTTCAATTTTCGTTATAGGCTCAAATAAAAAGGTTAAAAACGAGAATTTTTTTCTTCTTTCTTTTCATTCCAAGTAATAGCAAAATTGAAAAAAGAGCTTTTTAGCTATCGTTTAGTAGACTAGTCCTAGCATCTAAAAAAATTTAAGACATATATAGTCCAGTTTTAAAAAAGTTATCGCGTTTTAAAAGGTGTACGAACAGTTTTGTGAGCCACAGTATATTTACAAACGCAATTGAGCTATCAGTACTCATCATTTTCCAATGGTTCGCAACGCATTGTTTGTTTCATTTCACAGGAAAATTACCAGGCATTGTATTAGCTCCGGAGCGGGGAAGCATCACTTACCAATGACCGTGATTTCAGTATAGCACAAAACGCTGATCACTTCGAACATTCGAATCGCTTGTTTTTCAATTCAGTAATTTAATGGACGCTGTGCCTACAATATCCCTGCATCCTACAACACTACATTCAATCAACTGTGAAATTAAGTAAACATCGTAAGAGGACAGCGGCGCAATGTTTATGTTCGTAATAAAACTGTGCGCGTTGAGGCGTGTAATAAAGTTACGTTTTTGCGCGTCACTGGATCGCGATTTTTACTGTCACGGCACACACAGGAAGTCGGAACTTTGTTATCGTGATAGTCAGAAATCGCGTTGGCATGGCGTTCGATCCGAAAAGTTTGTCATCGTGAAGATTAGGTGTTGCGTTGTCGTGACAGCAACAGTCGCGATTGAAACAGATTTCCTTCAGTCAATGAGATAGTCGAGATTATAACTCCTTCCAAAGGTAACAAAAGCCATTTTAGTGCGTGCATTGCTAAATTGATTTTCCTTGTAGTATCATTACAAATTCACAGTTAACGTATGAGAATAGAGCCATTTCGATCGATCCGGTAATCCCAGTATCGATCAAGAAATGAATTTGATTAACTCTTATTCGCAAACATGCGTACAGAAGAATGTTTAAAAAATGCGCACGGTAGTTATCGTGGCTTTTATCACGTGAATGCGAAGCTTTAGGAATTAAAAGCGACCAGAACTCCGGCATTTTTGGCGGTACATTCCTCGCGCCATCATCGCCATACCGAGCACTACCAAAAAACCGAGCACGAAGAGATTAAACGATAGGGACTAAGAGATTGTTGTCGGAGTCGCGCGTAGCAACACGAATATCCGGCATAGTCGCCTAAACCGCCGGCCGCACCAAATTCAACCCCTCGGGCTCTCCTTTCCGTGACCCAGCTTATGAATCCCAGCGGTATTCTATGTAGGTACGCTGTTAGCTGCTCTCTCTCACTCTCTCTCTCTCTCTCTCTCTCCGTATGTATACATACATACGGCCGCGTACCTACTAACGACGTCTTCTAATATGTACGTACCCTGAAGTTGATGCTAATGCATGTAAAACACCAGGCGTAAAATAGAACCGACGCGCAACGGTGAATCGACTGCCGATCGTCGATCAAAGTCGACATCTCATGGTGGTGGTTCTAAAAGCACTAATTATAACAGATAAATCTAACAGCTGAAAATGATTTAAAGGGCGGTGTAATTACGCTGCAACGAACAGGGAACGCTTGATTGAACTATGTCTGTCGTTCGGTGATAAAAATGTCATCCGAATGCTGTAAGAAGACACTGGCATTATCATGAAAATGTGCAGATTCATTTGAAAGTGTTGCTTTTTGTAGCGATACTTTCATGTGAAATTGTTAGACCCAATTGAAAAGCGAAGTTCTTAGACAAAATTCTACGATGAAGAACTTTAATTACATGTAATTTTTGAAGAAGCGATAAAGTCGGATTAAATAGACTTCATGCTTGCATAGAGCGTGAAACTTGGAAAAGTTGAAATTAAATCAATGTCACGTTACAATAAACGAATATGTAAATTTATAGTAACCTTATAAATATATAAAATAACTTTGATGTTCCATTTACAATTAATTTTATGATTTCATATCGTCGCACTATGAGGCAACTTTGCTTTAGAATCTAAATTACCAGTCTGGTGTACAGTAAATAAATAACTTTCCATAATGTAATTCTATTATATAGATCCATAATATAATATAATTAATATTATTTTATAATATAATATAATATAATATAATATAATATATTATAATATAATATAATATAATATAATTAATTATATTTATTATTAATTAATTATTAATTAATTATATTATATTTATATATATAATATAATTTATATATAATAATATAATTTTCCTAATTTTCCTAAAGCTTGTAAATACAAATGGAAATAGAGATTTGCACCTCGTTTTTATAATAATCTTGACAATAGGGCTTATTATAATGATACTCCTTTCAAAATGTCCATTTTTGTTTACAAGGAGAAGGAAAATTAGAGAGAATTTACTGTACCTCCAAATACACATGCTTCGATATATCCTGGAACGAACGTATGAGCCGTTTATTTTGAAAGTGGCTTAAGTCACTTTACCGTAATGAAAAGTGGTGATTTTGTAATGTTTATACGAAATTAGCATCGATATATTTTTAAACGTGTTAAAACGCAAACCCTTAAATATATCGACTTAAAAACAAAGTGACTTATGCCACTTTCAAAATAAACGGCTCATATGTTGTAACGATCGAGGCTCTACATAAAAACCAATTAGTTCGTCCCAGCATAACCTACTTTACAATACTCCTATCGTTCGGAAATATTTCATAAAAGTTATCTATTTACCACTGTCCGAGTTTCGCGTCTCATTTTTAGCATGACACGTATCTATTGTTAATAACTGTATTAAATTTCGTCGGGCTTTGAATTCCGTTTTTTTATCACTTTCGCAAAAAATATTTCCCTGAGTTAATCTCCTCCTGCATCAGCAGTTAAAAATTTCCGCGGTGTTTTATAGCTTTAAAGTTTTTACGTCTGAAACTTTCGGCTCATATTTTCATGCCGGAAAGAATGAATATGGAATTATTCAAATAATAGGGATCCAGAGTGGTTTTGCAATTTTCTAACCGGAACAAAGGATATGTTAAACACTAGTTGCAAGTTAGTACCCCGTTATTGACATAAGGGTTAAATGCGGCTACAAAAGACTGCTCGTGGAAGTGGCTATCTTCGCTGATCATAGCAATCGAACACTAACTTAGCAAACATGCCCACCAAATTATGGTTCTACCTGCACATCAAATACGGTATCGAGAAAGTGTTTTTAGTTTACTAAAGCTATACAAAATCTTTAGAGAAATATCTACATACCCCTATTTTTAAATACCAATTCCATTCCAAATAAAAGTGATTGCAAGTGATAATTGCAGTATTTCTATTATTTATTTATATTTACTTATCTATATTATTTATATGCTATCTAATAAGCTATATCTAATATGCTATCTAATAAGCTAACTAATATGCTATCTATATTTATTATTAATATGCTATCTAATAAGCTATCTAATATGCTATCTATATTTATTATTTATATGCTATCTAATAAGCTAACTAATATGCTATCTATATTTATTATTTATATGCTATCTAATAAGCTATCTAATATGCCATCTATATTTATTATTTATATGCTATCTAATAAGATAGCACTTAAAAATTTACCGTTTTTCTTGGTTTTAACTATGGGAATATTTAAACATATCCATTAATTACAAATGAAATGGAATAACTATTTGAGAAATAATTTTGTAGACTCGACTTGTTGGAAACAATGCATTTTTTTTTTTAAGGTTATGTTGGAGATCCTTAAAATGTTGCATATACTCGAGATAAACATTTCAAATAATATTTCCATCAACATGGAAAAGATTAAATATTTCAAATTAATCAGTGCGGCGATAATTTAGCAAGAAGTGTTTAAAAATATTTTGATCTGAAAACCATTCCTCCCAACACTGTCAAGGGAACATTCATCCAAGGCCCAGCGGATATTGCCATCTTCCGCGATACCATGTCTAAAATAAGAAGCCGTCCTAAATAAATGATTAGGGTAGCTCGGTCCCCAGGCGTAGTCTTTCCAGGACAGGCTTTCGCGGGATCGGATTAACAATCGAAGGGTGCCGATTTCGCCAAAGGAGATAAATCACGGGGACTCGCCCCGGGGCAATCGGCGCGTTCCGATTAACCGCTCCATAAATTAAGGTAATCAATTTTGAGTGGAGCAGACTGCCCGCGGCGCGACGAGCCGGAGCCCCACGGAAAAAGAAACACAAAGGGCTGTCCCGCGAGCCCGTAGGTGAGAAGATCCGTTCCGAGAGCGTGTGGATTCACGGACGAAAAAGGCGTCGCGACCTTAACCCTCATTAGTCAGTCGACACCCTCCGGAACCGATGATCCGGCCAGACGGCGAGCAGGCCACGGAACACGCTGCGTTTCCGCAGGTGAAAGGTCTCGAGCTCTCCAGGTAACAAGTAGCTCCCTTTGCCTCGTCCCGGGAACGTATGTTTTCTATAGAACGCCATTTTCGGACAGGCCTTTTTTTGTATCATCTCGAACCTGGAAGACGGCCTCTGCCAGAAGGATCGGTAATTCTATGAAAACAATGCGAGGATGACGCGGAGAAGAAAGCATGATGGAGTAGAAGGTAAATATGGATTTCTGTGGAAAAATCCGAAAGTGTATGTTCATCGGTGGGTGGCGGCCCATATTCGACCTAATCATTTTTCTCCGTATCCGCTCCGGCTCCCGGGAAAGCACTCGTGACACTTTAAGTAACTCCGAGCACCCAGCGGCAGCTGGTAGTCGCAGAAACTCCGGGAAGAATCGTCGGGCACAGAAAGCAAGCAACATGCGCGCGCGAGGGAGAGAGGCGATTGTGTCAGCTGTATCACGATGACGTTGCAACGCGGTCTCCGAAAGGAGCTTAACGACGTGTAAGTAGGCGCTGGTCACTCCGACGCGACCATAATAAATCGTTAAAGGGACGATGACGAGCTTGTTTGCGGGACGCCTTGATCGACGCTGAATTGAAAACTCGAACGATCAGACCCTGCTACCGGGTGTTTGATAAAAGACGACTGGTGTCCGACCGCTGCGACCACCATAATTGGTACCGTCGAACGGGCGTTTCATTGTTGACGGGTTTTAATCGATGACAGCGGAGTCGTCGGCGAGGAAACCTTCGGCGGGAACGTCGCGGCGTGAAATCGCGGAGCAGACGGGTTCATTTGTTACGGTAAGGTTGAGTGTGATTTTCGATCGCATAAGTTCGTGCTGGTACTGGGATGAATGTTGCAACAACGTCGATCAGAGCGGCATAAAAGCTGTGGAGGAATTCCGTGGTTCGATCACAATGGAGCTGCGCTAATGGCTCAATTTCTATCATTTTAGATTTTTCGAAGATTCTGATAGGGATTGTATAGGTTCTTTCACAGAAAATGGTTAAATAAATTTTCCAATCGAAGTATACGTTATAATAAAAATTAGTTTAAGTAAATTCTGTCTTGTCATTCTTATTAATAGCACGTGCCAGTTATATTTCGGTAGATTCAGTGTTAACATGGGAGTCATCAGCGTCCTCTCCTATCAGTTATACTGTAATTACATTATTCCATACATTTGTAGAAGAATTGCTATAGAAGGAGTCCCAAAAATGTCTCGTAATCTGGAAATGGAGAGTTCCTGAGGTCATTTGAAATAACGAAAAACACTGACCAATGAGAGGCGAGATCAGCTGGCGCGGGGCAGCCGAGCTAATGAGTGGAACTGGACTTCGACCGCTCGTTGGTTGGGCCGCCTCGCGCCAGTCGAGCTCGCCTCTCATTGGTCAGTGTTTTCCGTTAATAACTCGTAAACAAAGCCGCGGATTGCATTTTCGCTAAGGAAAAAGTTACTTCAAATTACCTCAGGAACCCCCCGTTTCCGGATTGCAAAACATTTTTGGGATATCTTGCATACTTTCCAGTTCGATAATATGACGAAGAATCTGATTCCTGGAATTGTTTGTCTGCTAGGATGAGAAATTAGCCTTAAAAAGACCTGTAAGGCCTTTTCACTTAACTCTTATAACGATTTATAATCTTTTATATATTATATCTTTTAGCTATATTATATATTATATCTTTCAGCAACACTTATATCGTTACTGACTACTTTTCAGGAAACTTTATTTTCTCAATAATTTTAATAAGTAAGGCTATCAAGTTCACACGTAAAAGGGGTGATACCAGTTGTGCGAGTATTATTCTAGGAACAATAAAAAAATCGGACCAAAATCAACCTAAAAATCGGACAAATTAAGTGCAGCGTGAAGAACCGAGAAACAAATAAATGTCCATGCGCACTCTTAAAATGATTCAAAATCACACGCGGCGCAGCAACCTTATGCATACGCAGATGGTACGGGAGCAGGTACAATAACTCAGAAATTAATGCCGCTCCTTCGGTTATGGAGGTTGTTTAATGAGAAAAATGAGCCGTCACCTGCGGAACAACCCACTTTCATCGCTCCGGGGACTCGTTTTCCCGCTCCGAGAACGAATATATCACCGGTCTATTGGTTTCCCTCTGTCTCCGTCCATCTTTTTTTCTCTCCCTATCTCTCTGTCCCTCTTGGCGACGCGCGATCGTCGATTCCTATGGAAGTTCGAGCAAGCGAAGAACCGACGGCGTTCAAGTATTCAGAGCTATCCGACGGCAAAGTTTCCAGCGAACCCGTATTTACGGTGACACGGTGCCGTAGCAGGGCCGCGCGTTGTTTTACGGCCGTGTTTACCCGATAAATTACTGTTTTGCCGGCGAGCCGAGCGTTGCTGCGGCTTCCTAAGCATATTAAGGTAGCTCTCGGCAGAGCCCGATGCTCAGCCGGTATATGTATGTACTAGGAACTGGAGGTTTGTTCG
Source organism: Megalopta genalis (assembly GCF_051020955.1). Lineage (NCBI taxonomy): Eukaryota > Metazoa > Arthropoda > Insecta > Hymenoptera > Halictidae > Megalopta > Megalopta genalis. The sequence continues at coordinate 21,960,607 of NC_135013.1, read as the reverse complement.
ACACGGAAACACAGTTTAGAGGAGTCGCTAATGCGACGGTCAAATTGTCTTAATTGTTGCACTGGGTCGGTTCGACGCGTGTCCCGCTGACCGACCATCGTAAATCTAACACCTGTGCGTGTACGGGGCCTGGCCAAAGCTAATTCCGGCCTTGGTCGTGTTCGGTTCGACAACCCGCCATTGTCTGCCGTGACTCACGAAATCGTCTGAAGCTGGGGAAGTGACTTAAAAACGCGGTGGCAAGCGTGAGTCACTCCTAGCCCATTTTTCATTTAATCCATTTACAACGCGGCGTTAATTGTGCGAGATTATAGTGACAGCGGGGAATATTAGGATCGGTCGTTGTGATACTGTCGTAAAAAATGTAGAAATCAGTTTGTGGAATAGTCTATTGGGAGAATCTTGATCCATCACTGCCAATTATTTGGCATTTGATTATAAAAACCGGGATCTGTAAACTTCGCTCGTGTCACGACTGCGATTGTAAGTATTGACACTTGTAATGACAGTGGTGCACAAGACGATCGGTGGTCACCTTGTAATTATAAAAATGCAGAAATAAATTTTTGGAATAGTCTAGTAGATTATTCGGCATTTGACGTAAACAACACAGCAACAAATACAAGCAGATGGCTTTTGGCTGGCTTTTGGCCAAAAAGGTTACTTCGAGTACTCGTGAGTATGTGTCAATTCTAGAAGTCGAAGGAATTGAATTCTTATTAGTAACTGGATCAAAGGTCCATCTTTTTATTAGCATAACATTCAACCTCCTGTAACTAAATAATTATGTCCCGTAATTATGTTAATATACATAAAGGGGTGATTCCTGAGGTCATTTGAAGTAACTTTTTCCTTAGCGAAAATGCAATCCACGGCTTTGTTTACGAGTTATTAATGAAAAACGCTGACCAATGAGAGGCGAGATTAGTTGGCGCAAGGCGGCCGAGCCAATGAACAGAACTGGACTTCGACCGCTCGTTGGTTCGGGCCAGCTGATCTCGCCTCTCATTGGTCACTGTTTTTCGTTAATAACTCGTAAACGGAGCCGCGGATTGTATTTTCGCTAAGGAAAAAGTTACTTCAAATGACCTCAGGAACCCCTCGTTTCCCGCTTGTAGAATAATTTTGGAACATCTAGTATATTTATCATATTTTATACTATTATCGCACTATTCACTATTTTCGTAATAAGAATATATAATATAATATAATATATAATACATATTATATATAATTATATATTACATATAATGTATAATTATATTATATAATTATATATAATATATAATATAATATATAATACATATTATACATAATTATATTATATAATTATATATAATATATAATATAATATATAATAAGAGTATAAGAATATAGTATATAGAATATATAATATAGTATATTTCTATATAGAATAGATAATTATATAGAATTATATAGAATATATAATATAGTATAAGAATGTAGTATGTATAATAATCAAACATATACGATTTAACCCCTTGCACTGTAACAACGAGTCAAACTTGTGATTAATTAATATGATCTACTAAAGCATTAATATGATCTAATAAATATGGCGCAAAAAAAAAGGCGGCCGAACCAACGAGCGGTCGATGCCAGTTCCGTTCATTGGCTCGGCCGCCTCGCGCTAGTTAATCTCGCCTCTCATTGGTCACTGTTTTTCCTTAATAACTCGTAAACGAAGCCACGAATTGCATTTTCGCTAAGGAAAAAGTTACTTCAAGTGACGTCAGGTACCCCGCATTTTCGGATATCAACATAATTATGGAACATCCTGTATACAAAAATTTCGATTATATTTCTTTTTAAATTTGAAATACACCCATTTATGAAATATATCATGAAAATGATATATTTGAAGAATGTTAATAATGATTTGAAGAATGCGAAGCGTCTCTGAAGTTGACAAAAACTGCGATAAAGAAAACCTCTCGCAGCAAATAGATAATTAAACGATAAAATACCACGCGAAACTGCAGCGATAAAACGAGATGAGACTTGAAAAATGCAAACGGTGGCTCAGAAATTACACGCATCTCCAGAGTATTAATACAGAGTGTTTGTTTAAAAACACGGAGTGGCTCCAAAAATCCAGTCATCGACGACTGAAAAAAGCGAAAGAATATACGTGTATGAAACAACGTACAAACCGCAACGAACCCGGGCCATTAAATTCTGAATAGGTCCGGTAGACGCTCGGTAATTTTCGAAACGCTTAAGCCGCTTCCTCGCTTCGCCGGGACGCATTATTTTTCCAGGGCGGTCCATTAAAGATTCCTTTATAATGCGGAATCGTGGCGAGGGTATTCGGTGAGCCGCGATATCTTTCATCGCACGTAATCTAATTTTCCCCCCGCAGTTCCCGCGAGATGTTTATATCTCGTGGAATTATGCGGCCGATTTGGATTTATAATAAAGAGCTCGGAGGATAGTGGCGCGGCTGATTCGAAGGCGCGAGGGCGCATAAATTATGATAATCCCACGGTGTGCCCAGCGGCGCGGGGGCCCCCGCCCCCCTCCGGCAATTTAAATTCAGTTAACGTAACACATCTGATTTGATGCTGGTCGACCACCTGCCGCTAAGTGGCCGCCGATTTTAAGAATGAAATTCTTAACGAGCCCCTCTGCGCTTCTCGGTTTCTGCCGTCCAGAAAAACCGCGCCACGGTTACCTGTGATCCTCGAATTAAGCAAAATATACGTTCCCCGTGCTGCGGCGGGATCCGGGGGTCCCTGAAACTTTTCGTTTCCGAACGATTTCTTGCCGGTGCAGTCGTGGCATTACGGGGCATTAGCGGCCCGTGGAAACGGTACACGGCTAACGAGACTTATTATTACGAGTCTCTTTCATTATAAATTTCCATAATCCGTATTGACGTTTTATCGCTGCGGCATCGATGCTCTAGCTGCGTCTCAATACCCCGGCCACGCACACTACCGCACGGAAAAACTCGTAATGACCGGGTCTTTATTGCCCCAAATAAAGTGGGGTGGTATGGGGAAATATTGTGCCTCGCAATTATGGAAGAAGTGGCGAAGGTGCTTCTGAAAGAGTCGTTGGGATTAAGTTGGAGAAGGGGAAGAAGTAACGAGCAAATAAAGAGGGAGTAAGGCATGAGTTGGGTGAATGCAACTTTGGGAGTACGTATTGTGCTGATCAATTGAGATTTTGGTAGCGAATTGGTGGAATTAAGAATTTTTATTTTCTGTATGTCGTGAAATAAAGCAAAATATCAAAAGCAAGTGAACGAAGCACAAAATAATAAATAACACTAATTTTAATCTATTTAAATCTATTATATATATAATAGATTATATATATCTATTATAATAATGATAGTAATCTTATAATAATAATAATAATAATAATATTATAATAATAATCTATTATATATAATTTATTATAATATAATATATATAATATAATGATATAATAATATAATATATAATATATATAATATACATAATCTATTATAATATAATATATATTAAATCTATTTTAATCTATGTTTTGCACCTACGAAGCTTAACCGTTTGCGTACCAGATGGTTCTGAAAAAACAGGTTCGAAAAGCGCCGAAGAGCGCAATAGCGCTCCTTCGATTATGTGTCGAAAAAAGCCGAAGAACGCAACAGCGCTCCTTCGATTATGTGTCGAAAAAAGCCGTGAAACATAAAATAAAACGTTACGAATGAAAATATATATACTATTAATTTAGAATAGATAACAACAAAATGCAAATTGGATTACTGACAGCGATGCGACGCGCGACGTACACATGCGTCCGAAAGACTGAGCACGTTTCGACAAATTTCGGGTGGGCCGTAAGTCGTCTGTTTCGGCCAAATGCCCTGGCTTTTCTCGACGCAAAATCTGACGAGCGCAAAAGTGGCTCACGGTACGCAAACGGTTAAAAACGTCATTCTGAGAATACGAATTGTGGAAAGATATTGATACCCACGCAGGTTACAGTAACTCGTAAAGTAATATAAGATAGCTGTGCACGTGCAAAGTAGAAATTACTATATTCATTTCCACAAGCAGGAACGGGAAGCTATTGATGTTGCTAATATTTACAACTGCTAGGAAACGTTTGTTTCAATCGTCATTCATTCGGAGTGCGTTCAACGTGTTAACGAGTCACTTTTATTTTCGTCCCGTGTCTGTCTCGCGCAATTGCTGTTATTCTAACCAGCTTAGACGACCTGCCTTCTAATAAAATTCTCTGGATCATTTTACGATTGAACGTAACAATGTATACAAGACCAGATGTTGAGTTTACCGAATGTGTCGGTTTAATTCGTAGCTTCCTTCGCGTGTTTTCAAAGAAGTCTGCTCAGTAAATATTGACATTTTTAACAAGTCATTTTGTGTTTTAATATTATCATTTTCCATCGGGAATAAATTACTGGTATAAGTTATTGGTAGTAACTATGATTAATAAAATATAATAGTAAAATTAATATAAAATAATAATAAATAATAAAGCAATATAAAATTAATTTAAAATATAATTAGTAAAATTAGTTAAATATAATAGATACAGCATTTAACCAACCAAAATAGAATACGGTCAATTTCGTGTCATTAATCTCATTTAAGGTATAATAATTGTAAATTTTTAAATAGCTGATGGACATGTATATTTGAGTCAACAAAGTCTATTAAATAAATTTTTGAGATACGAATATTCAAGTCAATAAGGTTTGTCTAATTAGAACAATTGACATTTATTTTTATAAAGTATTTATTCTTTAAGAAAATTTATATAATATTTGATATGAAACATGAGTGTACATCTTTTCTGCTTATGAGAAAATTATTTAACGAAAATTTTTATAATAATAATAATTATATTATATAATGTATATATATAATATATAATAATAATAATTAAGAAAATTTATATAATATTTGATATGAAACATGAGTGTACATCTTTTCTGCTTATGAGAAAATTATTTAACGAAAATTTGTATAATAATAATAATTATATTATATAATATATATGTAATATATAATAATAATTATTATTATATTGTAATAATAATTAAGAAAATTTATATAATATTTGATATGAAACATGAGTATACATGATTTCTGCTTATGAGAAGATTATTTAACGATTAATTAAAATCGTGAAAATATTTCGCCTGTAAAACGCGTCGATCTAAATTATTTACTAAATGGGGGAGCAGTTTCTTCGTCAAGATATTGCTCACGAAATTCGAACATTGTAAATCGAAGAATAACGGACGCAGATAATGGGAGCCTGTCGCATGGTATATCGCGTCTAATTAGGCAACCAGACGGCAGACATCTTGTGACGATAAAAGGACGAAGGGGGTTTCGGTCCGTGTGTTCGATAAAACGAACAAAAACGAAAGGATCTGCGGGGGGAACGCGTGCGTTAGGCACTCGTCGATCTGAAAAATACCTGGTTCGGTTCCGGCCCCGAAGAGTCGCATGACGTTGGGCTGTGCCTTCGCGCTGGCCAAGGGAGAAAAAGGGGAAAAAAAAGAGAAAGAGAACTCGAGTTCTCGAGCAGTTCGGGCCTTTGATTTTGCTTATCCGACACCAAGAGGAAGGTAATGGCGCACTTCGTTAAATTAATTGGCTCCTTACAGCTCGACGGCAGCGAGTTAGTGCCACTAAACTTCAGCTTCGATTACACAGTGAAACTCTTCCAGCGATCTCGTCGTTGCAGTACATTACAACTGCGTTATCGAGAGGGGGTGAACGATGAGCGTAAATTTCTCCGGAACAATGACGTCACGTGAGTCTCCGCGAATTCTTTTCGAGTGCGTAGACGCCTTGCGTTAATTGCGCACGTAAAACGCAGCTGTGCGGTACTACTAAATTCGTTCTTTCGGAACTATCGTTTTATGAAGTAGATTTTCACCAATTAAATAACTTTTTCTCAATGGGCTCTTGAATTTGTTGTTCAACATTACAAGGAGAAATAAATTGGTTCTCAGCGTTGTCTATTTTTCTATGTGTAAGATGCAAATCGAATAGATTTACAGTATTTATAGTATATTTATTATATTTTATTATTTATTATTTATATTATTAAAAAATTATTTATTATTTTTTATTTATTATTATTTATTATATAGCATATTTATAGTATTAATATATTCTTATTTACACTTCCTATTATTTTGCAAGCGCTAAGCAAGTTGCTCCATACATTTATTGTTTATAGAGATCACCGAGAAGAAGATAAAAACTTTTCTTACTTCTTTATGATATTATATACAAAATATTGGATTTACCAATCGAATCTAATTATAAGAAACAGTGATTCATGTTTTACTATTTTGTAAATATTTGAAACTATGTATTTGAAACTAACGATAATTACACTTTTTATACAAATCGTGAACTTTACCGTGTTCAATTCGTAATCTTTTCAACCAAAAAGAGGTTGAAACAATATAAAAAGATTCATCTGGTTTTCATTTTTTTTTAATAAATGTTGCACACTTTCGAGCATCTGTATTTCTAGATCATAGGCCACGAGTTACGACAGATGCACTCGTATTTCGCAGTGTATCAAGCGGAAGTGTCATCAAGATGAAGTAGTTTAAACAAACTTTCTCAGAGTACTTCATCACACACCGCTAAGGCAGCTAGTATCTCACTGTGAGATTCTCACAATCTCTCCGAGTGAAATGTACATTTCGCGAGCTTTAATAACCCTTGATTCTCTAGTTTTAGTGACCATCTCGTCCAAATCCTCGGGATAACCTCCCCTCAAGTTTATTCTCCAATAGACTGCCGAGATAACGTAACACCGGAATCCTTGAGCAAACATAAGAGAATAAATTTATTCAAGAAATCCTGATCTACGTTGTTATTCACTGCTCAACAACGATGTTATATTTTCCATCTGTGATTTAATTTTGTTGTGACTGGCATCACAATTATTCGGTTACGCTATTATTCAGCCTGCAATTTTTTATTTGTTGATACGAATTCGAAGAATATTTATCGTAGACGTTATTATGATAACAAAAAGATTATGAAAATTTTACTTTCAATCAAGATCCACAAATACATGCTTCACTCTTTTTTTAATTATTCTGAACACCGTGAAACATTTTTGTAAGATTAAAGTACTATCTATGACTTATTTAATTATTAAAGTACTTATATTATAATTATATATAATTATAATATATAATGTTATGTATTATAATATTAATGTATTATAATATATAATAACTATAACTTATTTAATTATTAAAGTACTTATATTATAATTATATATTATAATTATATATAATTATAATATAAGTACTTTAATAATTAAATAAGTTATAGTTATTATATATTATAATTATATATAATTATAATATAAGTACTTTAATAATTAAATAAGTTATAGTTATAGTTATATATATAAGTTATATATAAGTTATATATATAATATCTATAATATCTATTATGTAATATATATAATATATTATGTATATAAGTTATATAAGTTATAGTTATATAATTATTATAATAATTATTAAATAAATTATATATATATTATATATAATTATAATATAAGTACTTTAATAATTAAATAAGTTATAGATATATGTATATATATATAATTATATAATTTTATATTAAAGTACTATTTATAACTTAAAGTATACTATTTTCCATGTTGAAAGAAAATTGAAAGTAATAAATTTTATCCAAATTTCCATTTCATACTTTCCAGCGTAGACGTTATGGTTGCATAAAGAACAGCGGTTTATTAATATATTGCAAAGCATAAACACTGTCAAGTACGCCAAGCAAGAATATTTTCATTAAGCCACTAACACCGTTTCGCGGTAACTTCATAATGAAGAACTCCGTAGTAACGAAGTTACCATGTATGGGCGAAATTCATATCGGTATGAAAATCAAAACAAAATAAGATAGCTTCTATACCAGATTAAGTCTATATCCGTATTAATAAGTGATCCACTGCTCCAAACTCCGCCGTCTGTGCAAATACCCATCTTTATAGACAAATATCGAAGAAGTCAATTTAAGCAGACTCTTATCCTCCTTAGTAATATCTCGCAGATGAAAATCACTGAACCCTATATTAAATCCTATTGAACTATGGATTCTACCGTCTCCGAAAAATTTTTACGAGCTGCACATGCATAAAGATCCACGATCTACTCGTAATACTGTCTACGGCAGCGTTTCTCAACCTTTCTGGATGCGACACATTGTTCTAATGGCTAATATACGATCCACGAGGACCAAGTAAAATGGGATCACGCTACGTGAAATAATTGTCAATAGATATTTTTAACGAACGTTTCAATTTTATTCTTCACAATTCGGTAAAACTGGCGAGTTTATATATAGCAGACTGTTTCAAAATGGAAAGAATTACTAAAACGGATTATATGAAGATAAAAAGTAACGAACAAAATAGAAGATAATACTGAAGCATTAACAGATTTACTTTGAATATCGCGCGTACAAGAATTAATTCGAAAATTTAAAAAAATTATTCTATATTATATATTATATATTATATATATATTATTATTATTATTATATATTATTACAATAATAATTATATTAATTATATATTATTATTATTATATATTATATATTATATATTATATATTATATATTATATATTATATATTATATATTATATATTATATATTATATATTATATATTATATATTATATATATTATATATTCTGTGAATCGATTTTTAGAATCAATTAGATAACGAACAGAATTAACAACTCGTCTTGGGATTTATTTCACACCAATACTGGTCATAACATTTTCGTTAATAATTTCCTAGAAGAGGAACGGAGAAGCTTAACGATTCTTGAACACCTACATTTACTCTAACGGCTAAGTTAGTAAAAGAATTAGAAACTTCATTTCAATTCAAATCAGATGAATAATATTTGGTAGACCCTGCATAAAACTTTCATCGTGAGTCTGGCTCGATATTCAAAGAGGAGAATATCCTCTGTGCAAATCCTCCGCGGTACATAATTATGTCCAAAGTGTTGCAAATAAAAAGCAAGTGACCAAGGAAAACTCATTAGCAACTATATGATTTGCATGCAGTCCAATATTCGTTAAAATAAAATCGTTATCCGGGGGACCGACTAGACCAGCTAGAATAAAAAAAACGTTGTCCAGTCACCCTGGACCTACAGTCGCGTTGGAAAGTATGTTGACACCTATTAAAACGAAATAACTTTTTTAAAACTCGATTAAACGTCTCGAATTTTTCTTTTAATGATAAAAGGACTAGTCTACTAGAGTATGATTAAAATACATTATCTTAATTGAAAAGTATAAACACAAAGTTCACGTTTTTTAAGCTTCTTATCCGAGCCTATAACGAAAATATAAAACTTTTGTTTCGTAGATCTCGATAACTTAATGCATGGAGAAGAGATCATCGAAATTGAATGACATTGTTATCAATTACAAACAATGAAAGATAGCAAAATCGATAGCAAAAATTTTTTTAATCGATTTGTGACAATTTTTGACACTTGCGACCAAAAACTGTAGAAAATCTGCCGATTTTTATATTTTTTTTACGATATGTAGTTTGACTCTGCGTGAACCGATTTCAATAAAATTTTTACTACGCATTTTTTAAATTTTCGACAAAAATGATGAGCTCGTATAATTTCTTCTGTCATTCCACGCGTGTAACAGCAAAATTAAACAAATTATATTCAGCATTATCTAGAAATCCAATCACGCAAACAAAACTCAAGCGATCTAGTCCAATTCGAAAAAAGTAATTGCCTTTTAAAAAGTGTCAACGTACTTCTCGATGCGACTGTGAGAAGCGTTGATGCATTCGATAGGTTGAGAAGGACTGGTCCTCAGCATCCTAGTCCCTCGGAAACGGCGGAGCATTTTTCCGCGAACGGAAGCGAAGTCGAAGAGGCGAACGAACTCGAAAACGTTCGACGCACGAAGAAGGAGATATTTTACTGCCGGCGACAAAACAATAAGGGCGCTCGCGGACAAGTTCTCCGTGTACTTTCGAATGCCACGGCCACGAAACTTCGCGAATAACCATCGGCGTAATGGCAGTTTTATTAGACGTGTATTCGGGGCTACGCTGGCGCAATGACGCGCGACCCGTAAACAAGGATCAGCCCCTTCGCGTTTCACCCCCGTCGGCACGACCGTCTCTCTCTCTCCGAAGAAGCTTTACGTGTTCCGCTGTTTTATATTCGTACCTAATTATCATCCGTTCCCCGGAGTTTCTTGGGTAGTTCCGCGGCCGCAGTCAAAACGACGCGGCTCGCTTCCGGAATCTGCCCCGCCGCGGCTGAAGAACTTTCACGAACGATCGATAAGAGGATCGCGAAACTCTGCCCGCGTCCCTCCTGGGGACAGGGATCGTCGCGATGAAATGACAAGTGTAGGATAGCTTTCCTTGGGAAGCTCGAGAGGCAGTTTGATTGAAAGTAAGAGCTGTATAATTAAGAAGACCGTGTCCCCGGAGCTGGCTCGAAAGCGACCTTCGGTTTTCTGCTCGGAGCGATTCGAGAAATGTTTCACTTAGCCGGCTCTGCGGACCGCTCAGATTCTCCGAGGTTTCTTCAATAATGGATTATAACACGTGGCGGCTTCGTTGTCGGAATTTTTGTCGAATTTCTCAGGATTACATCGAATATTCCTGAGCATAGCTTGCATTTCGATTTTCTTTTCTAATAAGAGCATGAAGCACGGTTATTGGAAAAAGGGGTCTGCGCTTCAAAGGCTTTGTAATTACTGTTTTTAATCTAATGAGATATGCTAATTTGCAGAGGCAGGGTAGTTAGCATGTATTGGATCGACGGAAGCCGTCTGGTAACTTCACAGAATTTTGAAGAAAAGTTGTGGTCTATTAAATGGAACTTGATTAATGTATAGAGGGTGTCTCATAAATGCGTAAACGCCTGGAGAAGGATGATTCCTTAGATCATTCGAAGTAACTTTTTCCTTAGCGGAAATGCAATTCGCGGCTTTGTTCACGAGTTATTAATGAAAAACGCTGACCAATGAGAAGCGAGATTAGTTGGCGCAAGGCGGCCGAACCAATGAACAGAACTGGACTTGGACCGCTCGTTGGTTCGGGACAGCTGATCTCGCCTCTCATTGGTCACTGTTTTTCGTTAATAACTCGTAAACGGAGCCGCGGATTGTATTTTCGCTAAGGAAAAAGTTACTTCAAATGACCTCAGGAGCCCCTCGTTTCCCGCTTGTAGAATAATTTTGGAACACCTAGTATAGTTATCATATTTTATACTGTTATCGCACTATTCACTATTTTCATAATAAGAATATATAATATAATATAATATATAATACATATTATATATAATTATATATAATATATAATATAATATATAATACATATTATACATAATTATATATTACATATAATGTATAATTATATTATATAATTATATATAATATATAATATAGTATATTTCTATATAGAATAGATAATTATATAGAATTATATAGAATATATAATATACGATTTAACCCCTTACACTGTAACAACGAATCAAACTTGTGATCGAGCATTATTATGATCTACTAAATATGAATGTCATTCATCTTTTATAAATCGAAACAAAATTAGATTATTCTGTAATCAGGGATTATGTAAATTATGTAATTATAATTGTAAATTATGTAATTATATACAATTTATATAATTATGTAATTAGGAATGAAATAAATGCAGACATATAAGAAACAGAAATGGATGCGTTCTATCGGGGATATTATTAAGAAAGAAAGGATGGTTGTCGACGGCAGTTGTGAAAGAAATAGTGGCGCACGGGGTTAAATTCAATATATTTATTTCCTTCTTTTAAATTTCGAACAATTCTTCAAAGCAAAAGTTACAGCACGCATTTCCCTTTAAAAAGAAGTTCGACAAAGAACTGTGTGCAGTAAATATTCCTGTACGATAACCTGTACAATAGATATTCCGGTATAAATACTCCTCCCCCCCCCCCTCCCCCGAGAATCCATAACCGTGATAGTTTCGGGTGGCCACGTTCTTGTCTGAATATTATTCGCGTATTTCACGAAAGAAAACCGAGAAGTTCCGGAGGAACGTAACGAAAGTATTTTTTCAAGGATCGCCGTCTGTTTCGAAAGTTTCGGCCATTTTCTTTTATTCATAGGACGGTCCATCCGGACCGCGTATCCTGGTCGTTCGTCAAGAAGATCGATCGATCGTGGACCGCGGGCCGGACGGGCCCGTTTTGTCTCCGCGCAGCGAAGATATCATCTTCCGGCTGGATATTAATACACTGGAATATATGTATAATGAATTACAGAGCAAAATGATACCCGATATGGTCTATCCCGCGCTCTGCGTGCGTTACACGTGTCGGCGATACACGCTGTTAACGAGCAACACGATCGCAGGGGCTCCGTCAGAAGCGTATCAATCGGAGATAATTGTTAATGAGACCGCGATGTTCAACTCGAAGCATCGCTATCGACCGTTCACGCCGCGATAATCATAAGAGTGGCTAACGGTGAAGCTCGCGATGGGAACCGGACGGGTCGATCTTTTAATTGCTTATAACTTTTATGGCGCCTGCGCAACTCCTCTCGCCCGGCGAGAGTGAATTAATTTTCGATAGCATCTGCCTCTCGCGACGAATCGCCGGTCGCCGGGACAATTATCGTTCTGCATCTTAATCGTGGGAACGGCTTCTATGGAAATAATTAATTATGCCGCGTTTCGACTTCTAACCGGACCGTGCAATTTTTTTTACATTTATGTTGAGCGCTGATATGAAAAATTGAGTACGGTAATTTCTCCTTAATTGCGCGCAAGAATGGAGAATTTGGGAAGAGGAGATACGTTTATATAGTTTTTATAGTTACGGATTGTCAACAACTATAAAAACGAGACGCAAGGCTCGAAAAATCGTATCTCCTCTTCCCAAATTGTCCACTTTTGGGCGCGATCTGAGCGCGAATTAGAGAGAAATTACTATACATCAGGGGTGTTAAACACAAAAGCTAACTTGGGCCAGATAAACAATGCTTAACTTTAGGTGGGCCGCAAAAAAAAAATCAATGTTCATAGAAAAAAATATTTTAATTTGACTAGTACATTGTAATAAACATATATAAAGTTAAATTATTGTTTACGTCCTCTGATACTTGACATCAAAAATGTTCATCTCGGGCCGCGAGTTTGACATCCCTGCTATACATGGTAAAGACCATTTTTTGGATCTGCTAATTCTTGTTTCTCTTAAAAGGATATTGATTTGGATGCGTCGTATTCGCACCCGATATCGTCACTCCGCGATATAAACTATCTCTCGGGTCGTAAAGCCGATTACGCTGCGCGACGGAGTGGATCGATATCGTTGTCCGTTTGATTAAAAAGGGACAACTGTTTGGTTGATTTAGAATATGCCACTCGACAAGAATGAATAAGATTGTGGCTGAATAAGCGTGAATCGAGCAACTGACAACTGATCGATGAATGGAGACTAAAAATGACGACGAACTGGCGAGTGACTACTGATCTAAGAAGAATCGGTTTCGAGTTTTTATACTATTTCGTGGACAGAAGATTAGAAATTGAGTGGCTAGTGACTCGATGGAAGGGGATGTAAAGGTGACGTAGCACGCAGTGCCGCAGGTTATCAAGAAACCCTGGACGGGCGACCGAAGCGATGCGTGCTCGCGACTCTGTCATAAAAAATGCTGCCGATGAAGGAGTGCGTTATTCAATAGTGCAGAAATGGCTTTATTGCCGGAAAGAAGATGGCTCGAAAATCATAAATGTAGAAATTGCAAGGAAGAAGGCGATGGCTCTACGACATTGAAAACCTAACGAACGTGACCTTTTGTAGATTGCGCGTCGTTCGTTGAAGGACTGTCGATTTGTCTCGTCGAGCCGAAGATTCCCCGTCGATAAGTGTTTTTTAGGGGTAAAAGGAAGAGATAATTCGTCCCGGAGAAAGTTAGGCGGATGCAGCCCGAAAATTCCGTTGAAGGACGGAACAGATATCCTAGTGTGAATCTTTGACAAATTCGATCCTCTTTGTTCACATTTTTTTCAAGAACATAGCACGAGGTCGATCGATGACGAGTCTTAAATATCCATCAAAGCAAAGATCAATAGTAATTTACAGCACTGCAATGCTTGCATATCCCAGCAGAAACATTAGAACATTTTTTTGAAGAAGATAGCACGAGATCGATCGATGAAGAGTCTTAACCCTAGAAAGATAACCATAGGACAACGTACGTAAAAGATAACCATACGCTTCAGAGGCGCATGCTTTTCTAAGGCGTCAATTTTATACTAACAATGGATATTTATTTAAGTTAATCTAGTCATTTTAAAGGTTTGGCATTATTGTCAAAATAAAATGCATTTATATTATATTTTTTTATATTTTAAGTAATTTTAAACTTAAATCACTAGACCTCTATGAAAACGGTGCAGTCAGTTGTTTATTTCGCAGGCGCCTCTGCGACGTAGGTTATCTTTCTCGGGTTAAATATCCATCAAAGCAAAGATCAGTAGTAATTTACAGCACTACTTGCATATCCCAGCAGAAACATTAGAACATTTTTTTGAAGAACATAGCACGAGATCGATCGATGACGAGTCTTAAATATCCATCAAAGCAAAGATCAGTAGTAATTTACAGCACTGTAAATTATGCATTTGCACTTTCGCTTTAAAATTCCACAAAACCAGAGTCAAACACAAAAGCCCTCCTCCACGATGAAATTTTCGTGAAGGTGCCTTGCTGTGCCCGGCCGGTGCGAAAGAATAGGTGAAAACGTTTCGTGAGAGATGGGTGGCGGGTGACGACGAAGGTGAAGATATATCGTGCGGGTAAAGACAAGGCGGAATGTGGAATAAATAAAAGGGGGTAGGACAGGGCGTGGAGGAATATTCTAGACAAGTCTATCGTTATGCCACGCCGTCCGCAATCAATATTTCAGGAAAGGTGGACGACGCGGGCAGGGTCGGCACAGTGGCGAAAGTCTTGAGCTTGGCATTTACAATGAAACGAAGAAAGGACCTTCCGTCTTTCTCCGCGTTGTCCTCCTCGTCTTTCGACTCACCCTCCGGGTCCTTTCTGTCCTTCCGCTCCCCTCCCCCTATTCCGCGGGCCACCCCCGGGCCACCCCGGAGCCCGGGGTTGCGCCTCCTTCGCGCTGCTTGACTTGCCCGCCGTCGAAGTTCACTTTATACCGACGTTCAACAAAGCCTTCTAGCCCCTTCAGGGCTTTATTAAAAATTGAGGATGCAATTTACCTCGCGGGCCTCCGCCGGAGCCAACGTGCTCTAAATAAGGGAGAGGATAGGCAAAGGTCTTGCCCTCGCCACGCACGGTTCCGCCTCTCTCGAACCGGTGTGCCGGGTAAGATTCGCGAGGTGTGCATCGCCGCGAGATCAAGTTCATGGTGTCTGAAAGGCGAACGGTTCACGGGGTGCCTTGCCCGTGACGGCGAGGGTCATGTGCCGAATTTTATTGTATGCTGGTTAAGCAACAGGTTATAGAAAATTGTGCGTGACAGGAGGCCAGAGACGCTTAGAGGAGAGGAAAACGTGGGTGCTGTGTCTGTTGGTCTTGGTAGGCTAGTGGAGCCGGTTACTGTGGCGCGACGAGTTGCTGTGCCTTTGGTTTGTTTTCGGGAATAATTCACTTTATAGTTATGAAGTAAGATATATCAAATTTTTTTATTCGAAAATGAGAAAAATAAAACAATAAAAAATTGTAATGTTGAAATAGTTAATGCATCTTATTCGATAAATGTACAATTAATTATGCCCCAAAACAAATCAAGAGTACAACAATCGGTGAGCCCACTCTGACCTGCTCCGCTACTCTTCAACGGAATTTTTACTCTTCTTCTATCCAGTTTTGTTCAAAGCGAATTTGCTTTCTTTTCAAGTTGAAAATAGCATGATTTCCAAAGAATTCCGTTTGGTTTGGCGAGACAATACCGTATTCCTTCAACGAACGGTATGCAAGAAGAACGTAACAACAAGAAGAAGAGAGCAACAGAACAAGAGCAACAAGAAGAAGAGAGAATTGAATCGAGAATTGAATTGAAAATTGAATTGAAAATTGAATTTGTTTTTAGTTTTATTGATCTTATTCTTATTATTTTTGTTATTCTTATTATTCTTATTATTTTTGTTATTCTTATTATTCTTATTATTCTTATTATTCTTATTATTCTTATTATTCTTATTATTCTTATTATTCTTATTATTCTTATTATTCTTATTATTCTTATTATTCTTATTATTCTTATTATTCTTATTATTCTTATTATTTTTATTATTTCTTATCGTTGCATTTTATTATTATTTTTTATCGTTGCGTTTCTTATTATTTCAATCGTTGCGTAACCCCATATCTGTTATACAATTTTATTGACATTTCATGTCGAAAATATAAATAAGTCGTGTTGAACAATATTTATCAGTATCTCTGATTAAATGAAAAAATTCACACAATCGATATAAATGATTGAATAAAAGATAACGATAAAATAAAATTATTTGGCAAGGAGGAACGAAAAGAATGAAATGATTTAACGATTAGAATTGATATAAATAAAAATGTTGTATTCGTTCATTTAAAAAAAAAAAATTAAATTTACAGTCTCGACTTGTCGATAGAATAATTTGGTTTCAACTCTAATCATTTCAATATACTGCATCTTCGCGTCTGAAATTTCGCAAGGAACATTCAACTGCAATATATTGTGCTTCGAGTAACCGCGTGTCATCACGTACTGGTCATCGATAACCATCCCAGGGAAAGATATCGCTAGAATACTGGCGATAGTCGTGAAACTGGAGTTTACTGTACGTGCCATGGAAACGAATTAATGGTCCCGACGTTAGATGCACATGCATTAGACAGCTGTGTACTATGGAATGTACGCATTTCCATAGAATTAAATTGAGCCATGCTACCTCCTGGAGATGTTGCGAATAGCAATTATAAAGTCCTTAATTGGTTGATTCACTGCAAATGTTGCTTACATGTATCGCCTTAACAGAGATATACATACCATCAATATTGAACTACAATTCTATCCTTTCTGTAACCGTTATATCTATCTATCTATCTATCTACCTATATATATATGTATATATATATATATATATATATATATATATATATATATATATATATTATATTATATTATATTATATTATATTATTATATATATATTATATTATATTATATATTATTATATTATTATATTATTATATTATATATATATATATATATATATATATATATATTATATTATATTATATATAACTGCACCTTTCCCCAATTAAAAATATCTTCGAACATATCAGTTGAACGAAGTCAATGATAGATATTTTCGGTAAATTTATATTGTGCAAAATTACTCTTATTTGACAGAGATAAACATACAATTTCATTGAAGATCGACGTTTCTTGGTATCAATATGAAAAGACTGCAAATAATTATTCATACTTATTGGAAAGGAACAAAATTAGCAAGCAGAGCTTTCTTGCTGCTTTATTAATTATAAATACTATAGTTACTTAGTTAAGTAAGTGTACTATTATTCGAACATTCATATCACTCTGCCATGCTCGGACAGAGCTAGCCAAAAAATTGGTATGATTAATGATTAACGATTACGACTTATTAGTTTTATTATAAATTATTAATAAACTAATTGTTATCCTAACTTTTTATTTTACGTAGTTAGCTTTTATGATATTATTACAACTAGTTAAAGTAACTAACGAGTTATAATCTTTATCTATATCTTTATATAGTCTATATTTATCTATATATTATCTATATTATTAGTCTATATATATATATATATATATATATATATATATATATATATATATCTTATCTATATCTTATCTATATCTTTATATAGTCTAATCAGATTACTTTTCGTCCAATTATTAAAAATTACTGAGAAAAGATTAAATGTATCTAAGAATATCAGCCTACTATTTTCTATTGTACGAGATTATTGATGAAAGAATGAAATTTATTTACATCGTCAGTTTCGCGCAATTGAGACAGGTAATTTTTATTTCGACCACAGATTATATACCTCCTCTATTTCTACTCTTCCCACTGTATCACCAACACCGATGATTCCAACAATAGAGTTCGGTGCACTTTCCCACTGTATATTTTCAGCTGCACCAGACGATTGAACTCGTAAAGCGAGGATTCTAGTCTGGCGAACAAAGCTGTCACAGTTTCACTTTATACCAGAGGACTAAGAACAGTTTGATCTCGATAGATCTACGATCTACAGAAGCCAATTCCCGGTAGGGAAGGGGAGGAATCATGCCACAAACTATTACCGGCCGTCGTATAGCCGACGATCGGGTAGCCAGGACAGCCTCGACGCAGACGACTCTCGTGGAGGACCCTCCTTCCCCCCCTCCACGCCCCCCCGACTCCCCCACGGACGTTGCGGACTTGTCATAAATTAGAAACGCCACAGGGAATTCCGATGCAGATAGAGGGTAGAGGCAATGAAGCTAAAACAAGGCCGAGGCCAAGCAGGGACGTCGGGCACGGCGACGATTGCATCAGAGGATTTATGCATCGTCGGCAATTATTCGACACCGCGGACTCGCCCGTGGACTTACACGTTTACGATAACAATTAATGTTTGCCGGCGTTAATTCGACGACCGCGGGCCGGTCTACGTGTTCTCCAGACGCGGAAATGCTGAGCTGCCGAAATGCTGCAGAAACGCTCCGGAAACACGCCTGATTCGACGCCTTGTCCCGCCTCGCCTAGCGCTGCCATAACCGGCCGTGTACTCGAGATGTTATGGAAAGCCTTTAATTACGCGATCTTATTTAACGAGCTGCAATAGTGCCGGGCTTTTTGCGAACAGAGCGACACTGCTTTTACGACCCCGGCGTTGGCTACGCGATTCTAAGGAAATTTACTTCGATATACTCGTACTGTCGGCTTTATGGATTTCTAGTTACGGGGATCTGTGGATTACTAGCTACAGGGTTGGAATTATTAGCAGCATTTAATGGAATTATCGTTCTGAATGGGCAATCAATCGTTCGATACAAATTGGTTTAGGGAAGAAGAAGAAGAAGCATCAGAGCAAATCAAAGATACATAAAAAGCTGATTCTTCTCCGAATCATTTCAGTAAGACGAGAATAACGAAATTGTGTTTTCAAATATTTTTCATGTCTTTGCAGTTTTACATTTCACTTAAAGAAAAATTGTTTAGATTTCAATTAGTTGGAACGAGCAAGAAATTAAAAAGTTATTCATTGTCCAGTAGACTAGTTCTTCTATTATCTAAACAAAATTCAAGTCATTTAGTCCAATTTTAAAGAAGTTACTGAGTTTTCGAAGGCGTTTGGATACTTTGGTTAGTCACTCTATATACAGAGTGTCACATAATTATACTAACACCCGGAAACGAGTGATTCCTGAGGTCATTTGAAATAACTTTTTCCTTAGCGAAAATGCAATTCGCGGCTCTGTTCACGAGTTATTAACGAAAAACACTGACCAATGACAGGCGAGCTCGGCTGGCGCATGGCGACCGAGCCAACAAGCGGTCGAAACTCAGTTCCGCTCATTGGCTCGGCCGTCTCGCGCCAGCTTATCTCTCCTCTCATTGGTCAGTGTTTTTCGTTTAGAACTCCGAAGCGCGAACTCCTAAGCGGATTGCTTAGGAAAAAGTTATTTCAAATGACCTCAGGAACTCCCTATTTCCAGATTGCAAGACATTTTTGGGACACCCTGTATAACAATTTTTCTGCAAATATATAGAACAGTGTAATTACAGTATAACTGATAGAACCGAACACTGATGATTCCAATGTTAACGCCAGATCTACCGAGTTCGAAATGTGACTGGCATGTGTCAATAATAACGAAATGACAAGACAGAATTTATTTAAACTATTCATAATTTTTATTATAACGTGTACTTGTGTGAATTGGAAAATTTATTTAATCATTTTCTGTGAAAGAAGAAAGAATCCTTACAATTTCAACAACTGAAAAGTTATGTAATATAATAACAATGTAATAATACAATAATACTATATACTATAATATATATAATATATACATATATATATATATATATAAGTATATAGTATAGTATATAAAGATGTAGTATAATATAAAATTATACCATATAATATATATACTATATACTATATATATTATATAGTATAATTTTATATTATACTATACTATATACTATACTAATCTTTATATAGTATACTATATTATACTATACCTTCATATAATATACTATAGTATAAGTATAGTATATAGTATTAGTATAGTATAGTATAGTATATATATATATATTTAGTATAGTATATTGTATATAGTGTATATAGTTATATATACTATATACTAAACTATAATAATACTACACCAAATCGTTATCGTAAGGTTCCGTTTCACACAATCAAAGGAGAGAACGCATCTTCGGGGTTCTCTCGGTTCGTGCAAGGACAATTATACAAAAACATGTTTACCGCGTGCCATGTATTTTTTATGCTGCAATTTTCGCGGCGATTGGGATTTTATTCAAGGGAACGAAGGGCGTCGGCGCTGTTCCGTCCAACCTGTTACATTTTCAGGAACGCCGCAGGAGAATCGTCTGGGCCGCGTATAAAAGTTGTATCCCGCAATATACTTTTGTATGCAGTGCAGTTGGCTTAATGTTCGCCGCCGAAAATGAAACTTCCGCGAACGGTTGGTTCATGCTGCTGTAACGACGGCAATCTTTCCAGTTTTTACACGCGAGGCCGAGTAACCGCCTCGAATACATTTTTATAGCTCGATCCTTTAACGGGCCCGGTACCGTTCGCAATTTGAGTTATATGCATACTTCAAAACTTTCAATCCCGCCGGAATTTCGCTTCTAATTTGTATCGGAGCTCGTTCGAATTCAATTTTAATCGCTTTCTTTCACGACTGTTTTATAATGACAGCGTCGTTTCGTAATTAAGAAATTTTTATTTCAGATGCGCATGCGGAAATTGTGAATTTTTATACAAAATGAGAATATTCCGTAGCAATTGCTATAATTTCTTCGCGACATACATCTCCCTAATAGCTTCAATTAAAAATTTAACCGTATCGATTATACGGATTTTTGTGAAAATAGCAATTTTCTGCCTAAATTGCAAGACATAGGGCACAGGTGTACGTTCCATTTTTTCTTTAAACTTGATTATGTTACTCTTACGATAAACTTCGCCAACTCGTTTTTGTCATAAGCCTACAAAAATCTGTAATTTTTAACTACTTGCCGTACCATTTTGTTCATAGTCGCTGTAATTAGAAGTTTTTCGATTGTAATAATTTTTAAAAAGAAAAAAGACAATTTACATTTATTGTATGTATTTATTTATTGTATATTTATCGTATTTAGTGGAATCCTCAAATATCGACTACAAGAGAGCAGAATTTTATTTCGACTTAAAACAATGAAATAATATTCATACTTAACAGGAATCTCCATTATATGTCAGGCTCGTCAAAATATGGCAAGGGGTTAATCGTCAACAAGCCTATCATATCAATCGCGAAACTTGCTGAATTAGCTTTACATCACTTTTTCAATTACGTCATCACTATAATATATATCACTATATATAGTGATATATATTATATTCGCGTGTTCTTCAACCCTCATTCGTTCCTCATCTTCCAAATTTAATTTCTACTTTGGTGTCAAATTAACACGACGACGGAAAGTCGATGTTATGGGATAAGTAACACTAATTGTAAATCTCTGATATATTACAGTGATTTATATATATATAAATCACTATAATATATATATATTTTTCAATTACATCATCACTATAATATATATATCACCATATATATATAAGTCGAAATAAAATTCTGCTCTCTTGTCATCGATATATATATATATATATAGTGATATATATTATAGTGATGACGTAATTGAAAAATATATATATATCATAGTGATAGTAATATTATAATATTATAATATTATAATATTATAGTGATATATTAGTAACACTAATTGTAAATCCCTGATATAGTATAGTGATTTATATATATATAAATCACTATACTATATCAGGGATTTACAATATAATATATATATCACCATATATATATATAAGTCGAAATAAAATTCTGCTCTCTTGTCATCGATATATATAGTGATATATATTATAATGATAACGTAATTGAAAAATATATTTTCACTATTAATCACTATAATATATCAGGGATTTACAATTAGTGTCACTTATCCCATAACATTGACATTCCGTCGTCGCGTTAATTTGACACCAAAGTACAAATTAAATTTGTAAGATGAGAAACGAACGAGGCTTGAAGAACACACGAAGACTGTCTCGAGATCGTCCGTGACTAGAGAAAATGCGAGCCGAGGGTATAACACCGACGACTTCCGCGTGCTAGTGGTATTGTTCCCGCGACGACAGTATTGCCAGGCGTTATTTTTTAACGTGGCGAACGATCCAGGCGTATAAACGTCGGCCCATCTGTTAGTAATTTGTAAGACGAGTCGGGTAATTAAAAGTTTGATGCGAGTATTAAACTCGTCGGGTTATAAAACGAGGGGATGCTGGCAACGGGTCGGGCTCCGACAGAGCTTACGTTGAACCGTCCCGGCTCGGCGCGGCGCGGCGGCGACGCCGCCTTTTCTCTTTCGAGAAAAAGCGAGAGGGAGAATCGCGGTGACGGAAAGTGTCACGAACGGGGGTGGGAGGACGCGATGAGAATCTCCTCCGATGCACACGTCGCGCGGTGCACAACGGCCGTAAAGCGCTTTAGAGTGCATAATTTTTTAAATATCTTTATTACGACGGAGGAGGGCCGCCCCGGAGTCTCGCGGCGTGCCGAGCCGCCATAATTGACCGCGGCGAAATCTCGTCGGTGAGACGCGATAAAATGCACCATTGTGAAACTTTTAATGGCTGCCCACTCGAGGAGAGAGAGCACGCCACGCACTCGAATCCACGGGAAATTTTCGGTTACCGGCCGCGGCCGGGAATCTCTCGGCTGTTCGACTTTTTATTGTTACACCTACGCGCACGCGGTTGTTTCGCTCGTTATCGTGCGGCAAACACTCGCGACGAACGATAATCATTTTCCAAGCGGGAACCGCCTGGGCCCGCCCTCCGTCGTCGCCGCCCGATGAAATCTTTTAAAACATTCAGGGACCCCGGCACGACTACTTTAATCCGAGTTTGTGATTCAATTTCGTAAAGTTGCCCGATTACCATTCGGTGGCCCTCCGCCCTCCCCGGCCCTCGCGCCGCCCGGCTTAATTACTACGGTTTGCTTGTGCAGCCCCTTTATCGATGTAATTTGTCGGTCCGTTTCACGGACGAGACAATCCCGTACGATCGGCGAACTGCTCGCTGCGGTTTCCGGATTGCACGCCGGAAATTGACGGTAAGATATCGGGAGAATCGAATGAAAGGCGGTTAATTACACTTCGTCCACGGTTCC
Source organism: Megalopta genalis (assembly GCF_051020955.1). NCBI lineage: Eukaryota > Metazoa > Arthropoda > Insecta > Hymenoptera > Halictidae > Megalopta > Megalopta genalis. The sequence continues at coordinate 21,937,013 of NC_135013.1, read as the reverse complement.
CGGTCGCCGGTACACGGTCAAAACGTTCGATCTGCCGCCGCCGCCGCCACCGCGGATTTCGACGAACTTTGGCCCCGGTTCCCGTTTTCTCTCTGTTTATCGACTGTTCGCAGCAGGATGCACATGGAGAATAATACGTACGTGCGATTGATTTCAACTATCGGGGAAACGTCAATCTCCCGCACGACCAGCCAGGCGTGCTCGCGTGTCGTTTATAAAGTTGCTGCTTAGACACGTGGAAAATAACGTTTACGTTTCCTACCGGTTATCCGGCCCGGATATCCGGATAACATATGACACGCCACCGGAATTATGGCACCGCGTTTAAAATATATTACACCGAATTGTTTGCCGCCGAAGGATCTATCGCCGGCGAGGAATTTTTCTTAACTTCGCGGCGAAGTTGAAAATAAATCCGATGGTCTCCGAAACATTTCTTGCTTGTTACATTTTCCTCTTATTTATCGATCGATATTATACTTCGTTTGCCACAGTCGCGACCGCAGCCGATGGTAATACGTTGAACAATTCGTTTCGTTCATGGTACGAATCGAATTTTTATTTTTTTATTAGTAACGATTATTAGTTCGGGAAATGTCGTACAAAATCGGATACGCGGGTCAAACCGGATACCACTGTGTTTTTTTTCGAAGATGAGAGCTGTGATTCTCGTACAGCATCACGTTTGAAATCGATCTCGCAACAGTTTGAGATTCGACACCGATTAGTATACATTGTCGTTTTTCGTAGAGCGTAGTTGCAAAATTCGAATGTGAAAAATATCAGGGTTATGCTTGCGTGTTGTCTTTTTTACTAACACGTCGATGTAAAGAATTCATTACGGTAAATATCGCATCGTATTTTGCAGTCCTTTTACAACATTTTTGATGTGTTGGTCAATTTTTGTAACCGCTTGTTAATAAACCGGGTACTTGATGGCAAAGCAAAACTAAATATATCCTTCCATGTCCTGATTCTGTAAAGTCTGATTAGGATGTTCTGTGCTGTTAAACATTTTCTTTGCCATGCGATCGTTTGTTCACAGAAAGCATAGGTTACGTATCCGGTTGTGCCTCACACCTCTTTACTCAATACAGAACAATTCTGTTAAATTCAAGACATGGTAAAGTGGAAAGGTTCAACACGAATTGTACTTAACTAGTCTTGAATTATTCAAGACTAGCAATGTAGAAGTAGAGTAAAGAAGAATCCTAATTTAATTTATATGCTTCATTAGTAAGACTTAAAAGAGTTTATATATATATACAATAATATAAATATAATATAATAATTTAATAATAATATAATATTATATAATATATATAAAAGTTAAAATAATATATAATAATATAATAATAATATAATATAAATATTATATATATATATACAATAATATTATATATAATATATAAAAGTTGCTTCAAATGACCTCAGGAGTCCCCTACTTTCGGATTGCAAGACATTTTTGGGACACCCTGTATATAATATATATATTGCAATCCGAAAGTAGGGGATTCCTGAGACCATTTGAAGCAACTTTTTCCTTAGCGAAAATGCAATCCGCGGCTTCGTTTACGAGTTATCAACGAAAAACAGTGACCAATCGGAGGCGAGATCATTTGGCGCGAGATGACCGAGCCAATGAGCGGAACTGGGCTCCGTGCGCTCGTTGGCTGGGCCGCCGCGCGCCAGCCGAGCTCGCCTCTTATTTGTCAACGTTTTTCGTCGATAACTCGTAAACGAGGCCTCGGAGAAAATTTTCGCAAAGGAAAAAGTTGCTTCAAATGACCTCAGGAACCTCCCATTTCCGGATTGCGACACATTTTCGGGACACCCTGTATATATAAAACATTATATTCGATAAACTGTCTGGCAACATTTTGTTAAAACCGCGATTAAATCGATCGAATCCCAACCTGCTCCCAAAACTCGTAACATACAGTCGAATTACAGCAACGCGGTAGTGGTACAGCTGTTAAAACTTTAAGTGCGGCTTGATGCTCTTTAGGACCTCTTGCCGATTTTAATATTTCTCGGTTAAATATACGGCGAGAGGCAGAAACCTCGTGATCGATCGAAGAACGGACCATAAACCGCAGAAGCGTAAAGTAAAATCATTTAAACGACTCCAACACTCGGGCTAGTTATTAGCCCTTAATCCAGCTGTTACCATCGTACGCACCGACTTCCATTCTCGTTAATCAAAACGTTACGGGCTGCCCACGGGACGCCATAGGAATTGAACCGTTAAATTCCCGTATAACGTATAGACGCCTGCTTGCAGTTTCACGAGGCCCCGATATCGATGTGCATACGGATCGCCACACGATCAGGCTGATTGTTATTACACCTGCGTTCGATGTCCGGCCAATGTGACTTTTTCTCACAACGCGAATCGATCCAGCGTTTCGCGTGTACATATCCGCGTTCGGCGTATTGTCTTCTCGCACGGCCAACTGTTCCGCTAAATTATACAGCATGGTTTCACGGCGAAAGACACGCCGTGCGCTAAATTATTCATAGCATTATTAATTCCGAATTCAAAATCTACGATTCTGCTATTTTTGCTCGATCGTGAATAAACTTTGTACGCGTGCTTTGTTGTGTGTTTCGATGGAACGTATGGGTTACTGAATTTGCGAATGGGTTAGCTACAAAAGAATCTTCGACAATTTTATGTTGTGGAAATAAATTTTAATATATCGAAAATTGTATTTCTTTCATAAATCATAAATTATTTCAAGATCTATGTCCTAGTGCTAGAGAATGGAAGAACATTTCCAAAATATCAGCTTTATGCAAAAATATGTGTAACAATTAAACAGTGGATCTTTATGCGAAACAAATATTTTCTGCAACAACTGTAAGAAACAGAAACCAAGTAAAAGTGTCCTTCTTTTCACAGGAACATTTTTAAATACATAAAATTGAATGTGTGTTAGCTACAAAAGAATCTTCGACAATTTTATGTTGTAGAAATAAATTTTAATATCGAAAATTGTATTTCTTTCATAAATCATAAATTATTTCAAGATCTATGTCCTAGTCCTAGAGAATGGAAGAACATTTCCAAAATATCAGCTTTATGCAAAAATGTGTGTAGCAATTAAACAGTGGATCTTTATGCGAAACAAATATATTTCTGCAACAACTGCAAGAAACAGAAACCAAGTAAAACTGTCCTTCTTTTCACAGGAACATTTTTGAATACATAAAATTGAATGTGTTAGCTACAAAAGAATCTTCGACAATTTTACGTTGTAGAAATAAATTTTAATATCGAAGATTGTATTTCTTTCATAAATCATAAATTATTTCAAGATCTATGTCCTAGTCCTAGAGAATGGAAGAACATTTCCAAAATATCAGCTTTATGCAAAAATGTGTGTAGCAATTAAACAGTGGATCTTTATGCGAAACAAATATATTTCTGCAACAACTGCAAGAAACAGAAACCAAGTAAAACTGTCCTTCTTTTCACAGGAACATTTTTGAATACATAAAATTGAATGTGTTAGCTACAAAAGAATCTTCGACAATTTTACGTTGTAGAAATAAATTTTAATATCGAAGATTGTATTTCTTTCATAAATCATAAATTATTTCAAGATCTATGTCCTAGTCCTAGAGAATGGAAGAACATTTCCAAAATATCAGCTTTATGCAAAAATGTGTGTAGCAATTAAACAGTGGATCTTTATGCGAAACAAATATTTTCTGCAACAACTGTAAGAAACAGAAACCAAGTAAAAGTGTCCTTCTTTTCACAGGAACATTTTTGAATACATAAAATTGAATGTGTTAGCTACAAAAGAATCTTCGACAATTTTATGTTGTAGAAATAAATTTTAATATCGAAGATTGTATTTCTTTCATAAATCATAAATTATTTAAGATCTATGTCCTAGAGCTAGAGAATGGAAGAACATTTCCAAAATATCAGCTTTATGCAAAAATGTGTGTAGCAATTAAACAGTGGATCTTTATGCGAAACAAATATTTTCTGCAACAACTGCAAGAAACAGAAACCAAGTAAAACTGTCCTTCTTTTCACAGGAACATTTTTAAATACATAAAATACATAAAATACATTCTTAAATACATTCGCAATCTAATAATAACATGCCTCAACGAAATATATAAGATTCATGTTGTACTGTTTATTAAATGCTGTTTTTAACAAACATTCTAATAATATCTAAAAAAAAGAAGACAAAATCGTAGAAAAGTGAACATGTCAGAAACGAACCATTAAATTACTCTAAGTCTAAAATATGGCATGTAAACTCTTTCTCTCCCTAAATTTCGTATTATCCACTGATCTAAATTCCTCCGCGAAGTCCTTAATTACGCAGACACTAATCTCAATTAAAATGAAAACATTATTCAACTTCGAACTGAAACGAAGTACAAAAGAATATGCTAATCCTTCGAACGTGTAACGTGTAACTCGGCATCTCGAAACACGCTTTCGAAAAAGTTCGACAAATCACGTGCCCGGTAAATTCATTAGCGACCGTACACCATTCAAAGCTGAAACAGCCGGACCTACGCGAAGCGATCGAACTGCCATAAACAATAGCACGGCTATCATAATGTAAACATATCGGGCCGGCAATCTTGTATCCACGCATTATGCATATTCATTCTCGGTTCGGCGTCGGTGCCGTGTCGCAGTTGCCTTTATCCTACTTAATGTTTAGACGCCGGTATTCTAACGACGTCGTTAAAGCACACCGACACGGATGAATGAGTGTGATGCTGGTCCGGCAGCGTGGCGGGAGGGTTTAAAACAATCATTTCCATGTCCCTCGCCCGCGGTAGTCGACGGGGCGCTTTGTTTCGTCAACCAGAGCCAATTTGTTCGTTTGTCAGTCGCGGAAGGATCTCGTCGGTTCGAGTCTCTGGCTGGAGCGAGACGGGAGCACAAAGCGAGACAGAGATAGGAGGAGAGAGAAACGGAGAGGAACGGAGATAAAGAGCGAGAGAGAGAGAGAGAAAAGAGAGAGAAAAGAGAGAGACAGAAAGAGAGAGAGAGAGAGAGAGAGAGAGGGAGAGAGACGTGTCGGACCGATGAGGGAGAACGCGTAGAAAGAGACAGGGACGTAGATGGAATATAAAGCGAAAAGCAGAAGGGCGAAGAGAGACGGAGAGAGAAAGAATGAGAGAGAGAATGAGAGAGAGAGAGAGAGAGAGAGAGAAGCAGCGAACCGGGGGTCTCGAAGTCAAAGAGACCAAGAAAGACGTCGGCCGAGCCGGCGAGTGAGACAGGAACCGGAGAGAGGGACCTAGAGGCGCTTAGTTGTCGAAGTACAAATTAGATTATGCGCCGTGCCGCTGCGGGGGTGCACCGTCCCGTTTGTTCGTAGAAAAGTTACAGCCCTGTCTCGTTTCTGACGCCGCAGTTCGTGCGGTTGTCCCTTTTACGACGCCACCAGCCACGAAGACCCTTCTGGCTGGTCTCTCGAGTCCCTTTCCACGGGAACCACTCGGTGGCCCGGCGATCCCGCAGGAGAAAATATTTCAATATTTACTTAAAGGCGGCTCGGAAAATGGAATTTTTTTCAAATTGGATTATGGAAATTGCCGGCCGGATGGGGGATCGAATGATTTGTTACGGCTTCGATGTTTACCCAGACGCCTCGTAAAGGGGCCCCGTATACGCTTTGCCGATTATCGAACGCCGAGTTTCATTCTTATACGAGATCATTGTCTCTCGGTGGCAATGCTCGTGTGTACGACAGTGTGTTGCACGGCTAGGGAAATTGTGGTCAATCGAAGCGATTTCTCCTGCAGCAGTTTAGAAATCTTCGTTGTTTCTTGGAACGAGTTTGCAATTTGAAGGCAATGCTAGAAATTAATACTATACCTATCGAGTCAAAGGTCATGCGTTACTTCGTAACGATGATAAGAATTGTCTCTCGGTGACAATGCTCGTGTGTACGACAGTGTTGTACGGCTAGGGAAATTGTGGTCAATCGAAGCGATTTCTCCTGCAGCAGTTTCGAAATCTTCGTTGCTTCTTGGAACGAGTTTGCAATTTGAAGGCAATGCTAGAAATTAATGCTATACCTATCGAGTCAAAGGTCATGCGTTACTTCGTAACGATGATAAGAATTGTCTCTCGGTGACAATGCTCGTGTGTACGACAGTGTTGCACGGCTAGGGAAATTGTGGTCAATCGAAGCGATTTCTCCTGCAGCAGTTTCAAAATCTTCGTTGTTTCTTGGAACGAGTTCGCTATTTAAAGGTAATACTAAAATTCAACATTAAACCTATCGAATTCAAGGTCGTGCGTTACTTCATAACGATAATAAGACTTTTATTTATTATTAAGAAAAATTATTTAGTATATTTGGATGAAAGAATTGATTCAATAATTCAATAATTCCTTATTTTAAAATAAAAGATGTGAAATCGGTCATTTTGACGGGCTCGGTAAGTTTAGTGCTAGAAACTAAAGAGATTAAAGATCAAAATTTTCTTACAGACAATGCTCGATCTTTGGGCAACGATATTTGGTTTTTATCTATTGCAATCAATACAGAAAATTTATTTTATCACCAATTCCATGTTCTAGATCTAGCAAAATATTTCATTTCCCTACGTATAATTGCACCGGAGTTTGATATACATTAAATTCTCCCGAATTGTCCTTTGGACAATTTGGGAAGCGGAGATACGATTATTCGAGCCTCACGCCTCGTTTTTATAATCGCCGATTACCAACAACTATAAAAGCAAGTCGCAAGGCTCGAATAATCGTATCTCCTTTTCTCAAATCGTGGATTTTTGTGCACAATCTGAGCGTCAATTAGAGAGAATTTACTGTACATGGTAGACTAAGATGGTTAACATTAAAAGTACAATCACTTTATGAACACTTAAGTAGACTTTCAAATCGATTTTCGATTATGATAATATGTTTAATACATATTTTTGCTGAACTGATAACAGAAAATCAATGTCCTTTTGCAATAGACATATACAGAGTGTCCCGTAGCATGTGGGATCCATTTAAGGAATAGATTCTACGCATGAAAACAATAACAAAATTGCATGTAAACTCTTTGACATAACCTTGACTTCTCCTCTTCCCAAATTGTTCATTTTTGTGCACAATCCGAGCGTGAATTGCGGAGAATTTATTGTACAACCCAGTTGGTGGATTTAAAGCGTGAGTCGAAATTGTACGAACATTAACCAAGTCCCTTGTGGAATTGTTTGCGAGAAGTGGGATGGTTAAGGCACGTGGGCCCAATGGGATTTCAGGTACGGTTGGTTCCGTTTGATCGTTATTCCGGCCGAAAAAGGTGTTCGCTAAGAGGCTATCGCGTAGCTTCTTGCCGTGCGGGCCCATCTTTCGAAGTTCCTAACAAACTTCGTACCTGAAATTCGATCTCATTAACGAGGAGGTAGCCGAGTTGCCGCGGAGTTGGTCCATAGCACGGTAGTTACAGCCGTGGAAGTTGACTTTAGGATGGATACGGTTAAAGGAGCAGAGCTGGGTTGGATCGTCTTAGAGAAGGTTGTCTTCCAAGGCACGAAATCCTATTACGTATTAATATCAGTATTACGATGGTATTTCACGATATCTTCGTTCCTCCTTCGTTTTTGGACAGTTTCGCTCGCAATTATCGAACCGCCTGGCTAAATGCTGCTTTATTTAAAAGTCGGCTCGCTGTCATGATTGTCTTGAACAACGAACTATTTCGTACCATATTTTAGAATTGTATTATTATTCGATTATGAAGCTCGGGGAATTCTTAAAGTAATGATTTAATCGTCATCAAACTCTAATTTCAGCTACTTAGTTCAATCGAAGAGAAGAGATTAAAGAGAATATAATATAAATAATATAAAATATATAATATATTATATATATAATTATTATATAATATATATTATATATTATATATTATATATTATATATTATATATTATATATTATATATTATATATTATATATTATATATTATATATTATATATTATATATTATATATTATATATATTATATATAATATATTATAATATAAAATAAGATTAGTTCTGTCATTTGCAAATAATAAATCGAGGTACAAGACACAGCACTATTTCAAAAGCAGCAGAAAATGCTCCAAATTGTCGCAAGGGACGTGCACAATGATTGATAGCTTTTCACATAATCGATCCAGCCTATGCTCTATGTATAGTGCAGCTATTAACCCAGAAACATTTAGTCTGACCATAACTCTGAAGGAACAATATGAAAGTTTTCGTAGGTGATGTTATTAAAATCTGAACTATAATCTAAGTGCGATATTCTTTCGTCTTTTGATAAATTACTAACGAGGCGTATAGCTTAGCAGAAAATGTTGTTTACTACACTTCTTTTGTCATTGTAGTAATTCGATCGAAGGAGCACAGGAATGATTGCTCAAGAATGATTATAAGATCCACAAAACGTGTTCAAATTTTCTTTATAGGCTGAAATAAAAATGTTGAAAAAGCGTGAGTTCTTTTATGTTTTTTATTTTGCCATTCCAAGTAATAGCAGAATTAAAACAAAGTATTTTAGTCATTTTAGTCATTGTTGTAAACCGGTCCCTTTAACGTTTCAAGCCAAAATTTCAAGCCATTTCTTCGAATTTGAGCAAAGTTATTATCATTAAACTATATGCATCGTCGAGGAGTGACAGCACGAGATCGTTCGCGTTTTCGCCGAATGATGGGTTTCCTTTTTTGATAAACTTCGACTCGGCGGAGTCGCAAAGTAAATAAGTAGAAGGACGCGATCATACTTTTCTTCGGAAATGCGCCGGTCCCCTGCGGTCTCTCTGTTTATGTTTCTTCAAGCAACATCCGACACGGCTGATCCGGAGGGGCGGCAGCCCCAGCCCGATGCTCAAATAAATGCTAACCGCATTATATACGTCATGTACAATTTTCATCGCGTCTCGTGGAATCGTCTGTTCGGGCGACCCCTGGCGATATCGCCACGACGCCATTAGTCCGCATCAGCCGTAAGCAATTACTAATCATTCTGATGGATGCCGTGATGTATCATTTGTCATTTAAATTGAATTACAACCGGGGAGACGGTTGAGAACGATCCTTAGAACACGCGTGCTCCTCCGTTCGTCCCGCATCCGCGTATAAATTAAGTTTTCGAAATTCGTCGCCTAGCACGGCCCGGCCCGGCCCGGCCCGGCCCGACCACCGGTATCGATCATTCGTCATACTGCAGGGCCCACGAGTTTTCCCGGCCGGAATTATAATTTATGCGGCGACGTTTTGTGCTATTATGAATATTAATCCGGAAACGAACCGATTTGTTTGTGCGCCGTGCGCATCGACAGTATTTATTGACCGCATTCGTCAACCGATGTTTCGCCCTGTAATACCGATTATTTACGGAACGTTGGCCCGCTGATTTAAACAAAGCTATGTTTCCGATTAGCATAAACAAAGAGAACTGGAACCGTATTCGACGGTCGATTAAAATTTGACCGGTTAATTTGGCATCCCGATATTAATTGTGCTCGCGCAGACCAGAAACAGGTAATTCAGCTTTGTGCCCTGAAACGGTTCGCTTCGTATCGATTTATGGACAGACTTGTTGCCTCGGGTTCATTATCATGTGTTTTATATTTTCCTTTTTCACGATGTTTTAATCTTAAGCTTGTTACACCGTTTCTTCTACTTAGCCGAGGGACTTCCGAGTGGCTGATATTTTTAAAGTAGATTTTCTCGCGAACGTAAATTTACTAGATACCGGCGATTTTACTAATGTGATTATTCTTATGGGTTACAATTTTATAGACTCAAAATGCTATTGATCCTATTATATATATATATATATATAATATATATAAATAACATAATATAATATAATATAATATAATATAATATAATGTAATATAATATAATATAATATAATATAATATAATATAATAATATAATATATAATATAATAATATAATAATATAATATATAATATAATAATATAATAATAATATAATAATATAATAATAATATAATAATATAATAATATAATAATAATATAATATATATAAAACTATTGATCCGCGAATAACATTCATATTTCTTGAAATCTTCGTGACTGCACAATTCGTGTACGAATATTTAGAATATCTTTAGAATTTCTTGCCCAAAATGTGTACTTGTAAAAAGGTGGAGCTATTCGTGTTTCTAGATCAGAAATTCCGTAAGCGTTATTTCTCGAATTTCTGTCGGCGGGCAATTCGTCGCGCGATAACGTAGTGAGCACCGTCGAATTTCTATGTCCCGAGGACAGGGACGAATAACGTCATAAGCTTGATTTTACGAGAAAATAATGTGACACTCGGAATCGAAGCTGAAGCCGGCATCACTTAGCCGGTAATTCTACTTTGCATGAAACCGAGACGAGCTCTTAAGTAAATGTCACCGTGGAGAGACGCCGTGGGTAGCGTGCCGGGATCGATAATGCTCGCGTCGATTTTACAATTCATGAATTCATAATTCAAGCAACGTCTCGTGCATCCTGCGAGAGTGGCTCCTTCGCGGCGCTTTTCGCTCCGCGAGGCGTGCGAGCAGTCAAGGGCCCGCGATACCATTGTGAAATTACATCCCAGGCAAACAACAATTAGGATTCTTCGAAACCCCGGAACTTCTTTCGGGAAGTGCCTGCTCCGCGATCGTTCGCGCTGTCGTTCGATTCAACAAGTTCTTCGCTAGGGTTCGGAAATCCAAGATGAATCTTGGAAAGTGACGCAAACAAATTCTATTCTCTCTCTCTCTCTCTCTCTCTCTCTCTCTCTCTCTCTCTCTCCCTTTCCCTGTGCACCCCTTTTGCTCTCTTTCTCTATCCCTGTCTGTTTGCGGATAGAAATCATCGTCCGGAGCAAAATCGTCTCATTTATAGGGACCTCTTCCACCCTTCTCGCAGACAAGGCCGCTAAATCCGCCGCATTTACGTATTCCCACGATTCATTCTCGTCTTCCCATAAAATTCGATGGCCCGTGAAACCTGCCGAACCTCTTACCACCCTTTATCTTTGCTTTTTATCTTCGATGCCAGGGAAGTGTAACATCACAGTCTGTACAAGGGGATATGCCCAGAATTAGTTGATTTATTTGTTATCTTTAACACCTTGGAAAACACAGTCGTTGCACGCGAATACGTTAAAGGCAAGTTTTCAAAGAGACTTTGAACGTTTTCTTTTTTAAACCAAATTGATAAAGATATCAGATTCAAACTTTGTGGAGTTATTGCTCAAACTTCAAATAGTGTGCAGAATTTATTACTGTCGCGTATAATAATTCTGACCAAAATTCTAGCGGTTTCGTCAAGGAGAAATCTCTTTACGACTTTCGCTTGATAATGAGAAAAATTGAAAAGGTTAAAAAGGCACTTTAAGATATATTTCTATTCTGCCAGAATTATTCGTGGATATTGTAACAGAACTGCTCTTCGTGCATTTAGCAAATAGTACAAAATAATCTCATTACTCAATATCGTAGTGAAGCCAGTTGCTAAAAATTTTTGCTAATTTTTTAATTCTTTTATTTTACTTATTTTTGAATAAAGAAATGATATTTTATTCCATAAGTCTTCTCACTTCATTATTTTGATTATTTTTTAATAAAAATATTTGATATGTCTTATTCGATAAAGTTAATCGTGTGCGAAAGTCTCAGATTAGGCTAAAGTTAATCATGCTCCAAAAGCTCAGAAATTGTACACTCCACAGTAACAGTGTCCTATTCTAGCTTTTTGTTTACTTTTTAATAAAAATATTTGATATGTCTTATTCGATAAAGATAAAGTTAATCATGTGCGAAAAGCTCAGGTTAGGCTAAAGTTAATCATGCTCCAAAAGCTCAGAAATTGCACACTCCACAGTAACAGTGTCCTATTCTAGCTTTTTGTTTATTTTTTAATAAAAATATTTGATACGCCTTATTCGATAAAGATAAAGTTAATCACGTGCGAAAGGCTCAGGTTAGGCTAAAGTTAACCCCTTGACATACCATTTTCTTCGCAGTTACTGCGATTAGAAATTTTTCGATTGCAATAATTTCTTAGAAGCGAAAGAAAATTGCTGCTTATTGTATGCCTAAATTCACTTGAATGCTTAAACATTGATAACAAGAGATTAGAAATTTATTGCAATTTTAAAGGACAGAATAACAGCTATACTCGATAAATTATTACTAGAAATTTTCATGACGAATCGAACTCGTCAAAGTATGGCAAGGGGTTAATTATGCTCCAAAGGCTCAGAAATTGTACACTCCACAGTAACAGTGTCCTATTCTAGCTTTTTGTTTACTTTTTAATAAAAATATTTGATACGCCTTATTCGATAAAGATAAAATTAATCACGTGCGAAAGGCTCAGGTTAGGCTAAAGTTAATTATGCTCCAAAGGCTCAGAAATTGCACACTCCACAGTAACAGTGTCCTATTCTAGCTTTTTGTTTATTTTTTAATAAAAATATTTGATACGCCTTATTCGATAAAGATAAAATTAATCACGTGCGAAAGGCTCAGGTTAGGCTAAAGTTAATTATGCTCCAAAGGCTCAGAAATTGCACACTCCACAGTAACAGTGTCCTATTCTAGCTTTTTGTTTATTTTTTAATAAAAATATTTGATACGCCTTATTCGATAAAGATAAAATTAATCACGTGCGAAAGGCTCAGGTTAGGCTAAAGTTAATTATGCTCCAAAGGCTCAGAAATTGTACACTCCACAGTAACAGTGTCCTATTCCAGCTAATAATAAACCCAGCCTAATAATTCCATTCCAAGTTTCCACAAGCGGTAATCATCCCCTTATGGTTCGCATTATACCATACGACGAAACCGTCTCTTCTTGTGACGATAAGAAAGGAAGCATCGAATTTTTGACAGGAGGCGTCCGGGAGGAGGTTTCGGGGCTGCGAACGTTGCGAATCAGCCGCTGTCACATTTGGCCGTCGTGTTCGCAGCTCGAGGTGACAACTTATTTCCTCCGTTTGCGTTACCCGGTGTCAGAGCTTGGCCTTTGTTCGATGAATAATATATGGCGACGGGCGTCTGCATTGTTTTGCGTACTCGCGCGCACGCAGGCACGCATGCACGACGCAGGGAACGACGAATGATGCACCCACGCATACACCCTGGACACCGGATGCTGGGTGCTCGCTACCTCCGCAGTCTACGCGATTTCCCGCTACGTGTCCGCGTGTACGACGACGTATCCGCCACGACGTGCGAAACCAACTTTGTCGAATCGACGTCCACCGAACATCAAAAGTGCCGAACCCCGCCCGACTGACTTCCCAGAAAATTCCGCGAGATTTCGTGGGGAAGTTCGTCGCGCGTGACCCAACACTTCCGCCCACCGCCGCCAACGGCTCCGCGTATTTTTGGGGCGGACGAGTTTTACCCCCTCCTCGGACCCGCTCATTTCGCTTCCTACCTCTTTTAATTTGAAACCTGAGACATTTTGTAACGGAGATCGACGAACTTCGGGCATTTTCACGTCTTTGATATACTAGACGAATTTTACATCGATCTTGGTTTCACCGTAAAGAATTTTATATAGGTAGTAGAATTAATTGTTTGTTGCAGCTCTGATTTTTATAAAATCTATTATGTGTAGCTTTCAAATTTAGTCAATTTTTAAACGTAAAAATTGTACCGTAAATATTGCATATGGCCAGAAGATGAGATTATTATTATTATTGATTATTTTATTATTATTATTATTGATTATTTTATTGATTATTTTATTATTACTATTATTGTCTCAGACTGTGAGGAAAAATTGACAAGCGAAATAACAAGGAAAACAATTAATATAATTTTAAAATACTGTTATACTATTTTCAGTTTACTAATTAAGAAAGAGAACGTATTCTTTTGCATTGTTCTTCTTTTTCTGTTTTCTGCAATCAACGTAGAGATTTTTTATTTTCTACGAAGATCCGCTGTCTAGTTATAATGATTGACTTCATATCGTTGATTTTACTGATGTGTACTAATTTTGCTTCACTTTTCATTTAGACGACACATAACTGATTTGTTGTTAAAGCGTACCAACATATGGATTATGAAATATTACTTTCGGCATTGTCATTGTCCAGGGTGTATCGCAGGATGTTCACTTATATTCTTCTTATCAGTTAAAAGTCGTGGCATGTTGCAACAAACATATGCTAACAACTTTTTCAAAAAATTCTTAAATCTGTCGAATTAATTACTGATTACATACAGTCGTCTCGGAAAGTACGTTAACGCCTTTTCAAGCAAGAATAACTTTTTTAAAAATTGGTCGAAAGGACTTGATTATTTTTGAGATATTAGAACGACTAGTTTTTTTTTTTTTATAAATGAGTATACAGAAAGTTTTTTAGATTGCAATTGACTGGAATGATAAAGAAATTAAAAAATGATGTTTTTTCAACTTTTTCTGAGCCCATAACGAAAATTTAAAAAAAAAAGCATTTTGCATCGGTCGACGCGTAGTCGAGCCACTGAAAGTTGTAAAAATTACCTGTTTTTGCTTAAAATTCGTGAAAAACTGCGATTTTCGCGATCTTTAATTGATCACGGCTCGTGTCCAGGTTAACCGATTTCGATGAAATTTTCAGCCTGCATTTAAGTTACTGTGATTTACGAAATGCATTTTTTAAACTTTCGTTATGAGCTCAGATGTGAAAGTTTAACAAACATCAGTTTTTAATTTTTTTTATCATTCCAATCAATTGCAATTTAAAAATCTTTCTGAATACTGATTTAAGAAAAGATAAGATCTAGTGATATAATAAGATCTAATATAAAATATCTAAAAAAAATCTGTATATATATCTATCTAATAAAATATATCTATATAAGATCTAATATAAAATATATAAAAATCTATATAATATAAAAATATTCGAGTCCTTTAAACTAATCTTGAAAAAGTTATTCTGTTTGAAAAGGCGTCAACGTATTTTCCGAGGCGACTGCATATCCATTATTCAATGAGAAACCGTATTATTCCATTGTCCTTCTTTTCCACAGGGTGTCCCAGGTTTTAATGTTCAAACTTTGACAGTATATTCTATGGCACAAAGTAAGAAAAAAAAGTTATGTAAACATAGGTCATACAGAGCTTTATTAAGAAGTTATAACAAAAATTCAGAATAGTAATAGTAATCAACTAAAAAAAAAATAAAAAATAAAAAGAAATCTTCGATCGATGTCAATCATGTATTGTCAACAACGGTTATTAATACATTTCGAAATGTGTTAATAAACACAGCTTACATAAACGCACGGCATGTGCTGATCTATTCAAGCCAATGCTCGCAGTAACAGCAAGTTGATTACTATTCCTATTCTGAATTTTTGTTATAACTTCTTAACCCGAGAAAGATAACCTACGTCGCAGAGGCGCCTGCGAAGACTGTTGATTTTTGTTAATTTTTCATAGAGGTCTAGTGATTTAAGTTTAAAATTACTTAAAATATAAAAAAATATAATATAAATGCATTTTATTTGTACAATAATGCCAAACCTTTAAAATGACTAGATTAACTTAAATAAATATCCATTGTTAGTATAAAATTGACGCCTTAGAAAAGCATGCGCCTCTGAAGCGTATGGTTATCTTTTACGTACGTTGTCATATGGTTATCTTTCTAGGGTTAATAAAGCTCTATATGACCTATGTTTACATAACATTATTTTCTTACTTCTTGCCACAGAATACACTGACAAAGTTTGAACATTGAAACCTGGGACACCCTGTATAATCGTCCAGGTGAACGTCCACCGCTTGTCTCTAGCGAGAACAAGCAATGCACTAAAAGCTAGGGTGTCCAATGAAATAAGGATTTCGGCCGTAATCGGTAGTTTTTAATCAATTTACCAGGCGACTACGATGCGACGCGCGTCGCGTCACACGCGATTCGCGTCTTCGTACATCTTTGTTAGTTTACACCGGCGCGTACGTGACGCGACTTCTCGACGTGAGCCCGAAACACAGGATTAAATTCGATACCTGCAGGAAACGGTGAATTTTACAGCGGGGGGACCCACATAAACCCGAATAAACTTCGCGTCTCCTTCCTATTCTACCACCTCCGTAGATTGCTTTCACCCTTCCGTTTCCCATCGGCGTCTAAAGAATTCATAAGATCCACGGCGGCATCCCTTTCGCGGTAAACAATCGTAAAACCCGGGCCCCGCCCTCCTGCTCCCTCATTTTTGGCTAAGCGAATATTCTAGGATTGCAATCTGTTTCGCGTCGCGCCGCTCCTTTAGCAAAGTTAAAAATGTTTTCGAAATGTTCCGGGAATACTTCGCATACAGTTTAAGCGGCGGAACTCGCGTCGCGTGTACACAGGCCCGTCAGCCGCGCGCATTTCTGCGACATACCGGCTTCAAACCTGCGGTCGGCGACATTTTCCGGTCTCTTTTAAAATTTGATTCGTACGCATACTTAGCCCTCTGCTACGTCCTGCACCGACGACGGAGTATTTCGGAGTATTTCAACTACTCGCTAATTTTTCTCTACCGAAGAGGGAAATAAAATTCTCCGCGCCTCTCTTGGAAAAGTGCAGCTTCGAAGCACGATTGCTGCAGAGATTTTCAACAAATGTTGTTCGATCGTTATTTATTAACGCGTTCTATAAGTAGGTGAATCGATTTGGAACGATACGCATGCCGGACTATTTATTGTACGAAAACTATAATAATACGTTGAATGCTGCGCTGGTTTTACAGAAATTGCCCGTGGCGCCACGATGAATTTTCTTTTATGTGATACGTATAATGTTGAAATATTATCTGCAATAGATAAGTTACAGTGTATAACCATGTTTGACGTGTTAATTGCGACGGGGATCACAGTTTGAATCGACGATGGTAATAATACAAAATTTTAGATATTGACATTTTTTTTAAATTATACATATTTCTAGCAATTTGGGCGCGCCAAAAAATTATTAATTTTTATATATATTATACTTTTTTATATTATTTATACTATTTAATATATAATAATAATATAATATAATAATATTTATTATTATTTTTTTATATTATTCTATATTATTTAATATATAATATTAAATTATTCTAATACTCGAGTTTATTTAATATCTAGACAAACTGTTATACGGGGTGTCCCGTAAGTTGCGTAAGTATAAAGACAGTAAACAATTATTTGCGGACAATTTATTTGAATAAAGAGTAAATAATTATTTCGATAAATTTGTTACGAATAACGAATTGATGTGATTCGAATAAAACATCTGATTAAGAACAATTCATTCGAAGAATTATTTTAAACAAATATCTATATATATTCAAAACAATTTGAATAATGTCGAACTCTGATCTTTACTCTAAAACTATAAATAAATGTAACACTTTCCAAAGAACCGACAAGGAAAGTTACTAAAAAAATTGTTAAAGTAACGTTTAAGAAAAGAAACCCATCGATTCCGTACGTTCACAGAAAATCAATTCTACCGAATGCAATTGCGTAAATCGCGAAGTTTAAATACCAAGACGTTCCGATAATAACATAATTCTTGCCGGCACTTTAAAGCCGCGATATCTAAAAATATTCGCTGTTACATGCTGTGGCAGCACGCAGCGTTGATATTTCGCTTGGAATTACCATGGGGAAGGACATGAACATTGGACCGATGATGCTCGGGCGTAACGTGTGCGGCGGCGCTTGTAAACGCCGGTGGAAGAGCAAGGGACAGGAAAGCCTTAATATCGACGAGTACTTTTAATCGAGCCCGGGGCACCATTATCGCTGCGCTTGTAGGGACATGATTACCAGTTAGCCACTGAGAGTATGACCAGTCGGTTTCGATGTTCCCGCAGCTGGGCGCACAGCGGTTGGTCGCTTTGCGGTTGCGGCGCAAAAGCCCCGGCAAGAATTAACCGTACAATCAAACAGCAATTCTTTATCTCGTTTCTTTCAGCGACCCCGCTTCGAACCGTTCCCCCTCGTGAAATCTCAATTTCAAGCACGGCCCGTGCGTTTGCCATTTCGATTGGCGGGGACCCTCGAATTAATTGACTCGCTGATCGACCATTTCGCGATTAGGAAGTATTATTCAGACTGCCAGAATTGAAAACATTTTTTCCCCGACGTAAATCTTTCAGGAAATTTTACTTGAACTCGAACGATGAACTAGGTTTCGTGCTCCTTCAAATGAGCCGTTTATTTTGAAAGTGGCATAAGTCACTTTGTTTTTAAGTCGATATATTCAAGGGTTTGCGTTTTAACACGTTTCAAAATATGGATGCTAACTTTCGAGAAGATTTACTTGTATTTGTTATCTCGGGATACCGATATTTTTCTCAGTAGAAATAATTTCGTATAAACATTAAAAAATCACCGCTTTTCATTACGGTAAACTGACTTATGCCACTTTCAAAATAAACGGCACATATGTACATCATAAATCTGTGAAGATTGTCAGCTTCTTTCGAAGATAATTGTTACCCAATTTCAATATAAACTATTGTTAGAAAAACAGTATTAGGAATGTTTACGATCAGCTGATTAGCAGACTGCGGATTTGATGCATTTATGACAAGAATGATTGAGTGTAATACGAAATAATGGACACTCTTTTCAAAACAGACATCGTTTCTTGCAGTTGGCGCATATAGCATTTGTTTTGCCTAAAATTCCACAATCTAATAATAATAATTTACTACAAAATATGATAGTAGTAATAGTCATTAGGATAATTAGTGTCTATTCACACAGAATGCTCATAAAATACCTCGAATTCTTGAGATACGATATTCGAGTAAGCCATAAAATATTTTGTGCTGAAATCTGGCATATTAACATATAAAACGAACTTGTTATATAAAAATCAAAATTGAGAGTGCATGGAATCGGTCGTACTTGAATGGTAATTAAACAAAACTGCTGGTAATTATGGTGCTAACAAGATTAAAACATTTTGTTTCACACAATGCACCAAAGCAATTTTACATTATACTTCAATACAATTGTTATTTTCGGCATGATATTATTTTACATTTCGTTCGAAACGTTACTTATCTACTATTTCATAAGGTTCGCGTTGCTAGAAAATCTGTAATAATTCTCTAAGTGCAAAGGGTTAATTCAGCAATCATGTAAATATGAACTTGCGAATAACGTTGGTATAAGAGAAGTCACAAAATCAGGGTCAATAATATCTTTAAAATTACACCAATTTCCTAAATTATTATGTATTATTTTCATACAGAATGCTGTAATAATTCGGAATCTGTAATAATAATTACAGAATCTGTAATAATCCTCTAAGTGCAGAGGATTAATTCAGCAATCGTGTAAATATGAACTTGCGAATAACGTTGGTATAAGAGAAGTCACAAAATCAGGGTCAATAATATCTTTAAAATTTTACCAATTTCCTAATTTATTATGTATTATTTTCATACAGAATGCTGTAATAATTCGGAATCTGTAATAATAATTACAGAATCTGTAATAATCCTCTAAGTGCAGAGGATTAATTCAGCAATCGTGTAAATATGAACTTGCGAATAACGTTGGTATAAGAGAAGTCACAAAATCAGGGTCAATAATATCTTTAAAATTTTACCAATTTCCTAATTTATTATGTATTATTTTCATACAGAATGCTGTAATAATTCGGAATCTGTAATAATAATTACAGAATCTGTAATAATTCTCTAAGTGCAGAGGGTTAATTCAGCAATCATGTAAATATGAACTTGCGAATAACGTTGGCATAAGAGAAGTCACAAGATCAGGGTCAATAATATCTTTAAAATTACACCAATTTCCTAATTTATTATATATTATTTTCATACGAAATGTTTAACTCTGTTGCAATAACTTCTTTAGTAGTTTCAAAAACGAAGTTCATTTACTTCTGCCAGGTATAAATTATGTCTAATTACCTGACGGTTCATTCGCTTCAAAATGCTCCTTCAATGTTGCTGATTTTTACAACTGTTACTTGAAGAGCACAATTAATGACGTTGCAGAACACTTTCTCACCGATTGCGATACCAACCTCTCGTCACTAAGAAAGCTGCGCGCCCTCGTGCAAACGGCGGACGGCCACTTCCGCGCGCCTTACATCCGGAACCTGAAAGAAGCCTCATTTATAAATTGGCAGAGCAAATGAAAAACATCAAGGACCTCCGTCGCGATGACTGCGTACAAGGGGACGCTAACTGCGCCGTGATTCGGGTAGGAACTCAAAACAGGAACCGAGCAATAGAAGGAAAGGCTCGACACCGACGAGTGGCCTTAATCAAATGAGTGGTTATTATCACGGCAGGGAGACAATTGATCAATTAGATAATCGGCCGTGCAGCCACAAAGCGTTCCAGCCAGCGGTCGCGCGTTGCGAATGCGAAACTTGGTTGCACATTTGAATGTGCCAGGCGTTCCCCGAGGCCCCCATCCGGGACAATGGCGGACAATGAGGCGTGGATAGGCTCCCAGGCTGATTAAAAAGATCGTTCCCCGCTTCATCTTCAGTCGCCACGGATAGAATTTAGCTGGCCAATTCGACATCGGGCCCACCGTCCTTCTCGAGTATTTCGCTGCGAACGGATAGAGCACGGTTCGCGAAGTGGCCTCAAGAGAGGACTGCCGGATCGGATCAATTTCATCGAACCTACTTGTTCCATTGCTCTAGATGTCACTGGCAGAGTACTCCAGGCCAACCAGCCCCTTCGTCACCATACTCCTCGAATAAACTCATAATAGTCGAGAGGAATCCCCGGTTCCTTCGAATCTCAAGATGTATATTCATACGCAAAGAAATCCCTCGGGAATATTTCTACGAAATCCATAACCGGGCCATTAACTTCTGTCCGTCAAAACTCTTCGACTTTTTGATTTCATTGCGTATCATCGTTTTATTATATTTATTATTACTTATTTATATTTGTTATGTTTCGTTAGTGGACTCTGATCGACGCTGTAGATGTGAAATAAGATGATGCTGCGTTCGATAGTAATTAGACTGCGGATTTTATGCATTTATAGCAAACTTGATTGAGTACATCCAATTTAAAATAGTAAAACGATTCAAAGAATTTGTAAGTATTGTATTTTACTGCGGACGTAAAATAAGATGAAGCTGCGTTCAGTAGTAATTTGACTGCGGATTTTATGCATTTATAGCAAACTTGAGTACATCCAATTTAAAATAGTAAAACGATTCAAAGAATTTGTAAATATTAATCTATTATTTTCAATCTATTAAAATGATCAAAGGAAGAACGAACTTGCTATTTAGATTCTATATCTTTCAATTGATGCAGACAATGTTTATTTTGCATAACAATTAGCAGTCCAATAACAAGCCTTGTACTTCGCGATATTTTACATTAACACTTTGATTGCCTGTCACCCATACGTGACTGGCGGAATTATTCATTCAGATTTGAAAACTAATTTTTACGGTAATCCATTTTAATTCTCTAATTTTATTAAGATCATAGAATAAAGTATTTCAATTGTATGAAATTGTCGAGGTTGTTGGCATGGAAGTCAGTTAATATTGCTAACATTGCTAACATTGTGAAATCTTACCTAATTACAGCAACTTTTAAATTCTATCAGATTGTCAATGTTCGAGAAAATTCACATTTATCGAAGAGATATAAAAATATGCCACACTGCTGCAAGTTCGTGTAGAAGTTTGCTCATGAGTAAAATAAAAAAGTGATGTTACGTTAGTTCGATTTAAAAAAAAATGAAATTAGGTATCATCTATAGCCAGAATCCTCTGCCATCGTTCCAAGAGTGATTTCGACGGACGAACTATAAAACGGGACTAACGTTGCCTGATTTTCCTAGGGCAGTCTATTTCGTAGTTATTCGCCTTTTATCCTGACAATGAATGTTTGCTGAACTCCAGAAATCGAGCAGATAAATAATAAATGCTCCCCTCTATACTAAATATAAATAATGTATGGAAACGATGGAAAAAGTGGCATTGTTAAGCATTCCGGTTTCCTTATACTGTACTTTTTAAAGAAATATACTCAAATGTGAGCAAAGCCTCCATTTTTCGCTCAGTGGTCCCTCCGGCTTTGTATCGTTGATATCGACGCCGGGGCGGACGTCTTCGCTCTGTTTTGCGGCCGATCCAAAAATAAAGCGAGCCCGACCAGCGTCGGCCCAATTATAAAAGCTGTTACGAATTTGCCGAGCAATTTTCGTCCGTTTCGAAAGGACGTATTCGCGATTCGCAGGCGTCGCGGCGTCGAAGTGTCGGCGCAGCGTTGAGTAGTGGCTTCCTGCTAGCAATTAGGATGGAAACAGGGGCAAAAATAATGCCGCGAAACGTCGGCCCGGGCATGCTTGATGTTCTAACGAGCCGTTGAGAGGGGCAACGACGGACCCCGGCCCGGTATCTTCCTCCGTTCACGAGGATATTTGTCTTCGGGTCCGGCCATTTGACATCCGATACTCCGGCACGGTGTCCGGACGCGTTGAAGAATCGTCACCGTGCTCTCTCAGCAACGTCTTCCGAACGGTCTCGATTTCTCTCGCCGCGATTCCGTGAAACATGTTACCGAGCGAACTTGCTAATTGCGTGAAATATTATAGCACGCTGGTGGCCGAACGCTCGATGGATTCTTTCTGTGTGCTCTCGTCGCTGTCTTCCGACTCTGCGATGGGAAAAAGCGCGGCTTGAAGATCGAGAGGGGATCTTCCGGCTAGGAAATAAGTGTGCCGAGTCAGAAAAACAAGATGGCATTTTGTTACCTAATGGAGGACAAAGGGAGGGTTTTCACTTCGCAAATACTGGTTAATAGTGTAAAAAACTATTATTTTGAATTGTTAATTTCGTGAGAAGTACGATTTGCAAAGAGATGATATTTTTTTAACACACTTTACAAATAGATAAATTTAAAAAGAACGCAGATATTATAGTTTGTGAAATTTTTATCTAGAGCTAATAGTTGTATAAAAATTTGAAGGCTGCAATTGCTTGACATTCTTTGTCTGCACGATTAAAATGTAACATTTGCATAGTATTTTTATATATACCCTAACATTGTACCTTTTTGTCGAAGCGTAACTTTTCACGTATATACGTGCTTTACAAATTATTACTTTTATCAATTTTATTTATTTAGCTCCAATTTTTTTATAAATTCGCTTAGAGAGATCTGTTGAGAGAAAGTTTTAAAATTATGGAAGAAAAATTCTAACGAATATGGTAGACGTGCGAAAGGAGATATAAAATAGAATTGATTAAACGCTAAAAGCACGTTGCAGGTTTTTTAACTCATTAGTGCAAGGGCGTCCGGATTTTGTGACACGGAAAGCATAATTTGACAGATCAAAGTATCACCCATTTGGCTTTTGCATAGAATGTGAATAATGAGAACGCGTTGGATTACATCGCGCAAGCTTTCAAGAGATTAATCTCCAACTGAGCCGCTCGATCCCTTAATCCCCTTTTCATTAAGTGGCGTTTTAGTACACGGCATTAGAAACAAAATCCCGCGTATCCCGGACAAAGAGGCTAGTAACACGAAATAATGGACGCGCGGAAAATCCTGACAGAAATAGAATTATTAACGCTATAAATCTACGAACGTTTGTAAATTACATAGCGGAAAAATATTCTTAATTACAGTGACGAGTAGCCCGTGGACTTTTCTCTAAAATACAAATTTTCGGAGTGAAGTGAACACGAAATGAAATTAAATGGAAATGTATTTCTTGTTTTATCGATTTTAATAAAATAAAAATAACTTTATTCTTTTTTTTATACTCTTTGCTCTTTTAAAGCACTTTTTTGATGCACACTTTTGTATTGAATTGGTTACGAAGTTTTGTCAGCTTTCTTTTCAGTGCACCGATCTTATTATATCTAAAAGTATGTAAACAAATAACATCAATAACTGCGAAGTGAGTTTTACTTCACATTTTAGAACATTCCATCTTAAAACCTTTTAGCTGAAATAATAAGCCATCTTTGACAAATGCATAAAATTCTAGTGACTACAATATTTCAGAGAAATTTGGCGACACTGTTAACGTTCACGAAAACAAGCATTTCGGTAGGAAGGGTGCAGTCAATCATCGTAAAGTTCGAAGAGGGAAATACGTCGAAGGTATGCCGTGCCACCATTTTATTAACACTAAAACTGCCAAGCATTGAAAGTGACTCGTTCCTGTCTCCCATAAAAATTCCAAGATCATATTTCTCAAAATCCGACAGTTTTATTAAGCACGTAAACAAATAAATGTTACAGTGATTGTGTAAAATATAAAACAAACAAGAAGTATGTTTACTGCTATATAAAATGGTTTACTGCTAAATAATTTTGCTTTTGGATGTTAGTTTCGTCCGGCATTGTTACGATAAAAACCCTTAGCTTTAAAGTCGATGTAACGGTGTTCATTGTAGTATCACAGGATTTTCTGAAATGTTAACCTTTTAGGTATGGCTGAATTCTGCGCGAGGCTATTTCTCTGGACGGCAGAGTCCGATGTGTACTGTAGAGAGTCTGATACTGTATATACAGGGTCTCCCAAAAATGTCTCGCAATCCGAAAGTGGCGGGTTCCTCGGGCCATTTGAAGCAACTTTTTCCTTTACAAAAATTTTCTCCGAGGCACCGTTAACGAGTTATTAACGAAAAACAGTGACCAATGAGAGGCGAGCTCGGCTGGCGCGAGGCGATCGAGCCAATGAGCGGAACTGGGCTTCGCGCGCTGGTTGGCTGGGCCGCCTCGCGGCAGCCGTACTCGATTCTTATTGGTCACTGTTTTTCGTTAATAACTCGTTAACGGTGCCTCGGAGAAAATTTTTGCAAAGGAAGAAGTTGCTTCGAATGATCCGAGGAACCAGCCATTTCCGGATTGCGAGACATTTTTGGGACACCCTGTAGACTGTTGTAAATCGATGCGAAGACAAAAGAAGTGTGAAAGAATGCATATGAAGACGATTATTTGGTTCAAACGATGAGCGAGTGAGCTACTAGAGCAAGCCACTATAGTGGCGCGTCGTCCAGAGAGATGACATCCGCGAAAGCCACTATAGTGGCGCGTCGTGCCTAAAAGGTTAAAGGCCACCACGGTAAAATTATAATCGCATGGCAAGTCATGCGTCGAATCCCGTGATTTCGTGGTTATCTCGTATTCGTGAGCTCGCGCGCGCGCAGAATTTCAGGGGCACGCGATTGTTAAACCTCACGCCTGTCATCCGGTTCGTAAAGTTCCGCCATGGGCAACGCAAGGGTTGAATTTGCTTGCGGCTAGCATAGTCAGCTATTAGCCCGAGGTTACCATAACGTATGTATTAGACTTATCGTATAGAAATCTTTCGAATATATTCTCACGCTTCAACACTCGCGATCCGACATTTGCTACGCGGCCATAATTGTCACCGAGTCGAATGTAAGCGATAGGCACGAGAAACGTGACTAATATACGAAGCTCGGTTCAGTTTCAAATCAAAATACAGTAATTTCTCTCTAAATCATGCTTACATCCCGCACAAAAATGGACAATTTCGGAAGAAGAGATACGATTATTCGAGCCTTGCGTTTCGTTTTTATAGTTGTTGACGATCGGTGACTATCTCCTCTTCCCAAATCGTCCAATTTCGTGCGCGATCTGAGCGCGAATTAGGGAGAAATCACTGTAAAACCAAATAAGATAAGAGAAGCTAATAAGCTATGAAATAAATATAAATAAATAAAATAAATATATGAAATAAATATATTTCATATTCTTCCTACTTATTCGCAAAACACTTTCAAAACATTCATTCGTCTGTGATATCAATGATCGGATAACGGCATTTTTAAATTCTTCGTTGTTCTAACGGCTATGTAGAATAAACCATTGTTTTCGATGCAGAAAGAGATGGTAATCACCGAGTGCGAGGTCAGGGCTGTAGCGTGGGCGGTTGAAAATTCCGCAGCAAAATTACTGCAACTCTAGTACGTTATCAGATGATGCAAATCGTGGGTGGTAGAATTTTTTGGAGGTGGACTTATGAAGCTGGCGAAATAGTGTTAGAAGTATTTTCAAGGCGATAAGGATTATGTTTAAAAATGATAGGTACAGTAAAACAGCATTTATACGAACCTGTTCCGCACCACTGGCTATGGTTTTTCGATCATTTAATTAGAGTTCACTTTCGTATAGGAGGATTTAGTTCAGTTTTGTTCCACTTTACATATACAATGTTATTCGCATACAATAAAACAATTTTATTGCCTGGTTTTGTCTTTATATTTAAACGAACTTTACTTATATATATAAGTAAGGAAATAAAATTGTTCTATTGTATGCAAATATATATTATAGTATATATAAGGCATATATCAATTAATTATAGCTACTATAATCACATTATCATTAATTTTATTGATAAACATACAACGCGAAAATGGCAAATGACAAATAATAATTACGATTTCGAATGCAACATATCGTTAAATAAATAGAACAATACTTATTACCGAAATAAACAGATCGACAATTTAAAGTTTTCCTAACAGCTGTATATATATACAAATGATATGAAAATATTACAACGTGGGCGTGGATTTCAACGTGATAGAAAATGGCTTGATTAAAACAGTATTTCGACTTATTTTTCACAAAGATATCGTTAAATTATTAACGATGTACCTGCACTTTAAAGAAATTGTTTCACACATTTCTCATGGAAAGACCTTTCGAATTCCAGGAGTTGGTTTTAATAATTAATGATACGTCAAAAGAAATTTCATTTTTGCTGCACCAACTTCGCAATGCTATCGTGAATGTTATATCAGAGAGCATTGTTCACGATCCATTGCCATATTCAGGAACTGTAATCAATACTAATTTCAACAGCGACCACCGGGAGAACCGACAACGGAGATCTTTTTCACTTAAATTCGAGCCGGAATTTCGTTAGCTCGTCATTACAGGAGGCATGACTCGACTTTTCCGAGGGTGGATCCACGCAATCCGGGAACGTAGTAAGCGGTGGAGACGAACTTCTAATCGGGAAGCAAATTAGGACGCGCGATAACGGCGCCGTCAAAGCGGAACTCAAAGCATGGCACAAAGGCGCTCGTCGCCTCCATAGAATTCGACTGTAATTTCGGACGTGATGCAGCAACATTTTCGGGGGTGAGATATATATATATACATATACATATATATATATTTGCCGTCGCAACACTTGCTCGGTGCTGCTGAGTGATGGATGGAAAACAATAATGGCACCCGTTAGAGGGTTGCGCAGGAAGCGCATTAACGGGGCCCACCTTTTCGTCATTCCCAGGTGAAGGAGCCGATTGTGGCTACCGGCTATTCGTGAACCTCCATCGAACCACCCAAGAAGCAGTCTAGAAGGGTGTTTCGAGTAAATGCGACCGCATTAACGCGAGCGCTGTTACAACGCCGGTTTTACTTTCCCGCGAGGGTGAAAATGGCTCGCTCTTTCTTTCCCCGAGATACGCCCTAATGAATATTTTTTTCCCTTTTGCGATGTTCATTTATTATTTATATCCTTCGTGTGGTATGCTTAAAACGAATGATTAAACAAATGGCCGTCGAGTCGGAATCTGTCGGAACAACATTAATTTTCGGCAATATTATCGAAGAAGAGACATATGAACTTACGCACAGAAGCGTGAATTAATTTTTAAACTTGTTTTCGCTTGACCGTGATAGGAGAATCGACGTCGCTCGATTCCGTCGTGGTAGAAGCTCTTGGTGCAGCAATAGAAAATCAAGCATAGCTTCGAATTTAATCATGTTTATAGGGTTTAGAAGTATTATCTGTTAATTTATCTAATATTATATTATTATCTATATATTATATATTATATTATATATTATATTATATATTGTATTAGATTATATTATATTATAATATAAGGATAATAATATAATATTAGATAAATTAATAGATAATATTCCTAAACCGTATAAACATGATAATATATACATAATAATTATAATATAATAATATTATAATATGATATATTATAATATAATATAATATAAAATATAATATAATAATATAATATTATTTTATTATATATTATTATCTAATGTTATATTATCTAATATTATCCGTAAATCTCGTATTTTCCTAGCTATTAAAAATTCAGAATATTCGCAACGTTATTAATTTACCAACTGCTTTAGTGGTTAAACGAAATTAAAATTTTTTGCGAAACGCTGCACGGATACATCTCTGGTACGTAATTTCGACGAAAAATGAACGGACGTAACGTAAAACATGTCATGCGGTTCGATTAACAGCACGTACCAGACTCCGTCGTAAAAAAAAGAAAGTCGAGTTTCCGGCGTATTAAACTAAACCGCTAAGCCAGAATCACGGTTTTCCACGTTTCGCTCCTAGAACCCGAAAACGCGATAATTATCCGTGTAACGAATCAAAAAATAAAAAAGACTCCAGCGGTCCTGTGCACGCGGCGGCGGCGGCGGCGGCGGCGGCGGAAGCGGGGCGAGCGGCCGGTTTGAACAAAGAGCGAAGGGTACGTTAAAGAAACGTAACGAGCACTAATAACCACTGGAATTAATTAACAGCGGCGGAGGCAAAGGAGCACAATCCCGGCCCGAGTATATTCAGCGCGGGGAAGAATACATTTTAAACACACCACTCGACGCGTCCTGCGCGTCTAGGATTTAAGAAGACCACGCGCGGCGGCAGCTAGTTTTCTAAATACGAAACCGCTGAAAGGGAGCCTTCCAAAGGAATAAAAGACGGGAAAACGAAAAAGAAAAGCGGCCGGTTTCTGACTCGTCTTTGCATCTCGTTTCTGTGGTAGAAAATATTTCAATGGGGCAAAGGCAAGAAAAGGAGCGGAAAAAAATTCGAGAGAAACAGACGGTGAAGCGTGAGCTAGCGATGGCGCCAATCTCAAACTCTAGCCTATGTTAATCCGGAAAATATATTTTAGTCGGAAATATATTTATATATAGACTTCTATATACAGACACCGTCTGTTTCTCTCGAATTTCTTTCCGCTCCTTTTCTTGCCTTTGCCCCATTCAAATGTTATATATATATATATATATATAATAATATTAATATTATATAATATTATATATATATAATAATATTTGAATGGCGCAAAGACAAGAAAAGGAGCGGAAAAAAATTCGAGAGAAACAGACGGATATATATAATTATATTTATATATAATTATTTATATATAAGTCGAAAATATATTTTATTTAAAAATGCGTTTAGAAATGTTCGATGTGTCCTGTATAATCAAATTTTATTTTTATTATTTTTTTTTTAATAATGGCGTATCTTTCTAAAAATTTGACGAAGTTCAGTTGCTATGAAAATATGTCGTTATTGCGTTAAGCTGGAAGGACGCCGCATTTAAACATCTATGAAGAGAGAATCGTTGAGTTTTTGTGTAATTTTAATTCTCTATGTTTAAAATGTTCAACAAAAATTCTTGAAATATTTTTCAATATGAATCTTAATAGCAGCAACATTGTTGATTGTTTCGAGATCTTTACATAAAATTATATAAAAAAAAAAATGTTCAAGAAGTGTGTCCGACATAATTATCAGCACTGTTCTAGAACACATTTATGCAGAAAATGTATGTTTCTTTCTCAAATAATGCTTGTAAAATAAATATGACAGTTTTGAAACCTTTTTACAAATTTTGCAATGTACACTCAGAAGAAAAAGTCTGTGTACTCTTTTTAAAACGGAATAATTCGTTTAATATTGAACCAAACGACATGTATTGTTTCTAGAAGTTAGAACTAGGTTACCAGACAATGAGTAAACAATTTTTTGCAAGAATTGCAATTGGTATGACAAACGAATAAAATGGTGATATCTTTCCACTGAACTTATAGCGAAAATTTAAATATAACTATTCACGAATCTAGATAAATGCATACTGAAAAAGCGATCAGTTAACGTCGTTACGAGCTACAAACAATAAAAAAAACGTGAAAATCGTCGAATTGCATGACTTTAGCCAAAAACTGTAGGAAATCTGGAGATTTTGACATCTTTCTGACATCAATTACTGACATCTACAAAACACAATGATTAAACTTTTGTAACAAGCTCAGAGCAAAACGGTAAAAATCATCGATAAAATTAATTTCTTTAATCGTTCCAACAAATTGCAAACTCTGTAAAAAGGACATTCTCCTAGAGAAAGCTTCCTTTCTCTAGGAAACTGGTCTTTCTAACATCTAAAAAAAAAAATTCACGTTGTTTGATCGAATTTTAAAAAAAAGTTCTTCGCTCTCAAATGGTGTACGCAGACTTTTTTTTACCGAGTGTACATAAAACTTCTGAACAAAAATGCATCGAGTCTAAAGACTAGAGAACATTGCGATGGTAAAGCATGTTTGCGATGCACTTGGTCCCATCGCTAGGCAGAAAGCAGTGTGTCGAGGGCAAATTAAAGAGGAGCTCGCGAGAAAGGAGGAAAACCGTGGAGCGTGGATCGAGGAGGCTCGGTCTGCGGTCATTAAAAACGCGGGTCCCGTCGTTCTGGCTATTAGAATGACAAATGACGTCGTTGACGGTGCCAAATTAGCGCGATGAAAGGACAACAGCTACCGAGAGGCCGTCTTGACGGGAGCTGTACGCGGTCGCGTCAGTCCGCTTGTAAAATCTCTGCCAAAAAAGACGCGGAGACGCCTCCTACGAGAACGACAGGCGGTTCTCGCGACAAATAAAATATCGGCGGAAGCCGGTCGCGTTCATCGTTTCACCTTTATTACTCGTCGTTCCCGCGGCACTCTAATTTCCAGACGGAAGTACTCGCAATTAACTCCCTCTCGTTCTTTTCCTTTGGACAATTAACGCGGAACGGAATTCACGGGGAAATAATCAAAGGTGCGCGCTCGTACGCGGGATCCATTCATTAAGGTTAAGTAGCGTTTACGGAAGCTCTATCGGTTCCGTATTAAACAGCCGGCAGGATTATCGCGGTATTACGTGGTAATTAGACCGCGATGAACCTCGCGCTCCAACTGCGCGATTTCTTGCTCCATTTGTGTTGATATTATCGTACTCGATCAAATCAATTCCGACGACGGGAACGAGAGCGCTCGACGCTTGTGATTAATTCCGTCACGTGATTCCGCGATTCAGTTAGGATTAATGTCCGCGAACGGTGTACATATTCGGAAGTTTCGCGGAACGAGCCCGGTCGTTACGCTCTGTCGTTAATTCCGTCGATTAAAAAGGTTCTCCCAATTGGAACACGTGTATCGAAACGCGATATTCTTTTTTTTTATTTAGAACATCAATTCTCGCGTGAGATTCATATTGACTAATAAGAAAATACAGTCTACGGAAGCTTTTTTTTACAAAATAATACATATTATATGTACTGTAAGAACCAGATGGTATATTACATTAAGCGTATTTCACATAGAAGCCAGTTTTTGATGTTCAAAATGGAACATTGGGATTATTGCGAAATTTTATTTATTATTATTTTATTTATTATTTATTTTATTTATTAGGTTTTATATCGCAGCGATTTTATTAATGGCAGCTCCATCATTTGTCAGGCTGTATTTTTATTAATTCAGAATGTATTATTTAATTTATATTAATTCTAGGATTAGAATAAATAAGAAAGAGAAGATTATTAGAATAAATAAGATTACAATTCGACAGAAGTTTAAACACAAAGTAATTTTATTATTGTCACAGGAAAATTAGACTCATTATGAGCCGTCAATTAGAGCCATTAACAATCATTAAGATCTTCAAATAATAATAGTTAAACAGGTGCATACTTAACTTTGCGACGATGTTCTGCATACTGATTTCCCCTATAGTATCGCAAGACAAATGCAAGTACGAAGTTATCTTTGCCTTTTTTTTAATATGCGGATCGTGCAGCTTTAACGCATTGACATCCGGCCCCGCGAAAACGCGGATTTCTGAGTCTGTAATAAATATATGTAATAATCCACCATGAAATGAGAAACTGCATCGTTTTTATAATTATAAATTAAAAATTTCGATTTTGTTTAAATTTTCAATTGCCGTTAATTTGTATACGAAGAATATGCAAATAAAATGTGCTATTTTACGAAAATATATTCAGTGATCAGAAACGAGCGAATAAGACCGGCGTTCGGGGTTTAAGTGGCCGATATGTTGCCGGCGCTCAGGCTTTAACCCCTTGCCGTACTTTGACGAGTCCGACTCGTCGCGCAAATTTCTAGTAATAACTTATTGAGTACAGATGTTATTCTGTCCTTGAAAATTCGAATAAAATTCTAATGTCTTGTCATCAATATTTAAGCATTCAAGCGAATTTAGGCACACTATAAGCGTAAATTTTCGTTCCCTTCTAGGAAATTATTGCGATCGAAAAATTTCTAATCGCAGTAACTGCGAAGAAAATGGTATGTCAAGGGGTTAAATGTCTCTTAGGTCGCCGGCTGTCAATGCGTTAAGTTGCACACTCGCAAGTATTTTGGTGAATTTTTGTAAACTTCGCAGTCTGAGCGAACAAGGTAATA
This sequence comes from Megalopta genalis, assembly GCF_051020955.1. NCBI lineage: Eukaryota > Metazoa > Arthropoda > Insecta > Hymenoptera > Halictidae > Megalopta > Megalopta genalis. Next base: position 21,904,482 of record NC_135013.1, on the reverse strand, counting down.
TCTCGGAGTAAAGCGTTTCGAAACATGACGAGAATTTCAATACCACAGAAAGCAATTTACTAAAAGAACTTACAATAGTATTTCCGCGTCTATACTTTTGCAACAAGCAGATTGACTTCAGAACTTATGTGTGGGCATAGTTTTCTTCGTTAATCCAGCAGAAGTCCTCCGACGCCGGCTCTGTGGATGACAAGAGACAGGGGAAAGAACGACTGAAACGTATCGAGGAAAGAGAAAATCACAACAACTCTATTTCGCTTTGCTAAAAGTTTTATTTCGTCCACCCAGGACAGATAGTCTGGTCTGTGTTCGTGTATGTAATGGAAGAGTGTTCTGTACGCGTTATTTCTCTTGCGTGTAAGTCGTGTGTGTGCACGTTACACCTTCGTTTACTCGTAGTTTCCCCTACGCTCGCAATTAGTACAATATAATATGTATAGTTTTTATTTTCGTCTATCTCGTTAGCATACAAAAGGATACAGGCACACAAATATCAAATATGCATCCGGTACTCGTTATGCTATTGATCAATTATAATTACACTCACAGCGGCGTCTTTTACACTCCTCGTCGAACACACTCGCACACGCTCCCCGGCTCATTCCCTCTCGCTCTCTCTCTCGCTCGCTCGCTCTCGCAGTTTGTATAATTACCCCCATTCTCTCGTACAATTCTTTCGTTACGCTATATGATACAGTTATATACAAAATGGTCGCTGTCCCGTGCCTCGACGGGCGTATTTATAATACGCGTTACACATACATGTATAAATTACAATCGCTATATACACTGAGAGATAATGCGGCGCGTTAATAGTAATCGGGGATGGGTGGCGAGAACGTTTCTAAACTTGTCAACCCTATTAAACCTATGATATAAACCCGTTGTCGTTGTTTCCAACCCCGTACCTGCTCACCGCCTTCTCCTAGACTGTACATATTCGCGTGCACCTAGCGACCCCACGTGAACCGAACAACCCGACTGGCTCGTTCATATTTATACGATCAATGCCGGTGCAACGCGCGGGTCAACTTAACAACCTCTCGCTCGGTTACTGAATTCTTTATTCGGCTACCCGCCCGACCGACCAATCCCAACGGAACATCGATCCGATTTACTTTACACCGAATGTGTGCCCCGACACCGCGACTGTCAACGCGTTGGCGGCTCAAGCGCGTTCACAGTCAGACGGAGGAATGTCTGATGCTGTTGCAGAAAACCGAGCCTCGTCCGCCCCATTCCGTAGTAAAAGCAATTACACGCGCATTAAACACGTCCGTAAATTTCATTCCTTAATCATTTTCGTTTCGAACAACAACATTAAAGCGAAATCGAGGAGGTTGCATTCAGCTTGTTGAGTACAGAGAGATCGAATTTAGTATTACGTTTGAATGGAATCTTTATCCAGGTTCGTGAAGTTTGTTTAAATTAATTTCATTTAATTTTCGTTTCGAACAACAACATTAAAGTGAAATCGAGGAGGTTGCATTCAGCTTGTAGAGTACAGAGAGATCGAATTTAGTATTACGTTTGAATGGAATCTTTATCCAGGTTCGTGAAGTTTGTTTAAATTAATTTAATTTAATTTTCGTTTCGAACAACAACATTAAAGTGAAAACGAGAAGGTTGCATTCAGCTTGTAGAGTACAGAGAGATCGAATTTAGTATTACGTTTGAATGGAATCTTTATCCAGGTTCGTGAAGTTTGTTTAAATTAATTTAATTTAATTTTCGTTTCGAACAACAACATTAAAGTGAAATCGAGAAGGTTGCATTCAGATTGTAGAGTACAGAGAGATCGAATTTGATGTTACGTTTGAACGGAATCTTTATCCAGGTTCGTGAAGTTTGTTTAGCGAGTCGAAATATACAGGGTGTTCCAGGTTTTAATTTACAAACTTTGTCAGTATATTCTATGGCACGAAGTAAGAAAAAAATGTTATGTAAACATAGGTCATATAGAGCTTTGTTAAGAAGTTATAACAAAAATTCAGAATAGGATTAATAATGCATTCAATGAAATGAAAGAGAATAGAAACAAAATTCGCATGGTCATAAATTCGATCTTCGATCGATGTCAATCACGTATTTGTCAAGCCAATGCTCGCAGTAACAGCAGGTTGATTACTATTCCTATTCTGAATTTTTGTTATAACTTCTTAATAAAGCTCTAAATGACATATAGATGACATATTTTATTTTTATTTTATTTTTTTATTTTATTATAGATAGACATATTTTTACATAACATTTTTTTCTTATTTTGTGCCACAGAATACACTGACAAAGTTTGAACATTAAAACCTGGGACACCCTGTATGTTTAACCCTAGAACGATCCGCGGGGTTGCCGACTATACCACAACATTTTTAATTTGATCGCGAACATGTGAATAAATATTAAAACATCGAAGTGTTCTATACACTTCTAACTCATGTTGTACTTTATGAAGGGACAACAAAATTTTCTTTACTTTGTATTCAGTTTTTGGTTCTTGAAATTTTGAAAATAATAAATACTATTTTTATTATTAAGATTTTTTATCTCGAGTCGCCCGCAACCGCATAATGTTATTTAAGCAGAAGAACAGAAAGGAGTCATTCTAGGTTTAACTCGAGTGGTGACTCAGAGGCATCACTAAAATTCGTTACATCACGTTTTAAGATAATTTTTATATTAACAAAGTTTAGATTTAAAAAACTGTTAAGAGTGTAATTGTTGCATGAGTCCCAATAGTCAATTTCATATGCATAAAATGCGTTTTATCATATAAAATAGAAATACTACAAGTTAGAAAGATGATTTTACATTTACAGTTAAAATCGCTTCGAGTGCAAAGGGTTAACTTGCGTCAATCGTATGTTTCACGGAGTCTTCGTGCAATCGTGGCTGTTTAACGACGTATCGAACAAACTTGGTTTCGTTACTGGTACAATTTCACAGAAGAAATACCGATGCGGATTAGCATGATACACACGAATCGGATCTAGAGAATGATATTCCTGAATGAGATACGACGAAAACGACGTTTCGAAAAGCACGGATAAAAACGGTTTGCATTGCAGAGACCATAAAATTATGCTGAATTTGGTCGATTCTAATGTAGCTTCGATTTATGGACGTAAAAACGTACAACTTCCTCGGCCGAAGTTCTGTACTATTCAAGCGTATCTCGAAGTATCTTCGAAATTCCTGTGAAATGGTCCTCGGAAGAATATGACGTCCGAGCCTACGGGAAAGATTTCGAACGATCCGGAGGATTGATAAATTCATTTCATTACTGGTGCAATTTCACAGAGAAGAAGTACCGATGCGGATTAGCATGATACACACGAATCGGATCTAGAGAATAATATTCCTGAATGAAATACGACGAAAACGACGTTTCGAAAAGCACGGATAAAAACGGTTTGCATTGCAGAGACCATAAAATTATGCTGAATTTGGTCGATTCTAATGTAGCTTCGATTTACGGACGTAAAAATGTACAACTTCCTCGGTCGAAGTTCTGTACTATTCAAGCGTATCTCGAAGTATCTTCGAAATTCCTGTGAAATGGTCCTCGGAAGAATATGACGTCCGAGCCTACGGGAAAGATTTCGAACGATCCGGAGGATCGATAAATTCCAGCCGGTTCGGAAGTTCGAACGTGCTGGTAATCAAGCGAAAGAGCTAGACCCGAAGTTTTCTCAGCGATCTCGCGCACCGATACGCAGAAAGGCCGTGTGCACGGCGCACACTTGTGCATAATGCAGCCCGGAGGGCCGGTCGATCAAACGGCACTTCGTCCCTTACCCTTTTTTCTATTTTCTCCTCTTTTCTCCCGTCCTCCCCTCGCGGGTCCCTCGCGTGTACGCGCACGCACTTGTACGTCGTCGTCGTCGTCGTCGTC